>NC_139351.1:83639485-83651985 GCF_055883805.1 Amblyomma maculatum | reverse complement strand
ACTAACGAATAGTGATGTGGAAGACGAGCCTCCCTTGGGCTTTTAATTCGTTATCCCCTATCGCTTTCCTTCCGCATAATACTGCACCATCGTAATGGCGGTAAATAAATGCTGCTCACCGCTAGCCCAGCATTGCATGCATTAGCGTAATAATTCTCAGCCTTATACAAAATAGCTTTCATTACTGGTCATCCGGAAAAACCGGAATCAAAGCAGTAGCGGATCCAGCGAACATCCAATAAAATAAAAGATGAGTAAATAGGACAGCATATGATCATATTATTGACTGACAAAGGTGAATGTGAAATTATTGTGTGACCGCCAGATAAAGACAACCATAGAGACAAATATAGTCAAGTGTAATTGGCTGAAAGGAAACTAGCAGTCGTTTATTAATGGGTGTTTTGAGCAAGTAATTCAGAAAGTATATAATGCATTACTCTCAAAGTCCCAATACTGGACTAAACTGCAAGCTGTATCACGTCTGATCTATAAGCAGAGACCGTTCTCTCAACCAGTCTGGAGAAAGATCGCATAGGTATTTGTCTGAATGAACAAAAAGGGTGCGCTATGACTTTTATGTTTACAATGCTTTGTGCATAAGGAGTCGGAAATGTTTTAGGTGTTAAGCTAGATCAGAGAAATGTCTTCATTTTGGTTCTTATACTTATTGCAAATGGGTCGCCTTTGCGGATGCGGGAATCTGTGTTTAGGCGCCATAGGCGTATTGCGAAAACGCCCTTTATCACTCGACTTCGGGGGTGCATGCATGCCTAAATTAGAGACCCTGAGACTGTGACAAAAACTCACATATTGACATGCGTTTGACGACAATAAGGAATATTTGCTTTATGAAACAGTAATCACGAGCGTCTAATGAAAAGCAGTGCCTGAGGATGGTATGATCAGTAACTTCATGGCCACGACGTTTTCAAAACCCACCCCCTTCACGCGAAGTAGCATACCACAAGAGATTCTTAAATTTTAAAGTGTCAAAAACCTTCCTTTTTGATTCAGGACTTCAGAAAGGGCAATTTTATCTTTCGGTATCACAAGAGGAGAGAATTCGTCAGGTACTAATGTTGACCAATAAAACGAAGACGTCTTTATTTCATCACAGTATGAAACTGCAAGCTAACGTTGCCGTTTATAGCCATGAGAGTGACCAGGGCACGTATACGGTTTTGACATAAATCCCGAACATGTTTTGTACAAAAATATTTAAGATCAATGCAGAGCCTGCACCGGGAAAATGCGAAATCCTGACAGTCACGGCCTGTTGAGATCCAAGCGCAAGCGCTTACAAGCTTCTGAAAAGATGTTTACTGCGTAGCCTGGATGTGATTGCTTTTGAATAGAAGGCGAGGAAATATAAGATTTTAGGCGCGTTATCTGTTACGCGGCATACATTTCGAAGACGTTCGTTCTGTTCTTACAGCGATTTGCCGCCCTTTCTTCAGTGTTTGTGCATGCCTCAACTACCTGCCTGCTTGTGCTCTCCTGTGAGGCCCTTCCACCTTGTGGGGTTGGACAAAATAAGTATTGGCAGCGGAATATAGAACTCATAATCTCATAGGCATCGAACAATGTCTCTATTCTCCCCAGCCGAGGATCCGGCAATCAGTCTGCCAGCCCTAAGCTTGGACTTGAAATGTTTTGTAAGCATGATACCCGTGGCGTTTGCCCAAATTCGAGATTGTGCCCTGGAACTAACAAATCCGAAAATGCCACAAAAGGAGCTAATAGCTGTCAAAACCCGCTGCTTACCAAGTATCTGACCTGCGTAGTTTTGGCTGGAGAGACCATTATTGTGTATCGGACTTGATGCAATGCTCAACTTTTGCCTCTTTACCTCTGAAACCTTCCATCCATGTGTAACTTTCGTGTTCGAAAAGGTATACGCCGGTTTCATCCATAGGATTCTCCCAAAGAAATGCTAAAGAAATTCAGTGATGTCGGCATGTGTATTAGTTCCCTTTTCTGCTGCAGCAGAGATACCGATGGCTCCCGTGTGCAGACAGGGATCATGATTGAGAAATTTACGGCAGTACTTTTTCCACAGAAATAAAGTCGCGGGTCATACTGTACCGTATCAATCTACTCCAATTTCGCCCTTTGCATTGTAAAAACCTCTGGCGCTTTGGAGATAGCAGCAAGGCGTAGAAACTACAAACGCTTTGCCAAACTTATGATGATAAATATTCCTGAGACTTTGTTTTATGTCTGGTACACCATATTGCATTCTACATCATGCAGATCTTGCTATCATGCTACCTGCCCAAAACATCAGAGGAATAAAGTGTTCTAATCTCATCTAGCACCGAATGTGCTCTAGAGGTGATGCCTCTGCGCAGCTGGATTGAAAACGCCATTCGCGCGCAGGCTATGCAAGGAAAATAGATTCATGTTAAGCAGCTGAGACATGTTGTGTTACTTGTCTAGAACGTACTAAATGGTGTTGTCGAGCGCGCTATGACCACCTTTAGAGACGCTCTTTTTCAGGTCATTTCTCCACAGTTTGTAACTTCCGAATTGCTGCTTCAGTGGTTAATAACCCTGTTACTACTATATGCCCTGCATCCACTGTTACTGCGTACTCTGTTACTCAGGTTCTTACCAGTTCCCTGCTTCTTTAGCTGGAATACCCTGGGGATATACGTGTCACCACCATTTGCTCTTTAGGCACAGAGAAGGCATGGTGTGATTGTTGTTTACCAATTAACATAAGGCCCACATAGAGGGATTGGCCATGTACATTCCAGAAGCGCGGCCTTTCTTCTTCTCCCTCGGCATCTGCCCATTCAACACAAAACAAAAAATAATTTCTCGATTTCAACACTGGACACCCTTAGGGTTTACGATAAAAATGGGGAGGGGGTCATTTTGCTCCAGTGATTAAATTACCCCTCAAATGCATTTCAATTTTACCATTCACAGAATTATTTTTTGGATCACCTTAGATATAATTTTTCCTGTATAGACAATATATTTTCACCAAATCGACCATTTCTTCTAAAACATTTCAGAATTTTCAAAGCTGATCGCACTAGAGGCTTTTAACGTTAATTTATTCAAAATCATTTTGTTGGGCCAAGGTGTCAAACACGATTCGGTAACCACCTTATGAACTGCCAGCAGTTTATATTGCAATTAGATGAAGCGCTCACCCTAGTGCCGCGAATGTTGCAACTTCACAGCAGATGTTCGTACGAAAAATTTGTTAAAATGATCTACTGCATGCTAACAGAGTGACTACTGCTGGCGATTTTTATTCTAGTCATGTTATTTGGGGTTGCCATTCAGTTGTATACGGGGAACGTCTTTAGAACTGGATGTCTCTGTGTCTGTAACTGTCCAGGCATAACATTAATGTATGCTGCTTCTCGGTAAGTCATTCACTTAACGCAAACAGTGAATGGGGTGAGAGTATCATAATAGGGTACAGTAGATTGATGTACTTGCAGCAACGACTTCACAGAATAATTTCATATAGTTACATGTCGCATCCGAGTAAATACATTTGAACAGAAGTTCATCAACCATGAACTATTCAGAAAGCTTCTGAATTCCTCTTTCTGCTTCATTGCATTCCCTCAGAACTCCTTCTCAACAAGCACTTTCTTCTTTGTTACATGCCATTGAGCCTCTATGTTCCCGATGAAATCGCTTTTAAACAAAATGTGATGCCCATGGCGGAACGAAGGAAGTGAAGAATCATACAGTCCTCGAAGGCCTGTCTGCAAAAGCACTTTCCTTAATCAAAGTAATATAAATTTAAGAAATTACATAGTTAAGCGGCTCTATTTAAATGAAATATTGATAATGCTAAGGAAGAATAAGATCATACTGCTAATTTGAAGATTCCTCTCTTCAATCCTAAAATACGGTAATCATTGTATGCGTATTCAGAATGCAACCATAATACACCCACATCTCATGTAACAGTGTGAGGGATGGTACCGTGCCATGAAGCAGAAGATAAAATTGATCACAAGACATTGGGCCTTGTCCTTTGCTTTCAAAGGATAGCGGTGGTTCCGTTAGTTTGATCTACGCCATTTGCTAATTTCATCTCTGTGTACGCATCTCAATTACATTCTTCAGTTGTGACGGTGTCACCATCGGAAGGCTCGAATGTTTAGTGCAAGACCACATATCGAAGGTGTTTCATACTGTAAACCACTTATTGGAGGCAGCTTGGCTGCCTGAATACTGGAAAGGCGATGTATATTCCGCTAATTGTCAGAGACCTCACATACGTTTTGACCTGGATCATATTCGGCCAATTTCTCTGCGGTCAGACAAGTCAAACTTATGGACACAGTCCGCACGCTCTTCATCGACCATATATTCGGCCGATTTCTCTGCGGTCAGACAAGCCAAACTTATGGACACATAGTCCGCACGCTCTTCATCGACCATAAATTTTTAGATGCTTTATAAATGAATCTAACAGGATTATGAAATCACGCCTTATTGATGTGATGGCGTGTTTAGGCAATCTAAAGGCCAATCAAAAAGAGCTTGAGGCCGGTCAAAAGAAGCTTGGGGAGGCAGAAATGAAGCTATAGGTGAACCAAAAATAGATTGAAGCCGGTCAAAAGCAGCTTGAGTATACGGTGTCTGATGCAATACATCGACTGGCATCTCTAGAAGCGACGGCAAATGGTTCTGCGGCTTTTCAGGTAGCACTAACGTGCAACTACTTGTATCTAATGCCGTTAGTGAAGAAAACTATCTTCTCCAGACTCGCCTAGATGGATTTGAAGATAGGTCTCGAAGAGATAATATTATATTTTATGGTTTCAATGATGCAGCAACTGAAACATGGGCGGAGTCTGAGCAGAAGATACGCACTCAGCTATTGGCCCCTTTTTCTCTAGAGCTTGAGGGTGGTAGAAGTTAAAGGGCACATCGTCTTCGAACTTTCGTTCCAAACAAAACCCGGTCTCTCGCTGAGAAGTTCGCATCATAGGTACTCAGTGGTAACCGAGGAAGTCGACCTTAACCTAGAAGCAATGAACGATAATTTCAGAGATATCATAGCTGAGTGCGCGGCAGACGCTGGCGATAGAATTGGTAGAGAGGATACCGGTAAACTGTCAAAGGAGGTGATGTCATCTATTACTCGGCAAACATATGGTGATGTAACCTATTTGACTGCACATAGGGCCTTCTCTACTTTGCGCATACGTGTGCTCTTTCTTCCATTCTGTACCAGACACTGTTCAGCAAGGTTTTTCCCATCACCATTTCGCACCTAGGCTATATGGCCTGCAGGCATTACGACTATTTGAAATTCAATTATTTTTGCACGGATTGATTTAATAACTTTATTTCATCAGGGTATTCTTCGCGGTTGCTCCTTTTGTGGAGCCTTCAGCTTTGGCTGTTGTCCTTATTCTAGGGCTCCACTTGCTTCTGTCGCCCGTAAAGCACGCTGTGTCATACCTCGTTGGTTATCACAGCGTTCACCGGCCAGCATTGCATCCCATTGCTCTGCACTAGGATCTTGTATGACTTTTACCACGTCAATCTTTTCGCACGCTTATGTTATATGATACATCGTGGGTTTTTCCCCACACCACCGGCATAAGTGCGGATATGCCGTGTGGTTAATAATGTTTCGTACGTACAGATTCGGGAACGTCCCAGTCTGTAGTTTTCGCATTTTACCCGCCTCTTTGTTGAGATCTTTATATGGTGGCGCGTATCTACATCTCGCCCCCCTATAATATGCAAGTATCGCCGAGTACTCGCAAGGCACCGGCGTAGGTTCCTCGAGATCGGGTGGTCAGGGAGCTCGGCATCATACATATTCTCGAGCTACTCGACTCGCCTATTGATCCGCCGCCATTCCTTCGTGTCCCGGCAACCATATGATACTGTGCTGTATAGGCCTGATCGCTCCTTCAGTGTTTTTTATTTCATCACAAGCCGCCCCAAATAGTATGCCACAAAGCGGCCTTGTGCACCCTGCCGTCTCTAACATTCCAGCAAGCCATTTGAGATTTGCTTGCAGTTCTTGTACATCCATACTGAAAATTGGAGACCATATATTAATTCCCACATGAGTAGAAAGATAAAATGGCCGGAGGAATGCGAACGGCGATACGTGCACACAGTTTCGGGCCAGCAAGCCTGCCTACTATCATATTGCCTATATGTAACACATGAAATGAGCATCGGGTCGAAGCGCATATTATATATAAATGGTTTTCGAACGAGCATTTTGATTTCACATCCCTAATGCGTGTAGCACATTTATATAGAGTCGGAATACATACCCTAAAAGAGATTATGCAAGTTTTCAATTTCATCGTTTTGCTGGCCTGCCCCCATCTGTGCCTATATACGATATCTGCTGACAGCGATACTCCGAGTTTCGTGCCTGGCAGTTCATGTCAACATCACCGGGAGGCGCTCTCGTTCGCGGCTTTATCCAGCGAAGACATGGATGAGAGGCTCACTCACTACCAGTGGGTGAGCCATTGCAATAAGTCAGACTCTTCCGCCCAGCTAGTTAACGTGGTCTTCACGCTTAACGACACAGACTTAACGTGGTACGACAACCATGAGGACACTTTCACACCTGGGACAAGTTTGTAGAAGAGGTAAAAAAAAAGTGCTTTGATGATTCTGACGCGAAGAAGAAGCGAGTTGAACAAGAGCTCTCTCAAAGAGCTCAGCTTCCTGGGGAAACATGCACACGTATATCGAGGAAGTCTTAAACTCTGCAAGCTTGTCGGCGGTCGCATGACTGAAGGTGACATAGTTGGCCATCTGCTTAAAGGATTTGTCGAAGATATCTATAATTTTCGTATCGTAAACTCAAGCCTCGACTCAGTGGCTGATGTGATCCAGCATTGCCGCTCGTCGAGACGTTGAAAATGCGGGTGGTAACACCCAAGTTCAACCATATGGCTGGCGTGACATCGTTGGCCCCTGTTAACGCTGCTGACTTAGCATCGTCTGGCGATCTGGCCTCCACGATCCGCCAGATCATGGAGTTCAGAGCAATCTTCTTTCAGGCTTGTTGCAACACGTCTCATTCTTCACCAGTAACTCGTACTGGACTTTATTTGAACTCTGTGCTTATACGGTTCTTGAAATCGGGTGTGTGTTGCTCCTCCCCTTCAAACACATATTTTGCAGGGCGCGGTCAAAATCTTTTTTTGATATTTTGCGGCTTCTTTCTACGCCACATCATGCTCATATATTGCCGTGCGCGGTTTACCTCGAACGCATCGCTCCCCCGATGTGCTATAATGGCTACGATGCCACCATATGACCATAAACAACATGCAGCTCTGTTCGGTCACCAAATATTGATATATTTGTCACACGAACCAATTCGTGACTATTTGCGCGTACTTCCACGACAATGTCACCACCCTGTGAGGAATATTCTGGATGAGCGGACGTGCAACAGGTTTTCGTCTGCACTCCGCTCCATCAGCCGCAAATGCCATCACGTTATGCTCCCCCGTATTATCCGCCCATCCACCATGTGTGATGGCTAAACCTTCGGTGCAGGTGTATGTCCCCGGTGTACTGAAAAGATCGATGATGACAATTAGCATGCTGAAGCGGCTTACTGTGGCGTACAGCTGCTCAGAATAACAGTACTATACTCACGTGGATACTGACGGATCTGTGTCAGCACAAGCATCAACTGCAGCTGGGGTGACACCGAGTCAGAACATGACTCTCCAATACCTTTTAGGCCACAACACTACATCAACCGCTACTTAGCTTGTAGCTGTACGGGAACTGGTTTGCTACATTTATGCTAGAACAGCTCAAAAGTTTTACATATTCACAGACACATAAGCCGGCATAACAAATTTTGGAGAATTCCCTACGCCACAGCTGCTTCTAATCTCTTGCATTAGACATCACTGAGCTCATTAAATCTATTCATGATCAAGACTAAAGGATAATATTTCACTGTAACCTTGCGCACTGCGAGATCGATAGTAATAAGCAGCCAGATGCTGAAGCAAAGCCCGCCCACTGCAGTGGCCTCCAAACAGTAGTGCGCTTTTCAAGAACGGATACCACGTGTCTACTTTTGAACTGTATGAGGAATGTGGCAGCGGCTAAATTTGCTCGCAAGACACCCGAAATATCCGTCTCAGATGACTAGATCAGACACTCATTTTCTGTTCCGCGCGGATATCTGCAATATCAGGCATGCTTGATCCATAGACTGCGTTTAAACCTGGCTTTCAAGCACCAACGATATCATTACTTTGGCAGACGAACACACTGAAATGCTCAACCTGTGGCATTAGGAGACCTTGGAGCATATATTAATGGTCTATACAGTGTATGCGCACGAAAAGATAACACTAGCTACTACATTGAAGCTTTCAGACAGCAGGCCACTCTCAGGGGGTTTACTACAGGCCGCTTGGTCGGACGAGAACAAAGCTTTACAGGGAATGCGGGCTTTTTGCCGTTTTTGAGGCGACACTGGGCTGGACTCGCGCTTACGAATCGCTGACTCAAGTCAGCACAAATTACTGTGGCTGTGCATTTGTTTCATATTTATTCTCAACCCATTGTCACCCGTCAAGACCTCTTTTTTTCGCCTTTCCCCATTAACTGTTGTAGAGTAGCAGATCAGGTTTCTGGCCGACTTCTCCGCCTTTCCAATCAATGAACACATCTATCAATCTGTTTGACAGCGATTACACTGCGCTACTAGCAACCTTGGAACTGTTTTCCTGACACGCCAGGTTCCTACAAATGCACAGCTGCGTTCTGAACCTCCAGGATTGCGCATTTAGCTGACAAATAATATTTCTAAACCACCTGTTCCCTACGTAGCCAAGTTAGCTCACGGCGCACAAAAACAATGCATAATGTTTTTCACCACCACAACCATCAACAACAGTGAGCCGAAAGGAAGACGAAGCTGTAGCAACGGTAGTTGGTGCTAAGAGAAGGTTGGTGCTTGCCAGAACATTCACACAAGTCATCAGCCTTTGTTTATTGAGCTAACCTTCTTGCCACGTATTATCTAAGTGGTGGTGACCAAAAATCCCCGTGCGCATAGATTACCCCTTGCGCTGCCAACAGCTGGATTTGCTCAGTGGCTGCCTACTACCTGAGCTCACAATGACGTCCACAACAGCCACTCTGGCCACCGACGCAGCCCCTACCACTGCGGTAACTTCGGCTCAGCCAGTCGTGCTCACCATGTTTATTGGCGAAGACAAGACTGATGTTGACGATTGGCTGCATGTGTACGATCGCTGCGGCAAGAACAATCACTATGAGGCGACCATTATGGTTGCCAACATCATTTTCTCTTTGACGGGGACAACTCGAACGTTGTTCAAAAATTACGAACAAGAGCTGATAATGTGGGAAATCTGTAAGCAAAAGCTTCGGGACTTGGTCGGGAGCCCATTGGTTTAATGTGGCTGAAGGGTAATGAAGTTTAATGTGCCTGCTCTTTTACCAGCCCTATTGACATAAAAACAAGCAATGTTCAAGATTTGCATAGTGTGTGGGACAATTTTGGCACGTGGGGGGATGTCGGATTCGGTATAGAAACGATCTGGCAGGAGTAAGCAGTGTAGCTAGTTGTATGTGTCTAAGAATGCGTATTTGGGTGGCAGTGGGAGATTTATCTGGAAGAAGAAGTGTACGAAGAGTTTCTCAAATGTTGTGATATGAATGTTGTTTTTTGTAGTGAAGAGTAGTGGGGGGGGGGGGGCGGTCCCATGTGGGTGGATAAGGCCAGAGAATCCCAGGCGCCCGGTGTTGAAGTCCGTGGGCGAGGCGATGCACTACCTCATTGCCTGGGATTCCAGCGTGACCGGGAATCCACCTCAATGTGACAGTGCTGGAGAGTCATGTCAGGCAGCTTGTCCACACATTAGCACTTAGCAACATTTTATATACAATTCCTTGCCTTACTCTAACCTGTCGTTAAAGACATAAGATTGAGGTTGCGCTTCATATATTGTACAAGGCTGCACTTAAGGTCCCTGTACATACGTTAACGGAGCGCCTATACTCTGCGGGTCTGTTCTTGCCCCTGGGAGACCTCATACAGCAACATCGATACTGGCAAATAGCACGTCTTTCTAGCACCATACAAAGACATTGGATACTACAGCAGGCTGCACACAAATCTATCGACCTCCCTATAATTACCCCTTCTTCTTCGCTCCCAAATAACCTCAAAATAACCCCCATTCCAAAAAACGTTGCACCCGATACTAACCCAGTCAGCAGTTCTGCTAGCGTTGCCAATCATGTTCCCCCTACAGATTCCACGATCGTCTACACAGATGCATCCCGAACTAACCTCGAAGCGACTGCTTACTGAATTTAGAGCTTTAACAATGTAGTGACGCATACCCTCGGTCCTTACATAGATCCTCCTCCTAAAGCGACTCTCGAGACCTTGTCAATTGTCGCCAGTATTCAAGACCTCGCACAAGCACCCCTAACCCTTCTAGATATATGCCTGAAGAACCACAGGATGATCTACACAGAGCTCTCGCCACGTTGCAACACTAGCAAGCCAACGTGATGGCGGCGCCGGGTCCGCCGACGGCACGATGGATGGATGGATGGGTGGAATATAGAAGCGTCCGCTTTGAAACGGGATGGTAGCAGTTGTTATCATGTTCCTTATATCATGCATCTTTACGACAAGCAGCGCCCCCCGCGACCAAAGTTGGAAGCATCATCGGCGCAGCCTCTCCTCCCATTGTTAGACCATTCCTCTGTCTTTTTTAGTGGGGCTTGTGCCGACGTGGCGGTGCAGTGTTTACGGTACTCGACTGCCATGCCCAAGGATGCGGGATTCAGTCCCGGCCACAGCTGCCACTTTTCGATTGAGGCGGAAGCCAAGGCGTCCGTGTGCTCTGCAACACCAGTACACATTATAAAGATCCCTAGATGGTCAAATGTTCCGGCTCCCTTCGCTACGGTGTCTTTCATAACCTCAGTTGGTTGAGACGTTAAACTCTACAAAAACAAACGAAACCATAAAAGTTTTTATTACCCTGTTCAACAGAAAATACATACATGTAAAAAATGCTCTTGATTTGACGATCACACAAACAGGCAATATGAGGAACACACCGACAAAATTATATGTGAAATAGGCAGGAATACTGTTCAGGCATGCTTATGTTTTCCGGTATACTTTAAACTTCCCTGAGCGTCGGTCTATATGGGTTAACGTTCCAATGAGGATCAGGTTGTGAGAGATGCAGTAATGGGGGGCTCAGGAAATTTCCAGTACCTTCACATCTCTAACGTGCACTGACAACGCACTGCTAATTATCTCGCCTTGCTTTTTCCCTTCCGCCGAGAAAGGCTGCCGCAGGCGGCATTTGATACCTCATCCTTAGTTTCGGCATTAGCGCCCAATCAACTCAATCAACTGAGCCACCGCGGCTAGCCCGTATTTGGCTGCGGTGAGGCTTTATTGGTAGCGATTCTTCTTCGAAGAGGCAACTATGTCTAATTCAGGTGCGAATGTTCAGATTGGCATTCACGTTGTTTCCGGCTGCTACGAGCAATGCCTGCGAAGAACGCTTGCCAAAGTAGAAGCCTAAAGAACTGCACAGAAAAGCTTCAAATAAAAGTTCATATTGTTAACAAATCGTTACGTCTTTGGGTAGTATCTGGGTTCGCGCTGAGGCTGGCATCTGAAAAATTAGACATAATACTTCAACAAAAATGATGATATTGCATTTACAATGATGAAGGATTGTGGATAGGGATGTTGGTTACTGGAGTATAGATCTCTTACTCTTTTCTCAAATTAAATAGCGAGCCTGCTTCATTGCCGGAAACGACATGTAACTTTCTATTTATAAATACGGTTTCCTCCAATTAAATTACCTTCAGTTCCGCTTTTGACCATTTTTCTGTGCGCCTAGATAACTCTAATCCGTAATTAAAGCCTAATAAGAAAGCATCGACTGGATATAATTCGACTTCTAATATAAGAAAAAACACATCCATAAACAACGTGATTTTGCATAATTCTGCAATATGTTAGCCTCGTCGCGTCAGTCACTCGCGAGCAGCGACTGATAATTGCTACTCAGGTTACCAAAGTGTGGGAATGCGTGTGTGTGTGTGTGTACGACGAAAATTGAAGAGCAAGTGAGGGGCCCGTTATAAGGCATGAAGAAAATAAGCCCCCAGTTGCTGAGGAAAGCGGAAGGTATTTCTACAAATGTCTTTAGTGTCTTATGGACCTAAATTATTTTTGCAATCAGTTTAGTGTGAATGAAAAATATGAAGTAGCTGATAAAAACTAGCTGATGGTGGGAACAGAACAAACGAACTGCGAATATCGCGTCCGGTGTTCTTGCCAACGGACCGATATCGACGGCTGTGAAACCATCTACTTGTTTTGGTAATAATATTGCCTGGTATTGAACCTTGTAAGTGTTAACCAGTGCCACATTCTTTCTACCTTTGCACACACACAAACACACACGTGTGCGTGTGTG
>NC_139351.1:83264485-83634485 GCF_055883805.1 Amblyomma maculatum | reverse complement strand
GATGTATTCTTGCACCTAATACACGTATGCACTTTCTGTTAAGAAAAAGCACTCACATTGGACAACCCAAACAACGCAGAGGGTGGATTTAGAGTAATGGGTAATCATTGGAGGCGTAAATTTCTAAATACTATTTCCAGTTAACATCACGTACTGATTCTTTTCTTCTTTAGGGCTCCGCTTACGGCATCCCACAGATGAAGACAACTAGAAAAGGTGAGTAGTAGTAGTGTTAATAATTAAATAAATTTGTTGCCTAATGAATGTTGCTATGTTCCTGCACAGTTTAAAAAAAAACACTAAACATGTTTCCTAGCTACTTTTGATATGATGGCGCGTCTCATCAATTCTACGCGAAGCGCACTCGGATGTTCTATATTCATGTACGTTTTAAAGCAGCACGAACAAAAGGAATGAGAGATTGCACTCGAGTAAAACATTACCACTAAATTATATTCATATTTTCCAGTTGCTGCGTTGGTATAAATTATTCACGAAAGCGCAGTGTCCTATGTTTGCTTTTTGCTGCTCCATCAAGCCTTGAAATTCAGGAATAAAAGAACTTGTGCTACCCAAATTGTCTTGCAATGGAATAAAGATAGTTTCATGTTTTTCCAGCGCAAGAAGTAATAAATAAATCATAACTTTGAGAAAGACCCAATTATGGCAGATAAAAGTAGTGCATAAAAGGCCATAAAGCAATACATAAAGCAGATAAAAGGTCAGTACATGCAGACGATTCGTTGCATTTTATAACAACTCGCTAAAGCAGCACCGATATCTTCTCAACATGAAGTCAAAAGTATTGTCCTTCTTCGTCCTCTCGGCATTGATTGGGGCCTCAGAGTAAGCTTGACATTTAGTCTAATCGCATAGCCAACGCACTTTATTTAATGCAACCAGAACTAACAGCGCGAATAATTGTAATACTGGAAGAAGCGGTCGATATAATCACATTGTTCGCGTCAAATATTTCTGGAGGCGGTTAGTTTCGCTATATTTTAAGAGTAAAATAGCAATATCTTTTAGGCGGTTCGGTTTTGCTACATAGCGACGATGTCATTTGCGGACGTCGAAGAGATCTAAACAAGCGTATAATTTTCTAGGATAAATACAGGGGTAGGCCAGAAATACGGAGGAGCTACCTTCTAAATCTGCTTTGTGTAAAATAAAAGTGTCATACTGCCAACTGCTGGCAGCATATTTTTTGCGCAAACAATATCAGAGCCCCATTTGTTTAGACCGCTAGATAGAAGAGTGGATTTTTCCTCTGGGAGACGCCGTGTACCGTTCACGTAGGGCTGCTGTGATGTGGGATTCTTAATTTTTATTTATAAAACTCACTTCCTGGCATTGAAAAAGAAACTACAACACAGAAATGGTTTCATAGTGCCAGCATTTCTCTTAGCTAATATATGACGATCCACGGCCATATAACTAGCGCTTGTATCGAAATTGTAAGGATTTAAAATATTGTTTTAATATGTATTGAAGTTTGAGGAACTCAATCGGGTCCAAGACCTAGCGATTAGATCAGCGCTGATTGGTTTTGATGGAGTAGGACACACCATCGTTTTGAAATACATTTTATTTAGCTCTGCCTTCAGGTATCCGCAGAGAAGGAATGAACCTTGAATGATCGAATGAGTTTGTGAACCTTTCAAACGAGGAGAAAGTATGATGATTTATAAATTTGGTAAAAACTTTCTCCTGAGGGTAAAACTGATTTCAGATTTAATTATGAATTTCGTAAAGCTGAAAAACACGTATCAGCAGCATAATATGAATAGCGTATTAATGAACTGGTTATACTTGCATAAGCTATTTAATCTGAGTAAGCTTCCGGTTGAACTGCAGGTGCTAGGACGACTGCATGCGGTTCAGCCGGACGTTTACGTAGACTCCAGCTCATGGCTGAAATAATCTTGACTACACTTTACGGGCTGCCTCTAGCAAAGCACGCTCTTAAAATTTCTGCAGCCAATCCATAGCTTCCGTTCTTTTCTTGGTATTCTTAAACTTCTTTTCTGATAAAGCAAGAGTGGGAATTCCGCTGAGGCGGTGCAGCTGTGGCGCATCTAAGGGGAATAGCAGGCTTGATGTGCAAACTTACTTTAACTTACTTTAATAAAGGTAAGGCAGAAACATAATTTACAAAAAGCAAGCAATCAGTCATAAAAAAGAGACACAAAATGTTAGGAGCATTGCTCACGGGTAGCATCATAGTGGTGGCCGTCGTACTAGCATGTCCTCGGTCCCATCTTGGGGCTGAAACATTGTTATTTTATAAACTTTCCCAGCGGTCTGACGACACGTTTCGTTATCAATAAGAAGGACGCTGTAAAGTCCCGAGCGACGCCTCGATTAAATTGGAAGAAGTAACGGCACCCGTTGTCAGAAATAAAGGTAACACGGCAGTACAATGTACACAAGCCACTTTTCCAAACACCAGAGCTGGGTTTCGACATTCACCACAGAGAAAAGGAAGCTAGGTACCCGTCTCAAAGAAGAGAGACCTTTTTTGCCTGTACTCAGCCTGGAATCACTGCAGCCGTCTAATTTGCTGTCTTCAGATACACACCTATAGCTCTCCACAGAGAGAAAGGACACGCTATGCGCAGGCGCTGTTCGGAGAGCGGGTCCCATTAGATGCGGTACTCAGTGCCAGGTCAACTCCCAACTTAATATTCCCACCGAGAGCTGTGCACGTTGCCTTTGCATTGTCGCAGATACAGCTGGTGTGAGGCGGCAGGAATAATGTCCTACAATAATCGAACGATAATCTAAGTTTGCAGCAGCGTCAGTGTGGGAGTTTTTCGACACCTTGTAGGTAGCCGAGAACTTCCGCTACTAACTGCGAGGCAAATTAACAGTAGCAATTGCGCCTTCACGAGAAATTGTTGCTTGAGTTTCTTGTTGGACAAAAAAATTGACGCGTGTGAAATCAGTTACGATGGCTGAGTGGCAATGGAATAGAAAGCAGTCAGAAGAAAATTTGTCGCAGCCATACATCTTTTTACCATGTGCAACTGTATTTAAAAATCATTTAGGCGAAGCTAATTGTTAACCAGGTAAGCCATTCTAGATTACCTGAAACCAATTCTTTTTGAAAGTGAATTAGTGTAGTTCTGTCTCGTTTCCATCAGAAGATAAAAGTGAGAAAGCAATTTTGTTGTCGCCAGACAGAAAAAACTGTCACTACATTGTAAGATTCTTGCACCAAAGAACTTATTGCCTTGCTTTTATTTTCAGGTGCCAAGGTAAAACTGGAAGACTACGAAAGTAGGTATTTCGATTCAAAATAGAGGCCATAGACTCTGTATTGGTCCCACTATCATTGTGAAAAGATGTTTAAAATAGGCGTTTTTATATACAGCGTTATTGCATGCTTTTTTGAAAGAGAGTGGATCCAACACTTTAATCATTCCCTCCTTCTGCACGCACCTAACCGCATTTATCTCTGTTACAAAAGCAACAATTTCAATATTTGAATTCTTCGCCCTATAGAGCTCCTACTGCAGGTTCCAACTTTTTATTTCAGAATGTTCCTTCCATCCACGGTACCACGGAAACCTTACTGTCCTCGCGAGGTAACTGCATTTTAGAAATCTATTTGATAAAGGTTTGACTAAATTTTGTTAAGTGCTAATAATACGTTACCAACTCCTGTTTTTTCAGGCATGTGAGACAGCAAATACGTAAAAAATTAAGAGGATGATGTATAGTTCCCTTGCGCTCACAATCCTCTCACGGTGGCAGATGTAGTTAAGGTGCATATAAATGTTAAAGCGAGACAAAATACGCACTCGACAAAAGGCAGGCGCCTAAGTATTCTAAATTAAAGGCCAATCATTTCATCAAGTGTATGGCATGGAACAGTTCTAAACTTAAGCACCCACATCACCGACAGTACAATTTGGAAGCAATTATTTATTCACCACGAACATTCTGATGAAGTAAATTTAAACGAAGATTCCATGGTTCCCTTGTGAAACATTTCTTGCGATAAAGCAATAATTTTCAGTTTTCTATGTACACTACATGAACATCATTTCGAACGCATGACCATTTAGAATGCAAAGATTATACATATACAAATATGCGAACTCTGTATATTCACCTGGAAGGGTTTCGAATATGTATAAAAAAGGTATGAAAACTATACGACGTTTATATGAAAACACATTGTTATGCGGCGGCAACCCGATGAACACAGAGAGAGCTGCGAGAAGATTACCGATGACCGTGAGATGGTTTTAATGAACGCCATTTTCCGCTTCCTCATTCTCCGTAACATTACCCGGGGTCACTGAGCGATTGTCCCTATCATGGACGCGGGCTTCCGTTATCTCAGCGGAATGGATTGATAGATTGAATATAGAAGCATCCCCTTTGAAACTTGGTGGCAGCAGTTGTTATAATGCTCGTTATTTTCTTATATCTTGAATATTGTTTTAGAACGGATAATATCACCGTTCTATTTATTGGATTTTTATTTCTTCATTACTAACATTATGTGACTTTTCTGCTTTTAAGCCACCAATACTCCAATCGCTTTTTGCTAGCTTCCAATGCAGATTTATTTACCCGACGACTGGTATCTCTAGACCCCAGGGCCCAGGAAGATTTACTGCGTCTGCTTCGACTTCCTGGCGGACACTATCACATTCTAGTATAAGATGGCAATTGTTTCTATGGATTTACCACATACTGCACGTGTGTCATCTTCATGGTTAAATTTCTTTTTGTTGCTGCATTTGCTGAGGCACCCTGATCTAGCTTCAAAACGTAGGGCACTGCCTCTTGAGTTCTCGAAGAAAGCTTCCTTCCTGACCTGCCTTTTCCACTTTCGGTATAGTTATACTTTTCCTTTCCATACAATTTACCCAATTTTTACCTTCTGTGTTTTTCAGCTGCTGTTTAACGCCATTTACTTCTTCGCCTTTGTGACCAGCGTACTTACTGGTTATTTTCCCAGTTCATGTCCGCCATTGTGAGTGAATGCTTTTCAGATATAGGTATTTAAATAATTTAGCTGCCCACCTTTTACTGTTAACTTCGCTCAGGTGTTCCTCATATAATATTTTAATCTGAGTTTCTTTCCCGTGCTTCGAAAAATGCCCAGTTCATATCTTTCTGTACCGCCTCATTTGTGGTTTTGCCATGGATACTCAGTGCCGATCGTTCGACCGGTCTCTGATTTATTTGTAATGTTGACTGTACCTCTGCTTTTAGGCACAAAACCGCATGTCTCAAATAACGTCTTGGCGCCATAATTCCTTTCTATATACCCCTCAGCACCTGAGAACTTTGGTATCCCCACAATGCCCTAGGCTTCAATACCCCGGCATCTCTTCGCCCTTTTTCCCTAAATGATTGCTCATGATTTTCAATGTATGTCGATGCTTTGTTTACCCCATACCCCGAAAAGTTTATATTCCGCCACCCTCGCTCTTTCATGGCCTTGTATTTTAACACCCTGATCAGTTGAGCCATTGAAAATCGTCATACACGACTTAACTGCGCCAAAGCTGAAGACTACAGCGTACCCTTGATCTCCGCCAGCCTTCTAGCAATTCTAGAAATCTAGCAAGTCTTCCTGGGCATATATAAACAGCACAATATTGTCTGCAACTTTAAACCGGGGAGGCGCTGGTCGACAACCATTAAGCCTAATCTATATGAGAGGTTTAAACCTGGATTACTTTCTTGTAGACTCCGTTTCAAATTTATCATGTAAAGCATAAAAAACAGCTGTAATAGAGGACAACCTTGTCTTAATATTTGCATACCTTGAAAGCGTCCGTACTTCTTATTCCTTCCCATGTAATTCCTGCCTTGTTATCCCGGTACATTGCCTGAAGGAAATCTGTTCTCTCACAACAGATACCCTCTTCTTTTAGCGTTTTCCGCGGGTGTTCTCTGTTTGCGTTGTCGTACACCCTACTTATGTACTGAAAGGTTAAACAAAAAGGTCTGTTTTCCTCTCTACCTATTTCGATACATTGGGTAAGCACGAACAGGCTATCATCTAAGCACCTACCATTTCTAAAACCGCTATTAAGTTCTAGTATCTTCTTGCTTTCTACCAATCTAGTAACATTGGTGGATGGCGAAGCGCAGCATTACCGGAATGGACACGGAAGCGATGAATCGAGTTGGGGTTTCGACTAATTTGAACCGTTCGGGTACCGGTTGCCGTGTCACATCACCCCCTGTTTTGTCTTCCCATGGAAAGGCACTCCCCCCGTATATTTAAAACAAAGCATAGCCCTTTTGTTAACCTCGACTGAATGTTACGCATAGCAGTGGTGTGCAATGTTGCATTATTGCTAAGTGATGTTCTGTTGAAGCGTAATAAACCGGTGTTTTCTTAGGAAGTTTTAATTTGTGATTCATCGGGTGAGAACCTGACTCGCGGAGCTGTTCTCTAGAATTCGGGGCCTTCAACAATAAATTCAGCGCAGATGATGAGGGCAGCATCCAGTACCCGCGCAATGCATGTGCTCACGTTATCGTAATTGTTAAGAGCTTCAGACGGCATTCTTAGCGCAAAAAAAACACACACACACACGCACACGAGAGAAAAGGAGGGACATGGGACAAGTGCTACTAAATCTGGTTTATTGCACTGAAAAGACCCGCAATATATAGCAAAGACCACACATGCGTAAATCAACCAACATGCCCCCTTCACTGAAACCGCTCAAGATATTGCATTTCTGCCCCCAACAGAGCGACAGACGTGTCACTAACATACCCCTCCCCCCTCTTTCTTACATGAAATGCTTCAAGCAGTTCACACGCCTTCTTATCTACGCTTCTGCCCAGAATCCGCATTTCGTTAAGCCGCGGCTGAACGAAATGCGGAACGAAAAGCTTCTTGAGCACAGTGCTCAGGGAGCCTAGCGCCCTTTTCTGAACTCAAGGAGCGAACATGTTGCGCCGCGCTCTGATAAGAGCTGTGCCCATAAATGTTTTCCGCAGTCGTTCACGTTTTCGGTGATAGGCAGCAGTTCTCATGGAAGACTCCGCGAATAAGGATGGCCTTGTGCGAGATAATTGCTCCTTAGCCAGAGAGTTTGCACTAGCCAATGGAAATATCCAAAACGGAACTGCAATGAAACTTTACTTGAACAAGCTTTGAAGGTACTTAGGAAAACGTTAGTTGAAGTTACAGTTCGCTAAACCAAAATATATGCGTAGAAATTTGTTTCCACTAGCTAAACGAAACATGGTGTGTTTAATTCGTATCTAAACTTATTTATTTGTCATTAGGCACATTTTCAAGTGAAGTGTGCCGAAGCCTTTTGAAGCACATTTGAACTTAGGAGTGCAGTGGTTTCAGAACTCAGGAAAGGTAGACGCTTGGTCACATTGGTTAGACATTCCTCTCGTCCTCGTCGCTTGGGCTGAACCAATAATCTCTTAGCTTTTTCACTGTGACCAAGCAATCCTTAACCTTCTACGGTAAATGGTCTGCTGGGCAGCGAAGGCCTTCAGTTTATCCGATCAGATCATTGTTAACCAGCATGTTAAGTATGTCTTTCTTGAAGCTGAAAGACCTAGTAAGGCTGAACCTCTTGCTATAGCCGGCTATGGCTGTGGAGCCAATTAAGCGGGCGAAGCCAGCTATGGATTCGATTGGCTACAAGCTTATTTTTACAGCAAATTGAGTTTTAAGCTATATGACTCCAAGTTTTCTTAATGTTGTAAGCATTGTTCTCAACGTGAACATATGTCAAAAAAATCTGGGTTGTTTCTGCTAAAGCACTCATTTTGACTTGCAAGACACACGATGACGCCGTGGATTATGTTCAGGGAATTGAGATGAGCAATGCATTGAAACTTGTTAAATTGAAAAGCCTTTGCATAGCGTTCAATGGAGCTTCTGTGCAGGAAAAAAAAGAGATTCGTACAACTGAATACTTTGTTTTAATTACGCCTTTTCATGTGGTATTCTTCAGCAGTTGAATAACTACGTGTGCAGGGTTAGCTGAGTGCAATTTTGGGCATCCAGGGCACACACACTCATTGGTCCCGAGATATCGAATGCGGAGGGCATGGATGTATGGATGGATGGAATATAGGAGCGTCCCCTTTGAAACGGGGTGGTAGCAGTAGCTATCATGCTCATTTTTCTCCCTATATTTATTGAATTTTTGTTTCTACATTACTGACATCTCACGGGCAAATGACGCCCTCTGGTGCCACCTTTGTGATTATCTTTTGAACCACTGTGTTCTGCGCGGCGGCCGCAAACATAGCCAGTGCTACGCATGGGCTAGAAACTGTCCCATACTAATAAATATGTGCCTTCGCAATGCCATTGCTGTTGTTATCAGGAGTATTGATGATAAGTCAGCATTATCAAGTCTAGCAGTTAGTACTTCTTGATTTGACTCACATTTGAAGTAATGCAGCAAGAACGTAGCATAATTTTTAATGTACTCTGAGCCTCACTCAGGCGCCTCTGGATATTCTGTAGCTGTAGCCTCAATAGACAGAACCGTGACGTACAATAGAATTCGAAATACAGCCTTTAAGTGCTACCCTGCATTGATATCAATCAGCTTTCACCAGATGCGATGGACGGGGCTGAAGTGACAGAGGGTTACAGAATTCCTCGGAAGTGTACAATTATTTCACGTTCCTCTGTTCAGGATATTATATTAAATATAGCCTCCTAATACACTTTGCGGCCGCACTCAACATCTAAGTGGTGGCATCTGTAGAGCCTATTAATGCGTGGGAATCACGGCAGAATAAATTCTGCATATGATCAATGTTTCAAATGTTTAACCGCGAAAACAATAAGGGCTCTGTGTCGCATCGCAGAAAATTCGCTGTTGAGAGGTTGTTGTTGTAACGCGAAAATCAAAAGTAACGAAAAGTAAAACTTTCGGAAACCCTGGGAGTTGAACACTTCGCTGTGCGAACTGAGCCCGCAACCATTTCATTAGAGCACCGCATTGCGTTTTCTACTAAACGTGGATCTAGTGTATTCATTGCCTTATGCTTTCAAGGTAATATTTAAGTGCGTCATTAGATAGAAACAAATGACGGAAGTCATAGTTAAACGAGTAACAAAGAACATTCCCGCTTTGCTTAACCGCGACAGAGCACTCTTTCGAAAATTCCTTTGGTCGTAAGGTGCGGCGTAACAGCTGGCTCGAGCCGCTGGCCGATTCAAAGCACTGTGCATCCATTTATCGTCTTCAACGCATTGGGCTTTGAGGATATCGGAAAAACAACAGGCCTCAGATTTTGAGCGAAGAAAAATCCCCAAATGGAGGTTTTTTGACAGCTGGTTCAAATAAAGGCGGCATTGAAATTTCACCCTATACTGAGTACAAAAAGAAAAAAAAAAAAAAGAAGCGGTGTTCTATGAGAGGTACGTCGTTGTGGGGCTGAAAAGCCTAAGGCGGTGTGAACGGGGCCCGACATCACTATTGGTTTTAACTCTTAAAGGCGAAGCTTAAGCACCATGCATTTTTTTTATTATCGAAATAGAAAAAACATCCCACTTACATCATTAGTATCATGCAGTAGAAAGGTGGGCGAAGATTTAATGGGATAACTTGCCCACCCACCACTATGCTGAATAATATCTCTGATTGATAATCGCAACTGCTAATGATTACCTCTGATTTGTTTTCTCCGTTTAGTGCCATATTCATTCCAGAGTTGGAGCTCACTGCGGCCCTGACTGCTTGTGCGTAGCTGCCCCTCCTGGAAAGCCTTATTCTCCGCTCCCTTGCATATGGTCTCCTGCGAGCCAATTCACCCGATACAAACCGAGCCAAGGACGTAAACGAAGCTATGAAGTAGAATAAAAATGCTTCTTTAAACATACATTATTGCTTTGTAAAAATACGTGAAAGTAAACTTGTTCTGTTAACACATATTTATTAACAGGGCCTCTCCTTCCCTTCTGTTTCAGTATGTTCTAATATGTTCAATATGTTCTAGACATCTTGTAGCGCCGGTTGTACGCTTGGTAAGGTTTAGTGAAAGTTTTTTTTTTTAAATGATGCACTTACGCGCACAAATAAGGTTAAATGCCCGTTAATTGGTGCCTTTGATTTTCGGCCGCCTATCAGACTTCTGCCAAACAGCAAAAAATGTCGAAGGCAGAAACTGCGAACCGCAATACCTTAGCCTTACGTATGTTTATACTCGCCGAGAAGCTCCGCCAAAGACACATGTGGCCTTCATGCCTAGCTACTGGTTAGCACAAAGTGTAAATATGATCCCGGTTCATAACCATTATTTACTAATTTTAGGAGTAAATGTTGAGTATTTTTTACTTTTTGATGCTGAAAAAAGTACCTTTCGAATGAAACGAAAATGATATCTACCGCTAAAAAAGCTAAATGGCTACACATCTGAGAGTTATTTTTTCAAAATAGTCTGCAACCATTTAGTGCTTTGTGAGAAAACATTTCGAAGAAAGAATGGTTTGCAGAGTTGCTAAATTTTGCGCTTTCGGAGGACTATCTTGCGTTGACTAAACAGACCTCCTCAAGGGAACTAAAGTTACAGCCCGCAGAAAAGATGCGCTCTCATGCGGCCATGTACTAGTTTGTTTTTGAAGCGACCGCAAGAAATACAATAGCGAGAGAAAAGCTTAAATTGGGAGCAGTCAAGTCGCAAACGAAAAAAAATATGGAATTGATAACATGCAGCACGAACAATACTGGAAGTTCATAACTGGCACAATTTTATATAAAATCATACCGGAGTACATTTTTCGGCAGGAAAGCATAGCCTTTTTTTACAGCATGATTATTGCCACATCTAGCCTAAGAGGGCTATATTAACTCCACTGTCACCATCTCTCTGGGCGCTGCGAGCACCATCGCCTCTATCAAAAAGCGAAGCGCCCCTAATGCTTTCGATGTTCAGGGATGTCTTCCTGGAGGGGGCTGTGGAGGAGGCTGCGGAAGCGGTCCCAATGAACAACTCCACATGGTAAGCCCGTCACTGCCCTCCTCAGCTTCTGAACAAGAGTGATGGGGTAGTGGTCCGATCCCCACGTGTCCGGTGAGGGGGCCACTCATACACACATCGGCGAGACACGATGGTCAGGTCTATGCATATGCGTACCCCCTCACCGTAGAAAGGCAGGAATCCCTGTCTTCAGAACATCGAGCGCTGTACCGCGCAGGGCTTCGACCAGGTCTCGGCCACGGCTGTCCGCCCTGCGGAAACCTCACCGCGGGTGGGCCGCGTTGAAATCCCCGCAGAGCAGACAGTCGCCATTAAGGCTGACCAGCTGTTCCAAGGACATGGCGTCCCAATAGGGTACGGTATGGACATGTATGCTTGCGACAGCCGTGTCTACCCCTCGAAGGAGTTTAATACACAAAAGAGACTGTATAGAGGGATCTAGTAAAAAGGGAACAGAGATAGGCCTGCTAGCTGGAAATGCGGCACCACAAAAGAGGAAGGGGGGGGGGGGGGGGGGAGGGGGAGGAGATCATAGCGGAGAGAAGAGAAAAATCTGGACAACGCTGCATGCAGTTTCAGTGGCACGTAAAGTGTTTGTACTGCCGTGCCTTGAACGCAACTACAGCGTGGGAGCCCAGCTATAGTTGCTCCCGCAACCTGTCGTCGGAGCCAGACGGCTCGTGTGCACTTTCTGTCCATCTGTTTTGTCCCACAGGTGCTTCGTGAAGAGCGCATCTTAATTCGCCTTTTGTAGCGTGAGGATGTAAGTAGTGATGATGATAGGCCGGTTAGCGGTGCATTTCGGGCAAGCGTGTACTCAGCATTTGGGAAAATTGGATTGAACTACATTAGATTGGACTGGATTGAATTGTATTCGTCTCGTTTGGATTGGACTGGTTTGGACTGAATTGTACACCATTAGATTGAATTGGACAGAATTGTATTGGATTGTATTTGACTGGAATGAACTGTACTTGGTAGGACTTGATAGGATTACACTAGATTGGTTTGGATTGGATTCTATTTGAGTGGATTGAATTGAATTACACTGGATTGGATGGGATTAGATTTATCTGAGATCTGTCAAGTCTGTTAGGTTTAGCTGAGCCCTCAGCGTCGTCGTTTTTAGGCAGTCTGCCCCACTTCGTCGTTTAGCGCATGGCCAGCCAATACCGCTAAGTAACACTATCCCCTCGAGAAACGCAGAGCCTAAGTGCGTTCTTCGATAGTGGAATAGAAGGTGAATAATAAGTCTTGAGATGAGACATGGGCACAATTTCGGAGAATCGAACGGCCGATGTGGACTTCCGATGAAGAGGTTAAACTTTGTGACGTCGGTTGCGGAGTGTAAAACATGGTAACAGGGCAGCGTTTTTCTTTTTTTTTTTTGCACAAGCTCACTCTACGGCACGGAAGCAACCGCAAGACAAGAAATCATTGTGGCGACCCTTGTACCGGCTTTTTTTGGAGTCTTGTGATGCAAAGAGCCTGGCACGAGCCATCCGGCTGGCATCATGAGCGCTGGCGACGGCATCACTTGCCTAAGTACTGGTTGCGTCAGCTGCGGGTAGTGAGTTATCGAAGGGCACTAACAAGTGTCGGCGAAATTGCAGAAAAAATGGAGAGAATCCACTGATAGAATGGCGAGACGATGAACATCCCAATCCGAGTGGTCGTCAGACACCCACATGGACAGCATTTGTGTGAGCGTACGTTTAAGAAGTTTTGTGAGGTCGTTGCTTTGGGGGTGATGGGCGGTTGTGAATTTGTGGCAATGCTGCACGAACGTAGAATTTCGTCAACCACACTTGCGAGATGAGTAGGAAAGGTCGTTTTCGTTTGCACAAAATTATATCTAATCAAGGACGGTATTGTTCGCATACAAGCTTAACAACAAAGTTAGGGGCCTAGTTACTTTTTACAAAGGTGACACATATCAAAAGGTTTATTTGACGCGCCATCAGAGATTCTATATTATGGTGGTCTTTTATTAAAAAAAAACATGTTGAGCGAGTATGTTTTAAAATTTAAATTCGATGTCAGAATTTTCCGCCTAGATACAAATTATTCGATGGAAACACAGTTCCTTCAGAAGCTTGTAGCTTTTTTGTTTCCTTGTCCTTAAGTCAAACTGAAATTGCTGAGCTCCTGATATGCAAATAGGCTTTCCAAAAAAATAAAAAGTTCCCTGTTTCCTCTTATTACAATGCTTAAGACAATGTAAGAACACTGAAAACAGGCATGTGCGTCATGGAAATGAAAAAGCCTTACGACAGATAGCGGACAATTCGTTGCTTTTCAAAACTGCTGACGAGAGAAAGATCAACGATTTCTAATCATGATGTCGGAAACATTGCTCCTCGGCGTCCTATTGGCTTTATTTGTTGCCTCACTTTAACTGTTGCCTTGGCCGCAATACGCGCACAGATCTGTGCCAGCTTGCGCGGGACCCACAAAAACAACCGGCCGCCATGCCAACACGGAAAACAGTGGTTACCGCCTCAAACACTGCAAGAAGTTACTAATTGCTTCATACAGCGATCATGCGGGAAGGTCTATGAGGTTAAACTAGGTAGATTCATCAATAAAGGATAGAGGAGCATGTGGGGTCATTAAAAGAAGTTAACACGCGTCTTATAACCATCATGAGGTTTTGATCCTCGTGATATGCAATTCCGTCGTATTCCGTCGTAGAAAGGCTGCATGGAAGAGCCTTTCCCATAACCAGTATCCCTAAAATTGGATAAATTATAAATTATATGCGGCTTCATTTAAAAAAAAACTATTCTCACAGCAAAGGATGAGTATAATGCTAATATGAATATTTAACTCTCTAGTCCAATTAATCGGAAGGCATTGTATAGGTTCATGGAACGCAACCTAAGTTCTTCTCCACCTCATGTAACCGAGTCAGAGGTGTTATCACCCAATCAAGCAAAAGATAAACTTGAACAAATTGCGAACGGTCTTGCTGTTTGCTTTCAAGCGCAAACGGTGGTTCCGTCACATCGGCCTACGCCACGTGCTGATTTCATTGCAGTTGAGCCATCGGAATTGCATTGTATAGCGGCTGCTCTGAAACCTGCAGCTCCTGGATGTGACGGTATTACAGTTGCTATGCTGAAAGCTTTAGTGCAAGACCACAACTCGGAAGTGTTGAATATTGTAAATTTTTCTATGGAAACTGCTTGGTTACCTGAAGACAGGAAAGTTACTAAAATTATACTAGTCCTCAAAGGTCCGAAAAAAGGCTTTGATTTGATTAATATTCGGCCGATTTCTCTAACTTTGAATCTAGTGAAAGTTATTGAACGCATAGTTCACCTGCGCCTCACAAACCATGTGATGACCCTGAATGCATTTAGTGATGCACAAATTAGGTTTCGTCAAGGGTGCTCGATTTGGACGGCTCGTACAGATATGGAGAGTAGAATTAGGTTAGCAATGAAGAAGAAAGAAGTGTCGGCATTGGTCACTTTGGATATCGCCAAAGCATAGGACAGTGTAGAACACTCTATACTGTTGAATAAGATGAGCGAAATTAGGCCACCGTTTTACATTTTTTTATGGCTAAAAGAATTCTTAAGCAATAGGAAATTTTTCTGCAGGATAGGTTCTATAACTTCTGAAACTTATTACCAAACTAGAGGCGTACCTTAGGAATCGGTGCTATCTCCATTGCTATTTAATATATTATTAAGGGATATTGCTGTTCATCCAAATATAAAAGTGCACGTGTATGCGGATGATATTGCCTTTTTCTCTTCTGCACGAGATGTTCATTCTCTATACCAGCTATTGCAAGCCTAGTTGTATGCCCTTGAAGTTTGGCTCGGTAAAGTAAAATTAATTCTTAACATGAAGAAATCCTCAGCACTCGTTTTCCCACCAATACACCCTCTTTATATCTCCCTTGCGTATTGCAGTTCACAACTCACACGGGTTGAATTCTTAAAGTACTTGGGTGTATTATACCACTCCCAATTAGACTGGCGGCCTCATATCAAAAGTAATTGCCTTAAAGGTGAGCGAGCCCTTGGTCGCCTGATTCGAATTAGCCATAATAATTTCGGTATGCGTAGAGATACTGTTTTGGTTCTCTATAAAACTTATTTGAGACCAATTCTAGAGTTCGGCTGTGTTCTTTTCTCGGGCAGTCGTGAATACAAGCCACGACCTTTGTTGCTACTTGAGAGTCGGGCTTTACGACTATGTTTGTGGTTGCTACAATCAGTTTCAAATGCAGTCCACTATTTAGAGGCCCGTGTACGTGACTTGAACTCTCGATTTGAGCTCCTCACTGTTCGAACCTTTTTACGAGCACTGGAATCTCTGTCTGGAGTGGCTTCTGCCATTTTTATTACACACCAAGCTCAGTATCTAAATTATCATTTGCCGCGATATAAGCAACCACAATTTGTATTTACTCAGTCCTTGATGTTCAAAATATCAGTTTCGCTTATGTCAATAAGACGTGCTGGCAATGTTCAAGCTACTTCCGCACTTTGCTTTGACCAGTCGTTGCCATCTAATGCAAAACTTGTCTACCACTGTAATAAATTGGCACCTTGAAGATTATCTATTACAGTATCCGCGACACGTAGCTATTTTCAGAGATGCCTCTCAACGGAATGAAAAAGCAGCAATAGAAATTCACTCCCAAGCACTTGGTTGTAGTTTTTCTGTACGGATTCCTGATTACACATCAATATTTACTGCTGAATTGCTAGCAATTGGTTCGGCCCTTCAAGTTCCCGGTAATGTTACTCACGTAAGCATACTCTCTGACTGCCTGTCAGTCTTAGCAGCATTAGAAAGCCCGAAAATGCGCCTATTGAAACAAACCCCGATGTTTTTCCTTCCGATACATTTACAGGAAGTACGTTTTCAGTGAGTTCTGGGACACTGCGGCATCGCTTCTAATACATTGGCGGATTATTTAACAAATTCAGCTCTCAATGAGCCTGTTGCCTATGTTGTACCCAATATTATCTTGCTAAATATATCCCGTTTTGAACAGTTTCAAACGTTAAACTCCTTGAGTCATGAGCCACTGCGTGCGACTACGGATTTTACCCATTTAAATTTCCATCGGAATGTCCGATGTTGTACCTCGAGGCAATGTGAGGTCTCCATGAGGCTCATGCGTTGTAGAATTATTTCCCTCATGTCGCTCTGGATTCACGCCGTCGAATCTTTGTGCGTAATGTGATGGCGTGCAAACAATTGAACATTACATCCTCTCCTGCCGCAGGTATGTTACTCAGAGAAGAAATTATTTAGAAATACCTCTTGCTCGCCTAGGATTGCCATTTACAGTTCCTGTCCTCCTCTCCTTTGGTGCAACTGTCAAAGGGTAGGCCCTAAAACCGGCGTTTGACTTACTTCATAATTATAATACTGCTACTGGAAGATTTGTGTGTTTAGCGGTGATCTGTCTGAATTGTACTTTTTATTATTATTATTTTTATTATTTTACAATTTTATTCCTTTTTTCATTGTTTTCTATTAATATCACCTCAACATTTCAAATTATTTCAGCAACACTAATTCTTAATTATTAGGTTATCTATTATACAGTCAAATCGATATTATCAATTATACTATGTCACTACAATGAATTCTTGTCAATCCCCCACTGTGGGTATGTGCCATTATAACGATGGAAAAGAAGAAGAAGAAGATGTGCAGTTATGCCTGTATGCCTGATATCAAAGGAGATATGCTCTTTGCATTACATTTCAGCCTGGCAATTTTTGCTGAAGACGAGCAGACAAACATTTCCTTTCATGTTATAGGTATACAGCTTCGCTGTAAAAAAAAGAAAAAAAAACTTCCACGCGAATGTAAGCACCCCATTTTGTGAATTGGAAGAGCGCGTGTAGAAGGCCGCCCAGCTTTCTCAACTGTTAGTTAGTCCAGCTGGAGCTGGTTAATCCCGAGTTTGCCCGACGTTTGTTTCGTGGTCTATGACTTCACCTTTTGCTACTTTCTGACACTATATGACAGATGGAGACGCAGAGAGTCTAAAATGTGTAGCGTCGACTCCGCTCGGCAGGTTTCACAAGTATAGCGAATGTGCGTTCCTGGCTTTGGTGTCAGTTGTTTGAGGGTGTGACAGAATTCGGAACGAGTCTGCAGAGGGCAGCCCACACCTTGAAATTGAAGCTACCTGTAGTTTTGCTTGTCGAATATGTTTACCAAGTTGGCATGTAAGATGAATTCAGTTTGCCAAACCGGAACTGTAACCGAACTCAATTTTCGCCCGGAACAGAACCAACACCGAACCCGACTTTTATCCACTATCTTGGAACTAACCGAACAAACAAAAACGAAGGATCCCTTCAGATGAGGTTAGCAATACTGTTCCGACCAACATTTCATTGAATTTATCTTTATATTTTCTCTTCTATGGCTCCTTGCAAAGCGTTATTCCCGGTTATTTCCAAATCGCCACTGCACACTGCACAATACACAACCCTATTAACGAATCGTCCACAAAAAAAGATAAAAAAAAGAGAGAAAAATATAACGTCCGATCCACAGCGCCAACCTCTGCTGTCGGGCTATCGTTTCTTCCCCAGTGCGGCTTGTGGATCTCTTGCACATTGAGACAATTAGTGAAAAAGTTTGCCTAAGCGGAACAACTCGTATTCTGTGGAGGGAAGTTCGTAGGGCTTAGGTAAATTGAGGCTTTATATCTACGTTTGGTGGTACCTATTGCGTCTATATTTTATGGATGCGTTGGCTCTTACATTCTATATCTGATTTTTAAATGAGAATTAGAATGTCATTTTGAATATACTCAGCTAAGGCCAAAGATCGCTGGAAGCAATGTCTCACCAAACTCACTAGTCATTTATGCTTGCCTACAAATCCAGCTGTTGCTGTGCAACTTTCGAACGTTGCAAATGGTTTCATATCATACTGAAAAGTTTGCCCGTAGAAAAAAGGACAAATGAGAAAAGTAAGGACGAGCGCTAACTCACAACTATAGTTTAAATAAATAGGAAGAATAAAAAAAAAAGACAAAAATGCTGACAAGAAGGATATGGCTTGTTATTCCAAACATCTTAGTGATTTCGCCAAGAACCAAAATTTCCTATAAAAAATATAGGCGGAAATCTGACTTACGCACTTAGCTCCACTGATATAAGGCTTCCATAACCTCGTGCACTAGTGGAAACCTGTTTTTAAATATAATTGTTATTTTATCAAAAAGTGGTTTTCATTTGTTGTCTTTTTATTGTCATTCGTAATGCACGTACGGCAATGCTTAAAATGGTTACCAATGAAATCTGCACCCAGTAATCTCCAGTGTTCACAAAGCCTTTCGTTGAAGCATCGTCCGGTTTGTCCAATGTACAATGCATCATATGAAAACGGCCCCTTATTAACAACTCCCCTGGCACAAGGAACAAACGGGGCTTTGTGCTTGATACGACACTCAATATTTTGTATCTTTTTTTGTGCTATCTTCCTTCGGCTTCTGCCCCACGAACAGATCGCCACCCCTGCCTTGATTTGTTTCACCAACCTCACACACATGAGGTTCTTGTCAACATTGGTTTGTTTTAGTAAATTCTTCCTATATATTTGAACTTGTGTCTTGAATAAGTTTTAGTTGTGAGTTGGTGCTCGTCCTTGTTTTGCCTACTTGTCCTTGCTTCTACTCGGAAACGTTTCGGTACGCATGTGAAGCAACTCGCCCAACTTTTCGCTATCCTAATTTTCGTATTATAATTGACCACCAGACCGGCAAGCACCTAAAACCTGAGATGTTTTTAGAGCACTGCACTAGATAAAGCTGTCAGTATAGTCACTATCCTCCCTAGCTGTACGAAATCGTACCAATTTTAATGTCACACGCGTACCGTATCGACACTTATGTACTGCCCCTCACTTCCCTATCGGGAATAAAGAAAGTCGTTATCATTGCGTTTTAGCACCGCGCAATACGTGAAATTTTATTTATTGTCTAAGCTGTAAAAGGTGTGAAAAAATGCCTCATACTAAATGTGCCTAATCTTGCTAAAGAGAATATGAATTCGAAGGGTATTGTAGCGGCTGTGAACATGGGAAGTGCAGTGACGTTTTTGAATCCCTTGGGAGAACAATGTTCACAGCTTTTAGACAATACCTTGTACCGTCTCCGATACCAGAAAGAGCAATTGAGATCGGCAAGTTAAGCTGTGCGCCACCTTAAAGTCCACGCGTGCCTTATACTGTTGGAAGGACGGTTGCGACGCATCAAGAAAAATTGGAAGGCCGTCAGAAATATCCAAACAAAGCTTCGAGCCAGGTGTAACCATTAAGAACAATCGTGACAACATCTGCAACGTTGAAGAAAGGTACGAGCATGTCCACCAAAGTACCAGAAAGCCCATATTCATTGTATAAGTTTTCAATTGCGACTTTGTTATGCCTTCAGTCGAAGGAAGGCATAACAAAGTCGCAATTAACGAAGTCGTGATGTAACTCTATTGAGACGATCAATTACCACCATTACTATGATGTGTCATGGTTCACATTTACTATGTGAGCAATGTCTGATCACATACGCGATGCACAAAACTTTGGTATATTGGTTACTACACAACAGGCAGTACCGATACATCCCTGCTAAATATTGGTATAAAACGCGGAATAACCTTGCTCATTTCATTACTAGCAGCAAATCACCTGGTACGTTTGCAAAACTAGTAGAAATTACCCTCCAGTCGTGGGATATTTCAAATGTCAGCCTTTTTCAGCAGCTTCATGTTTATTACTACATTATGTGCGATGGCGTTTCATTGTAACGCTGTTTGGGCCGTGCCTGGTCTAACAGTGTGTTAATGTGATCAGGTGTCTATCACCTCCTGTTTATAACTCGGACATGAAGAGTGGCACTGTATTTCCCTTATATTACATTTGGTTTGTTTAAATGGTGCGCATTCCTAATGTGAAAGTTTTACGGCCGTCTTGCATTTTATTCTCATTTTCTTTGTACTAAATAGCCTTCCTGTTAAAATGCCCTGCGGATATACATTATGTATAAATAAATACATATGTATTGGATAAATTCTTACTCCAATCAATAATGTGTTTTATCACATTTTCGGGACTAAGTTGGTTCGTTCTTCAGGTGTCACTCCTGAGGAAGGGGCGGTCTGGGCCGAGAAATGTCGCGCCTAAAATAAATTAATTATTGATATTAGTTTTTGCCCAAGCTTTGCTTCAATATATAAAACTGGCTGACTTCCGCCTATGGTCCGTTAGTTCCCTAATGAAAAATCCCGTATTGTGCCAAACCGGTTTTATTCGCTCCTGTGTTACCCCGTATAAATTTCATACCGTTATGACTCCTATATGAAGCTTAAACTGGTTTATACTGGACAGGCCATGTCCTGTATGAATCTCAATCCGGAAGGCCGGTTCGTATGGAGCTAATACCGGACAGACCATTCCAGTACACCATCTCAAGCAGAACATACCTTCCGGAATTTGTGTGGAATCGGGCGGACCATTCCTGTATCGAGCTCATATATAACAGGTTTTCTCAGTTTTAACTGACACCTGACAAAGCCGTCATGAATGGAACTGACAACGGACAGAATATTTCGCCTTCTCAACACAAGCCGGGTCTGTTGTGAAGCTCAACCATAATGACCATTTGGAACATGCCGGCACACCAGATAAGCGTGAAACCATCCCTTACAAAAAAGCCTAATGAGTTTCTGATTAAATGGTAATTACATTCCTCATCATGCACATTAACATTTCTATACATTTTCTTGATGCATTTTTGATGAGTTTCACAAGAAAGTTGGCCACCGTGTTTCTGGTTGGTACCTAATGTGTGCATTTCTTGTGTGTTGTTCATGAGTGTTGACCAATGAGCACTTTTGGATAAAAAGTAAAAGCTAAAACGTAGCGAAGCACCTCAACTACATTAAAAAAAGCTAAAAAATAAAAAAAATTAAAACTAAGCGAAACAAAAAACTGCACCTCTGGCGTGATTCGAACTCGGTACCCCTTACTCCGTAGCTTTCTACGCTAACCACTCGGCCACTCGGGGAGCTGGTAATGTTAGTAACGTATTTGTTTCTTATGTCTGGACTGCATTCATAAGATTGGGACATAATGTTTCGAAGTGTACAGGCCATTGCGGCTGCTCTAACAATTACAACTTCTTGACCTTTAGAACTTGCATCTAATGTTCTAGATACCTATGCGCACTATTTTGTCCACTGCAGTCATTTTAACATGTCAAGTTTGGCATCGCTGGCAAATTTATCAGCGCTGGCTCTTCGGTGGTTGCTACCTTGGGCGTAATTTTCGCTGAACACGGAGCTGTAGCACGAACCTTTAAGGAAAAAAGTGCGACCAAGCTTCAATACCGGCAAGCGCAGCAGCGCCAACACTATTTTACTGGTAACTAAATCTTATTTGTATCTAAACATTTCGGGAAGCGTTGCGATGACTGAGGGCTCGGCTAATCTATACGCAGAGCAAGGAGCTCGAAAGCTTAAGAAACACGCAAAATATCATGCATTATAAAGAAGGCATTGCTTCTCGTGCCCTGGTCGCGCACATGCTCCCAGGACGGTCCAGTTCCGAGTCAAAGCACGGCTCGGATTACGTCCGCGCGTCGTCGTCGGCGCAGGCCGGGGTACCCCTGCTGGTCTCTCCAAAACGGCCTGCTCGCAGAAGGACGCATTGGAAACGGAGCGCCTTGCGTCCGTTAGCTTGGAGGCGGTGTGGCAGTGCGTCGGTTCGCGTACACAACAATATCCTTGCCCGTAACAACCCCAAGCATATTGTCCAACCACAGCACCCATTCGCTTGGCAAGAAGTGATTTGCAATGGCACAAACACCCAAGACGCAGGGTGTAAGCATGTTTTGAATGAAACAAATGTCCAAAAAGTTGTTTTTGTTTTTACAGTGCATGCTAAACAGAAATGAAAACATAGTAAAGAATATACATTCGCTTAGTGATGTATCATTTCCCTCATTTGAGAAAGTCAATGTATTTCCACATTAGCTCCTATACAAAAATACTGTTTTGTTTTCCAAGTACAAAACTTCTTGCGTAATCTCAAATGAAAGTCTGTTGCGGATCTCATGTTAAAACACATAAAAATTGTTTCTTAGGCAACATCCTACATATGCTAATCAGAAATGAAAACATAGGGCTCTGAAAGTGTGCAGTTATCAAAGAAATAATATATATTCACTTAGTGATGTGTACATTTCCTCATTTGATAAAGTCAATGTATTTCCACATTAGATCCTACCCAAAAATACTGTTGCGTTTTCCAAGCACAAAACTTCATGTGTCATCTCAAAGGAAAGTCTGCTGCGGATATGATGTTAAAACACATCTAATCTTGAATCTCCTTTGAGTGGTTGATGACTCATCAAAAACACATTACGTGGGTAACAGAAATTCAATATCCATTTTTGTAAGGGATACCATAGTAATGCGTCAAAACATTTCTGAACATGTGTAAACTCGTTGTTTCAAAAATACTTCGAGTATATGAAACCGTTGATGTGTGCGCTAGCAAGTAAATACGCGCATCGCGTCGCTTTTGCGTGTGAAACAGTCGTTTCATGTTGTACAATGTTGCAGTGCAACTCCATTTCAGCGACTAAAGATCTGCCTTCCAACGTGAAAGGGCAAGCAAGAACGTAGCGTTTCGCTAGTGAGGACAAAAACACATTTGAGAGTAAATGTAACACATTTCTGTCCATCAAAATATGCACAGATTAGCCGAATATCGGGCGTCGCTTTCTCGAGTGTTTACGTCTGCAAAATACTTAGTCGGAAGGTAATTCATTGAAGTCACTGCTCGCCCACAGCAGCTTACGCTAAAATATGCAATATTTGAAGTGTTGGTGCACCGAATATCTTTGTATGTAGCAAAAATATTACATGCGTTCTAACACGTTAACAAAAAATATCAGCACTAGTATATTGCCACATTCTAAGGTTCGCCTGCAAGACAGTGATGTACTGTAAAAATACGGGACATTGGTGACCCTTTCGTGATAGCCAGGAAAAAGATTGAGCGTGATTAAAGGGCGATCGGTGAATTTTGACCATAAATTGTACATCCCAAATAATATACAAGATACCAATAAGCAAAGTTGACTACACAAACAGAAATATAACCGCCATAACGATAACATGCCGGGGAGGGAGAATCACGAAGACGCCATACCATGTGGTAGCGTTTCACGATCCCAGGTAGCACAAAGTGGGCTATAAAGGGGGGCCCCTGGTAGGTGCGATAGGCAATGCAGGACAGCCCCGGTGGGCTCAATGTGGGTGCTGCAAGAGGGGCCGACGTAGGCTTGAAGGGGGCTGTCGATAAAGCCCCGATGGGCCCCAAAAGGTCCGATGCAGACAACCCTTGCGGGGTTGCCCACCTTTTTCCCGCATTGCCAAAAGGGCACATCCCGCCAGCTCCCCCTGTTTGTCCTACTTTGGACAGATTCAGGCAGCCGCTCTAGATGATCATTTTTTTTATTTCGGTAGGCAAATCCTCGATTGGGTAAACCTACTAGCGCCCGGGGAAGGCGAAAGTGTCAGAGAAAGCATAGATCGAGAAATCAGAAAGCATCTATACGTCTCGCCCATACCGAAGAACATGCACCCCGTACACGACGAGGGGAGGAGAAAAAGCAGAGCTAAGCACCTCGCTAACAAATTGGACAAACTCCCGCCGGGATCGGTCGCCTACACCGATGCAGCGATCGGGAAAGAAGGCGACGTAACCTCGGTCGCCCTATTGGACACTGGGATCGCCATAGGAATATAAAGAAATCGAGATCTACCGCCGGTAGAGGCGGAGGAGATTGCAATAGCCATTGCCATTGCACGACCAGGCGTGAAACACGTCATCAGTGATAGCAAAGCGGCGGTTAGAAATTTTAGCAATGGTAGAGTCAGCAATCGTGCTGCAAAACTTCTGAACGAGTCGTCTCTCGCCGAAAGCGTGACCATAATCTGGACCCCAGCACACGCCGGTCTCGCCGGCAACGAGGCTGCCCACATGCTCGCCCGCTCCTCGCTACCTCGGGGTGCTGCGGATGCCTCCACAACATCTAAAACCAAGGAATGTATAGGTACCTTTAGGGATGTAACCGACAACTTGAAGAAAGACCGGAGGATATATCCGCCACCGGTTAGATCCCTGAGTAAAAAGGAATCGTACGACTGGAGAAGACTCCAAGCTCGAAATTTCTTTTCGCCCCTGTGGAGGAGTTGGACGGATGCCAGAGGGCGGAAGAGGGACGGTGCAGAAACCGAAATTTGTAAATTTTGCGACCACGTGGCAACATTAGATCATATAATATGGAGATGCGTTCGTGCCCCAGGGCGCAACGCGATTAAAACTAGCGATGAATGGGAGACCACGCTAAGAAGCTCCGACGAAAAAACACAGCGATTCACCGTCCGCCTGGTGGCCGAGGCTGAAGACCTCTTCTCCTAGACGAGGCCGGGTGTCCTCTGGCCGCGGTGTGACAGACTGCCTCCCCGGACGCCTGCGTGCGGACTCGTAGGTGGCTGCTGCACCATATTCGGCGGAAATAAATGTTCTTCCTCCTCCTCCTATAGCGCAAGCCGCACTTGGGCTTGCCCACATTATTCCCATAGGGGTTCGGCGCAGGAAATTGATGGGAAGCCCTAGTCCAAGTTTTCCCGATCACTATTTATGCATATAGTTAAGTAATTATTTTATACATGTCTGCACATTCTAAACAGCCACAATATTAAATTTTACAAAAACTCATAACTTTAATCTAGCCTAAATGACTTCATGTACATCTTCTTCAGGCTATGGAGATGTGTGTTCTGGACAATAAATTTGTGCTGAAAGTTACAGGCTGCCCACAGCAACCACATAAGGAGCAACAGCTAGCAATCAGTATGTTTTAGCATTTTAGCGCAATTTGCATGAGCTCGAGAACTAAAGCCATGTAATATTTGTAATCGACTAAACATGGCACCAACTGTTATACAAATCATCTATAATAGTAATTTAGGGCAACATCTAATACAAATAAAGGTTGGAAAGAATGATTACACAATTGCACGCATGCCTTCTAGCCCCATTAGGGCCGATGTGGGACTACAGCGGTTTTATGCGGGCAGCCCCAATTGGGCTGGGTGTTGTTTTTGAACCTAGAGCCCACCTGCGGTTGCACTTGCCTTCAAATTTTCTACAAGGGACCAATGTCGGTACCATGCGGGTACGCCCGCCTTCCAGCCCCATTACAACCTATGTGGGACCTAAAGCGGTTTAGCCAAGGCTACCTTATTTTGGCTTCACGAGGGCTTTCCCAAATTGGGCTCTTATTCATATTTCACCTCACCTCAAGTAACCTACAAGGGGCCGATTGAGGCAGCATGTGGGTATGTCCGTTTTCATGCCCCACTACGGCCGATGTTGGTACCACAAAGATTTAATGGGGGCGGCCTCATTTCGGATCTATGAGGGCTTTCTCATAAAGAACCCACATTTAGGTTGGATAGCCCTCAAATATCCGGCAAGGAACCCTTGTGGTCTGGATGCAGGAATGTGCTCTGCATTAGCCCGAGCAATGCCGCTATGGGACCTATGCAGGAGGAACAGGGGCAAGCTCAAATGGGGCTTGCCCACTTTTGCCCCATCGGGGACCGATGCAGGTTTTATGAGGTTGTCCCAGCCCTACTTGCCTACGTCTACCTACTGCGGCCCCACAATCTTTGCTAGCTGGGATACTCTCCACGACAAAGGTTCAACCGGCCTCTGGCCGAGGTACTGCACAGATTAATGCCAGCAGTAATGATTACCGTGTTGTCCTTCCCCGTTTCTCAACTGGTAAGCTTGTCGTCGACTCTGTTTTTCTGCATGCCGACCTCACTAGCCTGCCCTACCATGCCCAAGACTTCAGAAACGCCCTTCGGAACGTAGAGGATTTTAAAAAAAAAGCTCTATCGCACAATTTCAAATGTCGCATGTCTGGATAATTACTTGTAAATCGGCGCACTCTAAAGGAAAGCTAGTCTCATGTGGAGATTTATTGGTTAAGACCTGTCGCTGTGTTGTTGTGGATCCGGAACCGAAGGAGCTAAAGGCGAAACTTCTCTGGCTGCCTGAAGGCTTGGATGACTCCTTTATTTGTGAAGCTCTACAAGCTTATGGCAAAGTCACCTCGATTTCGAGGGAAAACTGGAAAGTTGCCGACATGGAACAGATGAACACGCTCAGCCGGGATGTGACGTTCCACATCGGCTAACTGTGTGTGGGGTGCAGAGCCTCGTTTTGATACCTGGTCCACCACTTCTCTGCCTCCACTGCAACCGTGTAGGACACATTTGTCGGCACTGCCGTACGCCATGGTGCGAAGGTTGCCGGCGTTTCGGCCACACAGCGGAGGAGTGTGTGGTTACATACGCGGACAAGCTTAGGCACCGAGTCCGGCCTCCTGACGATGCATTACGGGAGCACGTCATGGACGCCTCTGTAATAATTGAAGCATCTGGCGACCTTCCTGCCGGCGTTGTGGCCGAGTCTTCAAGTTCTATTCCACCGGCTACTAAGGAAGAAAATACTGCTCATGTGTTCGAGCATAATGTGAACAACGCAGCGCCTCAGGCCTTGGACGAGATGTCGTGTCAAGCTTCTGAAAAGGGAACAACCGCCGACGAGCCACCACTATTTCCTGAACACCCAGCGAGTACCTCCACGGATATTGTGACCCCTGTGGCCGTTGCTGTGCAACAATGTCCAGACCAGTGCCTGGTTCCTGTGGTTGACGGGCTCGCTGCTTGCGACGAACCAGTCTTGAAACGCCGTGCATCATGTGCCTCTGAGTCCAGTCAGGAGGACAATCAAGCTGGCAACAAGCATCGCCATCGCGGTCGAGCGTCGAAGCACAAAGGGAAGTGCCGGCGTTCGCTGTCGAGGAGGCCTGGCGGTGGTTTGGAGGTGGCTTCACCTTCTTGGAGGCGGCTTCAACGAGACCCTGGCTATTATCGCCAGGGTCTCGTTGACCTGCAAGTCTGAGAGCTCGCCTAGGTCTTCGTGAGCGAAGGCCGTTACTCTGATCAGGATGCCTGGAAGACCGAGGCTTGGCAAAATTTTGGCTCGACCACTCGTTGGAAGAGGCAGGATGTGCTGTGCGGACAGATTGCAGCGTGTAGGCGGGTTCGCACGGAAAAGATGAGCGGCATGACACTGGCGAGGTGTGCCGGCCGTGGGAATCGAGCTGAAGGAGTTCTTCACGAATTATCTGCCGAATAGTCGAAGTAAGGTCCATGGAGTCATGCTCGTCAACGCTCGCGACAGTTGTCACATTGATCAGTTTTCCAAACTTGGACTTTATTCGACGATTCTTCAGCGCTTCATTGAGAAAGTTGTAAACATCCACTGCAATGCCCTTCAAAAGATGTCCTACTTTGCCCTCCTCCGACATAGGAGAGTCAACGGTCTTGCACAATTTTAGGACATCTTCGGTATAGGCAGTACACATCTCGCCGCTTAGTTGGGTGCCATGGACGATGGTTTGCTCAGCCCGTTTCTTACGCGCTGACCAGTACCCAAAATATATTTTAAGTTCAGTGACGAAACGCTCCCATGTCGTCAGCGCGTCCTCGTGATTTTCAAACCAGACAAGGATAGTGTCAGTCAGGAAAAACATCACGTTAGCAAGTTGAGCGGCAGAGTCCCAACGGTTGTACCGGCTCAGCCGTCGGTAGTGGCGGAGCCAGTCGTCGACGTGTTCTTCCGCCGCTCCAGCGAATAGGCGGGGCTCCCGACATGGTGGAGAAAGGCCGGAAGTCTCCTGCCTTGAAGTGGTGGAAAGCACTGAGCTAGACTCAGCCGGCAGCGGCATGGTAGCGGAAATCTAGCAAGGCGGCGGCTACGATGAGGCTCCAGGGGCTCGTCAATGGCGGGGCGATGGCGGGGTATCGAAACCACACACTCCACCAAATGTAACACTATTGATGTTACTACGTAAACCAACGTTACTGACACAAGACAAGTACTCTCAAGCACGACGGCACCTGAACTCCCACACATTTCTTCGTCCTGCTACACTAAGCCTCTCTTCTTCCATCTAGTCTGTAACAATATCACTGTCCCGTGCTATGGTCTACCACAACTTTAAAGGAAATAATATTTTACTTTTTTTGAGGTGATCAATTAAACGGCTATGTGCGGTCACTGCTAATCGTGTATATATTCTATTTTTTTCAACCTTCGCTGTGCTGCCCGCAGTCACGTGGTTTTAACTTGTAGCTAGTCGTTCACTGAAGATAATCATGAGGTGTATTGCATTCACTTTATTCGTTTGGTGTGCAGACCATTTGGTGTCGGTGTGTAGTACACTATTGCTGAACCGCACTTTTATTGGTCACAGCGCGATCTTGGTCTTCCGATCGCAAATGCGTATTCATTAAATCCAATGCGATTGTTTACCTAATTTTTCATGTATATTATCAAATTTAAATTTATACCTAGAAGCCATCTATAATGTGGGACCACTCATTTTAAAATCATAAATAGTAACGAAGATGGGTACAGCATGTACTTAACCATTTTGAGTAGGGAATTTCCGGAGACATCTAATTTTATATGACGTACCGCATTTTGCAAATACCCGTACATGATGTAAAGTTTCCTCTTTAATCTTACACTATAGCCATTGTGACAAAGTCCGCACCACTGACAAAGTTGAGACATTTGTTCTGTCTACCACTCATGGATATAGAATTTCCTTATCGTCATTGGCACTTCGTCGCTGAGTTCCTTAGCAAGGCAATGTTATCAGCGACTCACACATTACTGGGGAATTCTTCATCAAACCTTATCCTTCATTGCCCCCATACCAAGTCTGACTATTTCCTTTAAGCAACCTGTGATTAGTATTGGGAGATCGTGTTTCTTTGCCTAACACCATTCCTAATGGGAATAAAATTATTTTCCTTACAGAGAACTATGCCTATTCTGAGGTCGCTATAGATATCTTGCGACGCTTTCACATGTGGCTCATCTCCACCCTGATTTTATGTGTGCGGTAAATATTCTACCGTGCCTTCTTAAGATAAAATGATTTTCCTCATGACGTTTAGCAACATCTGCACATATCAGTGTTTCTGCAGCGCGACTTTCACGATTGCGCATCCTCATATTCTTGGAATAATGTGTAGAAATATAAGTAAAATACGTCAACAAAGAGAAGTATGATCGAGTTGCTTCTGATTTCCGCAACCGCTCCGACTGCTAGAAAGTTTCGGTCAAGGCGCAAATGCTAAGATATTGGCCGTCAGTATCCTGATCTCTTGAAGAGAATTAGAAGTAAGAGTAATTGCGGAGAAGTTCGAATAATGAAAATTGCAGATAAAATCCCTTCCCATTAGGAACTATAATCAATACACAAGTTGGAAGATTGATGAACACTCATTTATTGCATATAAAAGCGAAAGCGTTATACAGAGGTCTCAGAACTGCTGATTTAAGGCCGCTCTAAACTTTCTGTACATGAACTCCACAATATTTTTCTTTATTGCCCTCTCGACTCTGGTCGTAGTCTCCGAGTAAGCCTGACATTTTATTATTTTTCACTCACGTTACTCATCCCTACCGCCTGAAACTATGTATAACAAAAACATGTTAGAGCTGGAAGAGTTATCCTCGTTGTTCACTATACCCATGCTAATTTGGCGCGGACAGAAGCTTTTCGAAATTTCAAGTCTATAATGTCTTGAAAACTCACGAAGTGTATACATCAGTGTCTTTTTTTAACTTATAATTACAGGTATTTCAATATGTAGACAAACTTGGTTATATTTAGATTTTGATTCAACTTGCGGTTATATTTCGAGCTTCGGTGGTGCTTTGGTTTGGAGTGCTTGACTGCTTTGTCCAAAAAGTGGGATCAAATCCCGGCCACGGCAGCTGCTTTTCGATGGATGAGAAAAGCAAGGCGCCCGAGTGCTGCGCCATGGGAAAGCACGTTAAAAAACCCCAGCTAACTGAATTTTTTTTACTCGTCCACTGCGGTGTGTCTCATAGCCTGAGATGTTTTAGGAAGTTAAACCTCTGTATCGTTCCAATTTTATTATATGCACTTTAGAAGCACATATACATATACATATACTGGTTCGGTGCGGGCTTTCTCGGACATTTATTTAGTTTTTGTTTTGTTATTTTGAGAGAGTTTGCAATAAAGGGGTAGTTAAACCTCATATACCAAGTGATTTAATGCATTTTAGTTATACAATCTTTGTACGAAAATAATAATCATATTTTTATTTGTTGTAAGAGGCAAATTGTTTATTTTTGTTCAGAGAAGAGATGTGGTACCGTTTGTTTATATGATGAAGCATATTTGAAATGGAGCTCAGCGTAAGGGCCAATATATTTAAATCTTGGAAGCATTATACAGGGTTATAATACAGGGAATATTATACAGGGAATACGTAGATTGCAATCAAATGCCGTTGTAGCTGTCTACTAGGTGCGCGATACGTTTTGTGAGAAAAGTACTGAGCTGTAAAGCTCTGATAATGCTTTAATAAATTTTGTTCGTGGATGGATTATTGCTTAAAAATCGTAGAACTGGTACTACAGCAGTAAAGTCACTTACGCACCAGAACACAATGATATTGGTTTACCCACTTTGTGTTACCTCATTCTCATTCCCGTACGTCTGCTACAAGTATTAGTTCGAAAGCACCCCCCCCCCCCCCCCCCCACTAACAACCTCCGACGAAGAATTATCTAAGATCAAATTTGTGCTGTCGCTCTGATTTGGTATGCTGTTTCGTCAAGTAATAATGAACCACGCAGCATTTCAAAGGTAATTAACACGAAGTCAATTAAGAATAGCGTCTCGAACGCCGAAGTCTCACCGGCTTGTCTGTCAAGTTCGCCAGCCATAAGAGATAAAGAAAGAGAGAATGGTGGAGGCTAATACTGACCTATTACTGATAATCCACTCTTGCACTGCATTCACACTAAAAAAACATCAAGTCAAACCTGTTGGGTTCTGAATTCATTGGTTGAGCGTCTTAACCTCTGAGGCAGCGTAGCGGATGCTTTCGCTCGTATAAAAAGTTTTAGTAGGATTAAAATTCCGTCATTTGACGCGCCCGCTTCGAGATTAACCCACTAAGATGTAACGCATGGCCTCGGCGATCAAGCACTTTGTTGCACCTGCAGCTAACCTGAAATTTGGTAGGCATTGTATGCTCCGCACAAATCGTCCCAAATATGTACTTTTTTATTTTAAAGTAATAGTCGATTCTTTATTATTTATCAGTATATAATAAGTAAAATTATGTTGATATTCATTCTTGGTGTTAATGTATTTATCATGCCGGATGTTCGGGAGATATCAACTTTTCATTTTGGGAAGTTTTGTACTCTGGAGAATGCTTTAAAGTAGCACTTCTTTGAAAAATTTTGCTTATGATATTTAAATAAATTTGTCTGACTTTTTGTATGCACGAGTCCATTCTAGAGATACTTCATGATAAATCCTAGCGTGAAGAAATTCTGTTGTATTAGTCTGCAATACTATTATGGAAGTTTATAAACTTTTCTTTTTGGTGCTCACATATTCTTTCTGCCTAATATTGTCAGATATGTATTTTTTCTTAAATTTTTATCACTTCTCTTCAGTTAGCCCTAAAACCTCTGTTACAGTCCGTGATGACATAGTACGACAAATATAAATAGCCATTAAAAATACTGACTTTTGACTGCTCCACTTTAGTATTGGAGCCTTTACAAAGCGCCGAGTAACGTTGAAGTTTTCTCACTTGTAGGAACGTGCTCTTCGACCCTTGTTCTTTTTTTTTTTTGAAATACTGAAAACAATTTTTCCGAGTGATCTATAATTGTAATATCTTCAGAGACTGCATTTGTTGATTTTGATACACACGAACCCTATTATTTGTCTTATTTGGCGCGGAAATCAATCATGTGAGCGCAACAAAAATGAACGAAAAGGCAAAATTTAACCTGTAAAGGATATAAAAATGGCTTGCAACATAGACGTCAAATTAGTTTAAAATGAATGCCTGCCTCTTTTGTAAGATATTGATTTTGATCCGCTTGTACTTCGTTTATTGCCCTCATTTTCAAATACAATTGATTATAAGAAATTGTATCTTTCAACTCTCATTGTAGGTAGAAGAACTAAAAATAACGTAAACTGTACCCCAAATAGCATATTTAGCCAAGGTGAGGACAAACGGGCCAAGACACAAATCATATGACTGCGATGAAGTCTGCTTAAGAGAGCAACATTACATGACTATTTTTAGTAACTGCAGCTCCGTCATCAAAGGTACTACCATCATAGTCATAATTATTGCCGGCAATAATCACCATAATTAGAAACTAAATGCATCTTAGATGTTATCACTACTATCGCATCAATACTATTATTAAAAGTGAAATTCTCACCATTGTCATAGCTACTATTATTCTTACACTAGAATGGGATAACTACGATATGTCTCCCATGAGCCCCGCGTGGACTAGATATTTTCGCGCTAGGCTGTTGATCGGAGCAGTAGTAGTTCGATTTCAGTGGAGACAGAAATTTTCTATAAGTGCCACTAAAGTGAACACTTTCCGCACGCTTTCTGCATTCAAAATCTAATTACGCTACTGATGGCAAGAGGGCTTTCGCCTTTATAACTAAATTTTGTAACACTTCTTGAAATTGAGGTTTAGCTCTTTAATAATGGCATACTAAATAAACATGTTTTTTTACTTCGTCAAATTAATGATGACGAGTGTGATGATATAAAAAGAAAAGTTCTTTTCTCTATCTTAACTGCAGTAAAGAGCTGGACTTAGCTGTAGCAATTGTAATAATTTTGTCTGTCTCTCAAGAGCATTCGTAATAAACGGAACTTCGTTGTACGATATTATGTATTACTGTGTGGGAACGTAGTGTAAAATTGGCACTTCAATACTGAATTAGTCATAGCTATCGATCTTTAACGCCACAATCGGGCTAAAAACAATTTCAGCTGCCCGTAAAACCTCTGATCTACAACCCATACTCGCACTTGAGAAGAAGTCAACACTCCTCGCCCTATACGCTTTGTATGCGTCGATAAAAGCCGTAAAGTAAGGATCTTGTCTGATAACATATTCTCTTACCGAACCCACACCAGCAAATAAATACAGCGTCAAGATGTACGCTTCCTCATATCGAAATGGTCAAACTTTTTCGGATATGCCGCGCTGATTAGGTGAGTGATTAGATGTCTCCGGTGATGAGCCAGATGAGCAGTTTTCATTCCGGTTAGTGACGCGAAAGCAACAAAATCGTGCTCGCTGCAGTCTCATTGCACGTAAAAAACTCAGTTGATGTAAATTACACTAGACGGCAAACGCGGGACTCATCATAGGTAATGAATCTCTCCGATGTAAAACAACGTCTACCAGTTCCTACCATAGCATCAATGACATATTTTCTGTGATCCTCAACCTAGCGCTATTTGTGTGCATCTTAACCTCGCGACTTGGTGAATATCGTTCTTACGGTGCGCCTGTCGATTTTTGTGCGTATACATAGGCGGGGTCCTTTTGTTTCGTGGAGAACTGTTGCATCATAACTGCTGTACCCACTGGGATTGCCAAAATAGGGTATATAAAGAGCGGAAGGTAAATAACAACCTGGTTATTTATGTTACATTTGAGAAGCAAGTAGAGTCTCAAACTGGAAGCAATACATTTATTAGATTATCTATTAATAGTTTTGCTCTACTAGACCCCAAATATTCAAAATGCATCTCGCTGAATTGCGAAGCACTGGGCATCTCGCCCCTCTCTTATTGTAGGTAAACCGACGAAAGCGTTGGTTGGTTGGTTGGTTGGTTGGTTCACACGAAGGGAAAGGCGCAGTATCTGTCACACTTGCTCTGTGGACACCTGAACAGCGCCGTAAGGGAAGGGAGGAAGGTGGGAGTGAAAGTGGAAAGAGAAAGGGGAGCCGTAGTGGAGGGCTACGGAGTAATTTCGACCACCTGGGGATCTTTAACGTGCGCTGACATCGCACTGCACACGGACGCCACTTCTTTTCGCCTCCATCGAAACGCAGCCGCCGAGGTCGGGTTCGAACCCGGGAACTCCGGCACAGTAGTCGGGCGTCTTACCACTGCGCCACCCCGCCGGGGCTACTAGCAATATCTACCCCACAATATCTTTGGCAGACCGACTGCAACAGGCCTTTGCATGCCAAGCGTGTTGCGTAATGGTGAGAGCTAGAACTGGGAAACCTGGCTCGGAGAACGTAACATGAATTTCTCTCTCTGACACAGTTGGCGCTCCTCCAAATTGAGCATGCAAACCAGTCCAAAACATTTGCGTCTGTATGTTGTTAGGAGTGCTGAAAGGTAATTTTTACCACTCCGATTAACCTAGTTTAGGAGTTCAAGCAGGGACCTTCGTTAACCTTTAAAGCACCACTCTCAAATGAATATATAATTGGTTCACAGGAATGGAAAGGCGCAGTATCTGTCACACTTGTTTCTGTGGAAACCTGAACCGCGCCGTAACGGAAGGGAGGAACGTGGGAGTGACAGTGGAAAGATAGAAAGATAGCCGTAATGGAGGGCTACGGAATAATTTCGAACACCCGGGGATCTTTAATGTGCGCTGACATCGCACAGCACACGGACGCCTCATCGTTTCGCCTGCATCGAAACGCAGCCACCAATTGTTTTAGATTGAGAAAAAATAAAGGTCTTGCATCGGGATATTGTGTAAATGTAATTTCTTTTTATATATGCCGTTTAGATCCTCCTCCATAATGAAAAATACAAACTGCACATCACCAGAATATCTACTATGTCACTTGGCATGTATTTTGAGTACCATTGTTCCAGTTAAAGAAAATTTGCAAGATTTGCTATATAAAGCCTTGCGAAGCATGAATTCATAAAAAAATGGCAATTAGACCAGGCAACGTCTATCATTGCCAAGTTTAGCAAATGAAAAAAAAATGCATGCATTTCTTAACCTCTAATATTTCACAATTTGTTATTTTATTTATTTATTTATTGTTTATTTTATATTTCACCATTTGTTTAGGCCGTACTAATAGTAGTAATGACATTTGAATCTTTCTCAGAGATCAATATTGTTTTCTAGTCCGGAAGAGAGGTCCCTAGCTGTCGCTCTTACTGGGCCTACCAATCTAGCATGTAATCGGATCGTGCAATGCAGCACGGCCTTCACTGGCATAGGTTTGAGTAGAACATTATCTGGCTTGGCGGTATTAACCTCTCACTATCAGTTTGATACCACAATATTGTGGAGCCTTCAAAAAAATAGATGAGCTTTTGCATTGCGTTTGGCTTCATCTGTGTCGCATGCTTAATTGTACCTTTTCTCCAATTCAACTGTTTACATTATGCGCAAGTTACGGTGAGGTAAAAAATAAATAAACTCTGTTTTCAGATCCCAAATGCATCCAAAAAAGCGCCCGAGAAGCGTGATACAGCGGACTCCTTACTGTCCTCCTTCGGTAAGCGATTTTGAGTTTATATATTTGTACGGCCACCCCTCCAGCACTAGACACGCAAAGTGCGCTACTGGCGTTGGGCGCATGAAAATATTTTGCAGCGCTAACTATGGACCTTTTTATAAATGCGGAAGACACATAATTTGCATTAAAATAACAACGATCGGCATTTCTTAGTGCTTTGGGACCCTACTTCGAGCACTCTTTTCAAGGGATGAGCATAGCAATAATATTCCTGGTAATCTTCTTAGATCACCCAGTAGAAGAGACTGTAAGTGACACACTGCAATTTACTAAGCAATTATTATCTATTTCTTTCCACTCTGCTATTGTGAATTTGTAGCTTTCAATTTGCTGCATATTGTATCTGATGACACGAGTGTACAGATTGAGAACATATTTGTGAAATGAGATTGAAGTGCGAAGTCATCACACCACACACCACGGGCTCAAAGCTCCCCTAAGCAAAAGCTTTGGCTACCGTAATAATGACATCAAACAATAATATATTTCAGCTCAGTTAGACTTATATGTTGTAAAAATAATTTATTGATGGTAATGAGATTACAATGACAAAAATATAACTACCACTGTAGTATTGGCGTCGATTACAAATCTGTTCTAGAGAAATATGGTTCTTCAGTTACGGCATTTTTGGGATTACAATGAAGTATAAAAGTATTATTTTGATCTTGAACTGAGCTTTGGTGTTTGAACTTTTCCTATGCTAGTAGCGCACTAACCATTTGACAGAAGGCAAGTCCATCTGTCTAGAAAGGAAGGGCACTACAAAACAAGAATGTGTTGAATAAAATTCCTAATATCTGTCACGAGAAGGAAACAACGCTCAGAACAAAAGAAATTTCAGTACAAATTCTTCCTGCGTGGCTTAATGTCTGGATTGTCAACTTTTAAGGGCAATTATTGATTTGACCCATTTAGTAGTAGACAGGAGGAGGAAGATGAGGAAGAAAGGTAGGGAGGTTAACTGGTAAAAAAACTGGGGGAGAGGGTAGGTGGGTATGGAAGTTGTGGGTGAGAGAGGGATGGGTGATGACTGTACAGTCACATCAGAGACATGTCACATCACATCACGTCCAAGTCATATCACGTAACATACAAAATTTGGGGTAGACAGTACGACTAAAAGGACAACCAACCTTCTGCATTACCATGAGCTAGAGCCGCACTTTTGAATGCATAACATGATCGTTTCATTCATGTGTTTGTCTTCTATGTTGAAGTTGTTTTTCATACATTTAAACTAAGAAATTACCTGTCGCTTACATTACGCTATGTGGTCCCTATTAAATCAAATGTATATTTATTTTGAGTCAAACTCACCCCTTAAGCTCGTAAAAATTAAAACGTTGTAATAATCATTTAAAAGGTTCTTTACGCTGTAAATTACGCCTCAGTGTTGTCAGTGTGATTGAGGAAGCGCAAGCATGTCCCGAGCAGTCTCCGGGAGATTATAAAGAGTAGATTATATTTTGGCATCGGTTGATCGGAATGTTGTGGTGCTTCACTAGCAGATTATAGGTGAGGAGGGGAGCACTTGGCAGGATAACTAAATTAAACCAACAATCCTTCGAACGGCGGGTCAGGCACGCTGACACGGTCGCACAACTTGGATAAAGCGGCGCGTTATGATTATCTGAGGGGTATGTATCATACATTATGTGTAGTGCCATAGTACCATTCGAGAGAGTATGTGCTAGATAATAAAAGCATACATTTAGGGATCAGTACATAATTGAGTAGCAAGGTGCACACGCGGGAACCAGAACCCGTAAATGCATGCTGGGACAGAAACTACAACGCTATTACGTTAAAATCTCCAATGCGAGCTTAGGTTTCCCAGTTTCCTTGGTGCACCTAACAACCCAAAGCATTCGTTTTCCTTTTTTCCGTATTTTCGTTTGACACAGTAAGCGTATTAGAGCCTCTTAAGCTAATAGGTCTGTCTGTAAAGTATTCAGATGCAACAGAAATCCTGTGCTCTGTCGATAATCATGGTACCACTGCCCATACCAGTTCAAACGGCACGCGTGCCTGAGCGGTACAGCTTCCAGTCGCTTGCTTCTTATGCGTGAGCATCTACTTTATTAGTAAACCTATATTAAGGTATTTTACTCAAAACCTCGCCATTCATTATCAAACTGCATTTTGCAGCGTTAACCGGAAAGTTAGTTGTACGTAACGCAATAAACTTCAACGTAAACACGCTAATGATATGCGATATCTCTAACGCCTCGTGGCATGGACAGTACCGGAACCTTGGAAGAACGTTAACATAATCTAAATAAATAAGAAAGGGGACACTAAGGAGCAGAAAAATTACAGACCAAACAGCTTACTATTCGTTACCTACTAGTGATTTACTAAGATATGCACTGATAGAATCAGGGCAAACTTTGTCCTCAGTCAACCAAAAGACCAAGCAGGTTTTGGAAAGGGTATTTTCCCATTTATCACATTCGTACTTACACCTGAGTGACCGAGAAAGGCACAGAATATAACCATACCTTATACGCAGCATCCATTCATTCAGAGAATGTATTTGACTGTATCGAAACCTCATCAGTAGTTAAACATGGCGAAATCAGTATGTAGACGAGCCATAAGAGAAAGAAATAGAAAATAACTATAGTGAGTGCACGGCAATCACATTTGTTCATAAAGAGAGTAATGTAATTTCCATAAACATTGTTAAGGAAGAAGCACTATAAAAGGCTCGTTTACAAAAAACATTCAAACTCTTCGAATGACAACAGTTAGGGATAACGGTTTATCAAGAATTCATCAGTGTTCGGCAATTCGGTGATCACATTGTCTTGCTAAGTAACTCAGGGGTCGAATTGCAAATAATAATTTACGAGTTACAATGAAAAAGCGGAAAGCTAGGCATAAAGATTAATAAGGAGAATTGTAAGGTAATTTTAAACGGTTTGTAAAGGACAGTAACTTAAAATAGGAACCGAAGCACTGGATCTTCAGCAGAATATGTGTACTCAGGTAAGGTAGTAATAACAGAGCCCGCCTACGAACGACAAATACCTAGGAGTATAAGACTGGGAAAAAAAGCAATTGGCAAGTACACGCCGAATATGATTATCATCTTACCGATTTCTCAAGAGGAAAGTTGTAACAGTCGCATAGTTCCGGTACTTACCCATTCGGATGAAAACATGGGTGCTAACGAAAAGGATTCTGCTTAACTTGAGGACAACTTATAACATGTGATGGCAACGGTAGGCATAATGTTTAGAGACGAAGTAAGAGAGTGCGTCAAAACAATAACTGTACAATATTCTAGTGCAAATGGAGTAGAAATAGCACGGGCAGGGCATGTAATTCAAAGAGAGGATAACCAATGATCGCTAAGGGTAACAAACTAGATTCTCAGGGAAGAAATCGTAGATGGGGCGGCAAGAATTTAGAGGGTGGAGGAGAGTAAAATGTGTGTATGGTCATTTCATTTCATTTATTATTACTGTCAGCCTATAACAGGCTATTACAGGAGTGGAAATAAAGAAAATTCACAAAAAAAGAAGTACATTTCAACAACTACAAAAGTCCGACACAAAAATACAAGCAAACACAGTGGACGTAAAACAGGGCGTCAAATAATACAGCAAAAAAAAAAGAAAAAAAGGGAAACAGATTATGCAGAGGGACAACTTTTATATAGGCGCGTTTTGTTCAAAGTATGTTTTAAGGCTTTCAAGAAAGGTATCTAGAGTATTACGTTTTACAATGCAGTCAGGCAGTATGTTCCACTCTTTAATCACACGAGGAAAAAAAGCTGTATTTAAAACAATCATTATGAGAAAGCGGCACAGAAATATACATACTATGCCGATGTATTGATGACTCATCGGGGTGTATTGCAAAATAGTGTGATGTGTTAATCTCAAAGTGACCATGGATTAGAAGAAAGAGATACTTCAGTCTTTCTATCTTACTGCGGCATTCTAGTTTTTCAAGGTTGGCTGATTTCTATAATACTAATTGCAAATGCTACAGTATTGGAGTGGTTGCTGTGTTAGTTATGCCATAGACAGTGGAGTTTTTCAAGTGGATGCAGCTTGCACAAGACTGTTTAAATTGGTAGAGTATGCGAAAGGCCTTCGAGCTGGAGTAGGCAGTCAGGCTGGATTGATGATGGCAATGGCTTATGAATCATGAAGGGACTATTTAAAAACTGTGAAATTAATTATCAGAAATGTCAACTTTTTAACAAAAAAGCATATTGAAGGCCTCTAAAATTACTTAAATCACCTGCAGCAACTTATCACACATTAATTATGGTGTGTTAATTTAATTTTGGTAAATTACGTTCCTCATGCGTGGCAGAATTCACAGCCAAGTTTGGGCAGGAGTCTTTAGGAAGCCAATGTTCCAATCACATCTTTGTTAATATGAAAGTATAGCATTAAAAATTTACCAAGCGTTCCTAGGCTACAGTTTATTTAAATCAATGATAAAATATGCAAGCTGACAGGAAATTTGAAGTAGTTCTCAAAAGAGTTAGGAGAGTATGTTAAATGTTAGTTTATTTCAAAATTACAGCTATCATGTTTTGTAAATCCGTCGTAGTGCTGCAGGTGCTGCTTAGTACTATAGCGCGATTCCGGTGCCGGTAGACTATTCTATTAGGTTATTTTCATATTTGCGACTAATGTAAAGGGTTCGATGCTGTTAGAAAGAATTTTCTTTGCTACGCTGTCCCTGGCATAACTAACACAGCAACCACTCCAAAAGTGTAGCACGTGCAAATAAAATTATAAAAATCTGCCAAGTTGTGGTTGTCATCAGTACTTAAAGTTAGCGGTTATTGTTTCTCGTAAACGTGTCTGGTAACACTGTGGTCGCCTGGCACATTTCTCTTTATCTCACAATACAATTCTCTTTTTAGTGCAGAGCACACAGCAAAGTAGGGCAACATTGCGGACCGGACTGCGCGTGTGTGGAACCAGCTCCAACTGCTCCTCGAAGGCCACTGGCTTGTGTGTGGTCTCCAGCGAGAGCATTGACACGATTTCAGCCAAGATATGCAAGAATAAAGACGTGAAATGACCTTATTAAACTATATCTGACCTAAAAGGCCTTTTTCGTGCATTCTTTATGCTGTGCAAATAAACGCCTGCTTGCCACACGCACCTACTATTAAGCAATATTGTATGATTAGTGAAAATATAGCAGGCGTTGCGCACGATGCATACTGTGCGCAGCTTCGACATTGAAACATCGCCGAAGTGACCTGACTGCCATCCAATTGTTTTGAAGATAATGCTTCCCCCTTGATATTCTTTTCTGGCCGGTATATTCTGTTTAAGTGTAGCAGCAGGCGTGGATATTAACTGTAATACTATCGCTTCGACAGTAGTGGCTCCCCTTATAACGTTGTTCATTTATGTCTATCATAATTAACAATTACAAGAGCATCACCTGTCTACAGGTACTTTTGCAAAGTTAGGCTTAAACTTAGTGGTGGTGCGACAAAGGCACGCCTACATTTGCGCTGACAAACGTATACCAAGTGACAAGTTAAAATAATTTCCACTGCTTCACATTGCTCGGACGCCGTTAGCAAGCGTTATTAACTCTGTACAATGCCAAACATGCCGGTTGACACAACTAGCTCACCGCTCCCTACACGTCCGTATTGGAAAAGTTGAAGAAAAGTCTGCACTGGCCCACACGTTACTGTTTTAGTGTGATTAAAGTTTCTACCCGCTGAAATAAAATCGTTTTGCGAAGCCCGACATTGGTGAGCCCCATCTTCTGAGTGCCGCAGTAGACACATGCAGCCTTTATAGGGGGCATGAAACAATGCTCTGAATTGTGCGCACTACAAAAAGTTTCGTAAAGCCGTTTACATAACTTGCGTATCTTGCATAGAATTTGCTTATAAGGAAGATAAATAAGGAGCACACGCTCACTACAAAAACGCTGGATCGAGATCCCAGAAAAATTCTACGATTGAACTAGTGATCAGTAGTGATCAGCGCTCTTCGTAGTAGAAGTTATTTTCACATACTTGATGCTTTTGATTAAGTGCACTAATCTTGCAACCGGTATAGTCCAGCAAAAAGTATTGAGGGCACTTTGGAGCACTAAAGTGCAATGAGGCGAAAGCAATTATAACGCTGCAGATTTTAGCGCTCCACTACGTCACATTTATCTTCCTCTTTTCTTTCACTCTAACCTTCTTCCTTTCTTTACAGCATGGTGCATGTGCCCGAGGAGAATTGTGAAAGGGACGAGGTGGGGAAGGGTGGCCGTTCCTGGTAATACGGGGCTGGGCGGTAGGTCACCGCCGCCTGTGTTCGGGGGCTAGCCTGCCACCGAATTTTTATCTGTTGTAGGCTGTCATTGCCCCTGCCACCGCTTCGGTGGTGGACGACGGCTGTTACGGCGCACGTCTTTCTCATCCTGTTCCTTTACTTTCTTCTCTATTTTCTCTTCTGTCCGCATGAGACAGCGGAGCTGTCTCAGCTACAGAGCCAGTAGTAGGCCCATACATTTTCTCTTCCTTCTTCCTACAGCCACAACAACAACAACTGTGACAGATACTGCGCCTTTTCTATACTGTAAATCATTTGAAACTGCCTGCTGTATGAACTGATGTATGAACGCTTCCAAGACATCTGAGTCTGCTTCTGTTTGCTTTGTGTTAAGGCATTCGAGGTTGCTGTTGTTGTGACTGTAGGAAGAAGGAAACGAAAATTCACAAGCCTGCTACTGGTTCTGCAGCTGAACAACCTCCGCTGTCACGTGCGGACAGAAGAGAGAAGTAGAGAAGAAAAGAAGAGGGAGAGAAAGAAGCGCGCCGTAACGGCCATCATCCAACCCCTAAGCGGTGCCATGTGCAATGACGACCCACAACAGACAAAAGCTTAAGCTCTCTTACCTAAATATTCACCCTAGCATTCTAAACTGGATTAAGGAATTTTTAACAAATCGAACCCAATTAGTCATAGTTAATAACGAATTTTCTGATTACATTCCAGTAACCTCAGGCGTCCCCCAAGGATTAGTGCTCGGACCGTTATTATTCTTAATATACATTAATGACTTGCCCCTTCACGTATCATGTCACATTCGTATGTTCGCAGATGATTGCGTCATTTATCGTACTATTAATAACTCTTTCCACAAAGAAGCCCTCCAGACTGACCTAACTAACGTTCAGAAATGGAGCGGCCTGTGGATGATGACACTTAACCCTCAGAAATGAAAGATTGTATCCTTCACCCGTCGCACTAAACCAGTTATTTTTTCGTACAATATAGCTCAAATCCCAATAGAAGCAGTTAACTCATTTAAGTACTTAGGAGTCACGCTATCTCATGATTTATCTTGGCGCACACATATTTCTAATGTAATATCATCCGCGATATTACATTAGGCTTTTTGAAACGCCACTTACGTCACGTTCCCCAACAAGTTAAACTCCTGGCTTACCAATCGCTAATCAGACCGAAACTAGAATATGCATCCCCCATATGGAATCCACATCAAATATACCTCATAAATGCCCTCGAATCCGTCCAGAACCGTGCCACTAGATTCATCCACAATACCTATTCATACCAAGTCAGCGTGGCGTCTTTAAAAGCAGAATCCGCCTTATCAACCCTTGTTATTCGTCGCCGCATTGCCAGCCTAAACCTGTTTCATAAGTTCTTTCACAGCACCCACGGTTACGCAGGCTAAATCACATCACCAGCTCGCATATCGCATCGCACTGGTCACATTCTTCAAGTTGCCCGGCCTCGGACCCATACGACCACGTTCGCTGCCTCCTTCTTCCCCCGAGCAGCATTAGATTGGAACGGCCTTTCCCACAGCATCGCCGCTACCTGCCCATCCAACTTTTCCAAAGCACTAACAGATCATATTGTATGTTGAACCCACATGGCAACCATTGTACTTATTTTTTTTTGTATAATCCACCCCTTATGTAATACCCCCACGGGGGTCCTTAAGGTAATAAACTGAACTGAACTGAACTGAAAAACCCACTAGCTGGCCAGCCCGCGCCGTAAGCGGCGCCAACCCACCATTCCAGCCCCGTAGGGCCAGGAACTGCCAACCTTCACCACCTTCCTTCAAGAAATCACCAAATGAAAGGTGTCTCACGGGCGCCTGGATCAGATGACAGTCGGGGTCGGCTTCGTCTTATGCATGAAACGCCTGGTTACGTCATCGTCTGTCGCTGTGGTACATAGCGGGCCCCTTGTCGAATACAACTAGCATTCCATTCAACGAATCAAAGTTCACCGGTGTTCTATAATGCATTTACAGGAACTTAAAAGCACGGTATCTCTCACACGCGGAATCCCGCTAAGGTCTAGGCCCACTAAGGTCTAGGCTGGGGATCCAAGATTTGGAGGTTCGATTCCCGGTGGAGACAAGGTTTATTTATTTTTAACTATCTCCCTCGAAAGTGCGACACCCTCTAACGACAACTCCTGCTGCAAGATGAGGCAATAAAAAGCGTGTAATAGAGAAAGTTGCTGGTACCCAGAGTTTTGGTGGCGTCATGATATACATGAACTAAGAGTAATAACGCATGAAATCTAACCTGCAGCGCGGCTCCCATTTTCTATGAATCTTTTATTAAAGCAGCCAACAACCCCTGACGCAAATATTACGTATGAAATGATTTCCTGTTTGGATCGTTTTCGTCATGTAGGCTATTTTTCGTCTATGTATTTGAGAGGCGGTTATTGCCAAACTGAGATCGACGAACGCGATCGGGAAACAACCGCCTTTATAGCACCAGATAGCTTATAGAAATTTCAGATACTCACATTCGGCCCCTGTCAGCACAGGCCACTTTAAAAAGAATAATGGTTACTGTACTCTCTGGCCTTGGCAAACTTTCTTCGTTTACTTACATGATGTAGTAGTTTCTTCTGAGACGTTTTCGGAGCCTCTCAACTGCTTTCACGCCGTCTTCAATGACATATATCTGTTCAGCTGGCTTGCCCCTTTGCTTTCGACGAGCTGAAACCTTTAGGCCACCTTGTCAGCACAGATGGTACCAGCCTTGAACCTTAAAAGATAACCGCGGTGGCTGTACTACCGGCACCAACCGACAAGCGCTCCGTGCTCCTGTTTTTAGGCCCGTGTGCATACTACCGGTTTTTTGTTGTCGATATTTCTAAATTTCCACAGCCTCTACCTTACCTAAACAAAGAAGCTGTTCCTTTTGTCTGGGGCCACGAACAAACACATGTATTCACCGACATTCAAAGAGGACTCCAGTCTTCACAGAAGTTAGGCCCCTTCGACAAGAGCGCCGCCGCTAAAGTCCACGCAGACGCGAACAATTTTGACATTGGCGCCTTTCTAGTACAGTTTCAGTACGGCAATGAGCGCATCAATGCCTACGCTCGCAGTACACTGTCTCATTGCTAAAATAACTATTCGACAATGGAAAAAGAATGTCTCGTGGTGATGTGGACGCTCACGAAAATCATACTGTACCCTTGCAGACGACCATTCAGTGTCGCCAGTGACCATCATTTCCTGTGCTGGCTGGCGAACCTCAAGGATAGTTCTGGACGCTCTGTTCTGTATACAGTTTGCGGCTTCAAAAGAACGACGTTACTGTAGTTCATAAGTCTGGGCAAAAGCAGACCAACGCTGACTGTTACTCGCGCGCACCTTTGTCCCTCCACATGGATGATGCTGATCTGGATGACGACACCTTCCTTGGTATAGTCAGATCAGCCCCTGCTCAAATGAATTGTACCATAGCCTCCTTTATACACTCTGTGCCTGTCAACTCCGCGTTCCGCGGCCGTGGCCGCCGCTCCTCCTCCGTTGACATGTTACGCCGCTGGCTGCCGAGAGATGGCAACAGCGACGTAGGGTCACATTCGCCAGGCGAGTGCCGGGTGCGCCGTGAGTGTGCCGGGTGCGCTATGTTGCAAAGCGGTCCGAATAGCCACGCGCTGCCGCTGTCTCGCTGTTTCGTGGACCGTTCTGCTGTGTGCAAGGTCATGCTTCTACTTTTATCTGCCTTCGGGTGCTGCAGGAATACAGCATTGCACCAACTGGTAAGTGCCAGCTTTGCTTTGTCCTTCCGGCGATAGCTGCGTAGTATTCAGCTGCTTTGAGGCTTGCAAGAAATAGTGACAGCACCAATGTGTTTATTAAGCGTCAATACTAGTAATAGTAATGTTAGATGCGCACCTGTGCTTTCTGGACTGCAATGCTAATTGCTTCCCTGCCTAGCTCGTCTGCGTAGTGTGTTTGTGTGCTCCTGCGAAGTTTTCTTTTTTTGCAGTATACGTTAATTACGAAACTTTGTTATAAAATACAAACACAAGATTTATCTACTGTGAAGATGGCTACTTTAAAGTGAGTTAAACCAAATCTTGCAAAGCCTATATTAGTTTCCCTTCTCGCACTCAACCGCATTAAGGCCTGTGAGAAGTAATGACAGCACCAGAAGTGTTTATTACGCGTCAGTAAGATAATAATGATATTAAATGTCCACGTGTATTTGCTGGACTGCGATGCGAACTTCCTCCCTGGTTAGCTCGTCTGTGTGGTATGTTACATGTGCTCCAGCACAGTATTTTTTGTTCCGCTAACTGCGCAATTCTGTGAAAAAAAAGTAAAAACACGAGCTTTGCCTATTGTGAGGATTATTTTGGAGTGATCGAAACAGAAAAATGCAACGCGTCTATTTGTCTTTCCTTGTTTTTCTAGTTAAACAAAAACGTTTGCACGACGCGCTGAATCATTGAAAGTAACAGCTGATATCAAAATTGTTCTCCTTACAGATCTCAATGGCATACTGCGATGCACTTGTTCCAATCATCTGTAAATCAAGCTGGCTTCTGAAGTGCTATCAGTGACAGCAGTCACCGTGAACTTTTTTCCCTACTTGTGGCAGCTATTCATCACACCACTTCTACATGGTACTCTTGAAGCACAATTGCTGTTGTGAAATGTGCAAATAAATGCTGGTGCCTTTCCTCTTAAATTTTGTTTTATTGCAGCGTAGACTAGCATTGTAATTTTTCTATTACCATTGGTGCTAGCGGAGCAGTCACGCAGTTTTTCGAGTCATGCGCAATTTCTTGAAACTGCCTGACATAAAATGTCATATAGCGTTGGTTTTATTGCCTAACAAGTATTATTATCACTTGTTATGCTTAGTGGATGTCGGCCTTACAAGTAAATATGCTGAATATGCGCGACTTATGCTTAGGAACAGTTATACCGCTAGCGAATAACAGCGCTCCCGCCCCACGCCGACATTCGTACCTGTGCGACCCGTGCGCCTCGACCCCTACGTCAGCGGCGCCCTCAGCGAGGGGACCACGCAACTTTACTCGACGGCGCCGCTCTATTGTTCGCGCGGCGCGTTGACAGGCACAGAGTATAAAGGAGGCTATGATTGTACAGACCTTGAGTTTTGCCCGCTCCTTGATTACATTGAGAACAGTACGCCACTACACCTAGCCGTTTTTTGCGAGCTCCGGCCTCGTTTTCTCTACGCAACGATGCCTTGTACAAACGCACGTTTGCAGCCTTTTGGCCCACGTACCTATAGTCGTTTCGGTAGTCCTTCGCGTCAAATTCCTGCGCGTTTGTCATCATGAACCATTGTCTGGACATTTTTGCTTCATTCGCACAAACCGGCGGACAGAGTGAGACAGTATGTAAATCCTGTCGTGACATCCAGCGCCGTAAGGCACCCCCTATATAAAGGCTGCCGCTTAGCTTCAATCTATTCATTCGCCGAAATTTATAAATGAATATAAAAAGCATTCTTGATTGGCCACTTTGGACAAAGACTGTCTATATAGTCGAAGTATTCATGTGAAGTGTTTTGAAAAATGCGTTTCTTCATTTCCTGGAAACTGACGTGTGCAATTGTATTCATATGCTATCAAGCGAATAATATTGAAGCAGACGGATTCATTGGTTTAGAGCTGTGCTGCAATGCCAATTATTTCGCCTCTATCCAGTTCTGAATCTTTGCCGATGTTTTGAAATCAAATTAAAAAAAATCGTAAGAAGAAAAATGAATTTTATTTTTAGCTTATTCTCCTTGCGGAGCTGAGAAACTAACTGCGTCATAACATTAAGAAACGCAAATTGTTTTCGTATAAAAAGAGAGGCTATATCTACAGCATGGAGATATTTGGTGACCTTTTAAAACCACTGGCTGAAGGCCTGCATCTAAGGTCTCTACATGACGCCTAAAGTATTTTTCCTCTGTGTCTTGTCTGCTGTGCTCATTACCTCGGAGTAAGCTTTACACTGTAATATTTCTTAAGTGCAATGTATTTTCCTTGTAACAACCAGTGCACGCATCGCAAACTACGCTAACGCTACAAAAAGGGCCTCAATATAGGCCGTGTTGCCATTGAATTACTCGGAAACATTTTGTTTACCTTACAGTTGTAAGCTGATGAAAGCAGGAGTTCCCGAGGGGCGCTGTATGGAGGATGCAAGGGTTCGATATCCAGATGAATAGGCGCACGTTCATCATCATCATCAGCCTGATTATACCCACTGCAGGGCGAAGGCCTCTCCCATATTTCTCCACTTAACCCGGTTCTGTGCTAGCTGCATCCACTTGACCTCTGCGAACTTCTTAATCTCATCTGCCCACCTAACTTTCTGCCGCCCCCTGCTACGCTTTCCTTACACGTTAACACCAAAGAATTATTTCAGAAGTAAATAGGATTTCCGTGGCGATAATGTTGAAAACATGCCCTTTTCTGATTATGGACATAGCAGAATAAGTATCAATTTACGACTTTTCTGTAGAATATTATATTGACTTTGGTGTTTAAAGCGTAACGGTAAAATGTGCTAGCACTGCTGAAGAGAATTTAAAAAATATGAATCTTGTAAAGTCGGGTAGCATGTTCGCCTTTAGACCCGCTTATTTCGTTTTTGGGAATGAGAATTGCATTTTGGCTGCGACAGCAAGACTGCTTTTTGAATTTCACATGTAAGAAATGATTCGGGATTAGAAATCGTGAACATTTGTTTCCTTACAACATTTAAGTGTCTTGTTTACTGCTTGTGAGGTGTGTTCTAAACTCGAGTGTTATAGGGGCGTCAATGCTAATTTAACTTCGTTTTAATAAACATTCCACATTCCAATGTACTCAAAAAAAAAAAGAGAGCAATGTTTACTGGTTCATTTTCTAGACTTCAGAAACGTTTCGCACTTAAATATATTGCTCCTAACTTGCAATGTGGAAATTTTGTATTTTCGGCAATCACTAGCAAATTGTGAATTATGCAATTGTACATTGCCTGCCAAACATATAGAAACAGCGTTGAAAATATGGTGCCTTTCAGAAAGATTTATTTATCATCCACCTGAAAAGATACTAAATGGCAAGCTATTTGCTCTAACCTTTCGTCCAGCGCATGAGGTCTCGGTAGAAAACAGGTTTTGGTGATCAAAGGCTTTGTTCTCTCAGACTCGGATTGTTTCTCTCCAGGAGCCCCACTGTCACCTATAGCTATTTAATTTTGCGAGTTATCTTGTTATGCGTGTAATATAGATAAGCAAAGGCTTATGGCCAGCGTAACACTCAGCTGCTTTCAAACCACCAGAAAAGGAAATGACGTCTCTTCCGAAAGTCACATGATTTATATTTAGCAGTTTCTACCTCTTAAATCATAATATTCCAGGAACATATATAACTCCTGATGGATGCGAGAGTTGGACTGTGAAAAAGGCTGACCGCCGAAGAATTGACGCGTTTGAATTGTGGTGTTGGCGAAGACTCTTAAGAGTTCCTTGGACTGCCAGAAGATCAAATCAGTCGATATTGTCGACCACAAAACCCTGACTGCTCATTGGAGGGTCAAATTCTAAAGTTAAAGCTCAGCTACTTTGGTCATCTGATGAGAAGAGAGGAGTCGCTGGAGAAAGATTTGATGTTGGGAAAGGTTGAGGGTCGCCGGAGAAGGGGTAGGCAGCGAACGCGATGGTTAGATGGCATCCTCGAGGCACTGCAGATGAAGTTATGTGATGTTAAGAAGATAGTGAGAGACCGGAAAGCGTGGCGTGACATGGTCCATAGGGTCACGAAGAGTCGGACACGACTGAACGCCTGAACTGAACTGAACTGACGAAAGCAACTCACGATCACTGTCCGTAGTCTTGAGTCTGTTAAGCACTCTCCTTTTTGAAATCTTACTACACTGATCTGGATTAACTGGCATACACACACCTTTGTGAACGAAAAGCATAAATAACGCTTTTATTTGTCTATCATGTAAACGATTCTGGTTGTATGTGTTATAAGCACGACTTGAACCTAATGATACATGCTAAAGAATTCTTAAGCATGATTGTACATCGTTTATCAAGGCTGTGCATTGTGTGATGGTTTGAATTCGGGGGACGCTAAAGCCTCGCCTTGAGAGTAGATGCGATTCGGCCTGAAGCATTCGATTAACAGGGCATAGACCGGGACCTGCATCCAGTTCTTCCATATCTCTGTCAACCCCCAAATAGCGTTCGTTCTTATATCACGCAAAAGGCGAGTCATGTGATTGGGTGCAAACGCGACGCGAAGCGAGCTTCCGGTGGCGGGCCAGAGTCAAGTCTTTATGTTAAGCGCACCTGACCATCGAGCGGGTGAAGCGGTTAAGTGCATGCTTTCAATATCGCAGGGCAACACAACAATGGCGCAGTGGTTAGTGTGCTCGACTGCTGTGCATGAGGATGGAGGACAAAATCTCTGCCACAGTGCAGATTTTCGATATGGGCTAGAAGCATGGTGCTCGTGCATCATGCAATGTCAGCGCACAGTAAAGAATGACAGGTGGTCGAAATGCTCGGAGCCCTTCGCCGTCTCTCATAGCCATAATCGCTCTGGGGCGTTAAACCCCGTAAACAAAAAAGGCGATCAATGTGACTGATGTGGAACGACATGATGTTGAGATTTTCAGTGAGAAGAGGTACATCGAAAGACTCTTACTTAATCAAGATTAGGTGTAAGCGGAAATTAGTTACAGTCCTAGGAATGCGCGGTGTCACTCAGGCGTCTTTCGCTGCTTGTTTTTCCGGCTTGAGTCGAACTTCTTCTAGCAGAATGAGCTGTGCATCTTATGTCGTTTTCTGTTTGTGGCATCGTAAGTATAAACCGGTTTTCTTTCAAAAGTGTAGTGCATCAGTGTCCCTAACACGTTTGTAAAGCAAGAGCTTTACTGACGTCTTCCCGCCAATGTGATCGGCGCCGTGTATAGGAGCAGCGCGTGGAGAGGAGCCCTGCTTCTTCGACTACGTACACCTTCCTCAGACACATGGCAATCATTATTCATACCGGCCCATATCTCCACAAATGGACTATGTTGCCTTCCAGTCCCATGCCTATCTTTTCTAGTCATCTGCACAGCTTTATATCTGGCTCGCAGCCTGGGACCTACTCTATCAAAATGTCTTCGAAAATTTAGTATCGTCTAGAGTCTGCTGCGATGTCCATGGGGTTCGCTGACAGCCGCGCATGTGTCATGCACTGTACCATGCTTTGGCTGCGTCTGCTTGACGTTCACAGGCAATCGTGGAAGAAGTTAACCGCAGAAAACTGCGTCTGATCATGCTTTTTCAGCATCCGCTCTGTAAACACTGTTATCTATACCAGTCTAACCTGGCTTAGCAACGCAGAATTGGCAAGCATATCAAAACTTACACTCATATAACTGGTTTTAGCCAAAATACGTCCAAGTCATTCCTCTTGTGGCGTAGAAATCGCCTAGAATAGTGCTGAAGGTGCGGTACTAGGCAACCCTGTCTCCTTTGTGAGCAGTCGCAATCGCATTGTCGGCAAATGTGAGTAGTTGTGGGGTATAACACCCAAAGCGTTCGTCTACCACAACACCCTTCCTACCACTTCTCTCTTTAGGTTCCATTCATCGGCTTAAGCAGCGCTAATGATTGTAGTATTTAGATGCAGAACGATGCAGATGCGTACGCGGCCAGGAATATACGTCGGTTTTGCAAAAACGTAGAAAGAAGTATGTTCGAGTGCGTCTGCTTTTCGATGTATGTGAAAAGCTAGGCGCCCGTATGGTGCGTGACGTCATTGCACGGTAAAGGACCCCAGGTGGTGGAAATTTCTGGAGCACTCCAATACGGCGTCTCTCATAGCCTGAGTCGCTTTGGAACGTCAAACACATGGACCAAACCAAACTAACTTTGACAGCTGCTCGCAACGCGCTTCTCTGTCCACCGTTTTGCTTGCGCGCACACGGTATCCCAGCTCCTTGACCACTGTAAGTGTGGCGCGTACTGCACCAATACTAGAGACACCACACCTCCTGGTAAACTCGGAGAAGGAAGGAAGAGAACTTTGGCTTGCAGAGACATGGCGGAGGATAGGCTGTCATGCAGGAGAGGGATAAACCTTTGAGAGGGAAGTGAACAATACAAACATGACCGAATAGATTGATTAAGATTGAAGTAGCTGCGCTAATAATTGCTCTTTATAATTATGTTTGCATACTTTCGTCCTTGGAAAGAAGCCTCACAGTCCCCGGGGAAAATATATTCGCCCTGAATGTGAACCATGGTCCTTTAAGGAAATGGGACCTAGCTTCAAATATGCTGATGTATATTTTATTCGCTGCGAAGATATCAATATTTGAAATCCGATTATGTTGCAATATTGTGATGTGTTAATGGTTGCTTAAGGCATAAAGCTTTGTGAACTGATTTTATTTTCAGATGCCAGCCTAAACTTGGAAGACCACGGAGGTAAGTCTGGACTGGCGCAAATCCAATTTTCTTCATGCGCTACCCGTCCTTGAATAAGAGCCTTATCGATGAGGTCATTTTGTTTTTTATTTCCAAATGAGCGCCGTTATATATTTTATGCGCTTGTTTGATTTCTCAGCCCTCTGATCACTCTTACTAAGCCTTCCTTTTTTTTTTTTCAGAATAGTCCCTCCATCTCAGACACCAAGGCGCCCTTACTGCCCTCGCATGGTAATTGCATATTAAGTAACTTTCCCGCAAAATTTCAGTTCACTGCTATTGTTGCCAGTACATGTACTCTACCTACATGACAACTAACTTTATTGTACATTTCTAGAGACATGTGTAATTTGTTATCCGTCAAGGCGGATTGCCCGACATTTCCACAGCTGGTGTTATATACGTCATGTAAACATGATTATTGTAGCACTACAGAAAACTTCCTTCCCTGTACAAGGTGCTTTTCTTTTGATATTTTGCATTTATTTAGGAGGACTAGTGCCCTCCTGTAGCCGTTATTAGTATTCTACAGATTATTTGTATATGGGTTATCTACACCTCTTCCTTAAAGACCATTATTGGTGCGAAATAAATGGCGTAAAATGCAATGTCGTACATTAGCACATTACGAAAGCTATATATACTGTAAATTGGTTATGTTCCGTGCAGTTGGTATCTCTTTTCTGATAGGGAAAATGAAAGCTCTTGCCCTGCACGAATTACGAAAGCCTTCCTGGTCCTTTTGTTAGCTAGTCTCAAGTTGGGATTCTTTGTCGGATATATGGGTAAATATCTTGCTGATAACACACGAGTGCCAGGGCGGTGTATATTTTTCTAGTCTTTTTATTTTTTGTGTGACCAATTAGAATAGTTGCCGCATTTATGACCTGTAACCACGGGTAACATTCGTTATATTAGCCGCAATAATTCTGCCGTTGATTTGACCACTGAGGACAATGTATTTGAGATAAACAGCGCCTGTATGTACGCTGTGTTAACCCGGCTGGTCATTGCACTAAATGTAGTGATTTGTACGTCTCGTACATTTATCACAAAGCAGGCTCCCGTCTAGTTGAATGCAACAACGAAATAGCTTGCTTTCATAGAGCAGCTCACCTTGTACTATTAACCCAAGCACAATGATTCTGTCTACTCAGTCTTAAAGAAGGACTTGTGTATGTGTCACCTTCATTAGAAGTTACCAGCGCAAGCGATAGTTTAACTATTGCATGATCTTTTAAGCGATACCTTGTACAGCTCGTTCGACCGAAAATTCGTCGGTACCGCAGCAGTAGTAGCTGCAGTTGTAGTTGTCAGTACAACGTGTCGCAAATAATTGAGGGCTGCATAAAAAATGGGCACATCGTAACTTGTGGCTCTAAGGAATGCTGAATGATTGGTGGGAGATAACCGACGACAAGTGAGCTAAATTGTTGCAAATATTTGTTTATTTGATGCATTAAAACCATGCAAAATATAAAAAATGTTTCTAAAGGAGAAAAAGTACTAAGAATGATTAGCCAATGCTTTCGATGCGAATTAGAAAACCTCAGCTTGTGTAATTTATCAGGAAATTATTTGAAATATTTTAAGGAGCAGAAAAAGGGAAAAAATGGTTCAAAGAGGCTCCAAGGTGTCCAAATGTTCAGATTGAAAAGTGAGTGCTGCATGATCTTTTTTAATTAAATGTGTTATTGATCAATCAATTGAAAGATTTCATAAATGAAATAAGAAAAAAAGGAGGGTAAAAGATTTCCGAGAACACTGCAGAATGTGCACAGGCGAAATGCATAAGCCTGAGTTTTGCTGTGCACATTTCTCCATTGTAGATCCTGAAATGCTCTCGAAATTTTTCCTACTGCATGTGGTTAATTACCTCTTTTTTAACACTCTCTAATTATTCCCACCATTGTTGCACGGAAATCACACTCTTTGCCGCTCGTTCACGTTCAAACGCTTCAAATTTCCCGCCAGCAGAAGTTAGGGCAGCGTCACTGAAAATCGAGCACCACGTGACAATTTGAATCTCGTCATTACCCTTCGTGCCTATATAGAGGTCCGATCGACCTAATAAACTGTAATTCATTACCTAATTATCCCACATCCACAAAATGCTTTCCCAGCGAGATTCTTTCACTCTGTATCTAATTCGGTTTCTTATAACTCATTTAGTTCTAACATAGTCGTGATTGCAAATTTTGATGCCACGCAACTGTCTTCATAGCCACTGTGCTTACACATTAAAAGGTGTGAAAATTCTTATATAAAAAGGCAATATTTGCTAAGTGCATAAAAAAACTTATTTTAAAAATGTGGAAAAAGCATTGTCGGTGTGTGTGTGTGTGTGCTTGCGATTGTTTAATGCATTGCATTGTACCCGTAACGTTACAGTCCCCCATTATCTTACCGATAATGTCATTACTTGGTAGGCTGTAAAACAAAATAAATTGTACCAATTAAGAACCCACAGAGCATCGTGTGTGTGTGTGTGTGTGTGTGTGTGTGTGTGTGTGTGTGTGTGTGTGTGTGTGTGTGTGTGTGTGTGTGTGTGTGTGTGTGTGTGTGTGTGTGTGTGTGTGTGTGTGTGTGTGTGTGTGTGTGTGTGTGTGTGTGTGTGTGTGTGTGTGTGTGTGTGTGTGTGTGTGTGTGTGTGTGTGTGTGTGTGTGTGTGTGTGTGTGTGTGTGTGTGTGTGTGTGTGTGTGTGTGTGTGTGTGTGTGTGTGTGTGTGTGTGTGTGTGTGTGTGTGTGTGTGTGTGTGTGTGTGTGTGTGTGTGTGTGTGTGTGTGTGTGTGTGTGTGTGTGTGTGTGTGTGTGTGTGTGTGTGTGTGTGTGTGTGTGTGTGTGTGTGTGTGTGTGTGTGTGTGTGTGTGTGTGTGTGTGTGTGTGTGTGTGTGTGTGTGTGTGTGTGTGTGTGTGTGTGTGTGTGTGTGTGTGTGTGTGTGTGTGTGTGTGTGTGTGTGTGTGTGTGTGTGTGTGTGTGTGTGTGTGTGTGTGTGTGTGTGTGTGTGTGTGTGTGTGTGTGTGTGTGTGTGTGTGTGTGTGTGTGTGTGTGTGTGTGTGTGTGTGTGTGTAAACGCTATCGCACCATACCGTCAACGGCGGAGTTTAGGTCTAGCTTTATTTCTTCTCAATCTCATTCTTTGCTATCTTTATTTGTCTTTGATTACCATCGAAAATATATTTGGGCAGTTTGGCTTCAGTAACTACTCTTTTGGTTTATATTTAAATATTACAGCCTTTAGTGAAAATTGAGTCTGAGCCTATCACTACACTTGGCTGCTAGTTGGCAACTTTGAATTATTTTCTCCCCATGCAGTGCAGTATTTACGCCCGAGTGGGAACTCATTGCGGTCCTGACTGCTTGTGCGTGGAGGCTGCCCCCGGACAGCCTCTAAGACCCCTGCCTTGCATATGGTCTCCAGCAAGCGAACACAAAAGGTACCAACCACACCGCAAGGCTGATCCTGTCAGACAAAGGCATTAAAGTGGACGTCTTGACAAAAACGTAAACCGTCCAGTATGAAAACCGTCGACTGTAAACACCCTTGTTTGAAAGAAGACAGCTGTAATAAGAAGATGCGAGCACGTAATCCGCACTTCGGAGCTCTCAATTTATTCATGTAAAAGATAACATGCGAATTGTATATCTTGCTCAAGCTTCAAACTACTGGCGAAACGCGCTAGCGCGTATTGGTGTGGCAGACCAGCGGCTCTTGCTCCTTGAACTGCGTACTGGCAATCGCGCAATGCCATAACATTATGCACAGCCGTAGTGGTGGCAATTAAATACTGCTAACCGCTACCCTGCATCCTTGAATTATGTGCCTTCAATCTCCGCCGTACGCAAAAACAGCGCACCTCCTGGACACCTGGACCCGTCACAATCAGTGGCGAAGTGGGATCAGAATCGTGGATCTTAAACAACGTAGGTAAAGAATTTTTGATTAGGAAATCTAGGAATTATCTAAATGCAAGAAGTTTTTGAATGTTTAACGTTTCTGAGACCGCCAGAAAACTAGCACCATACTCTGATTCATATATCAATACGCTGAGGCTACCTGAAAGGAAAATAGCAATCGTTTAACAGCACCATACTGTTTTTCGAACAAATATTTCCGGAGTTGTGTAATGGGGGGGAGGGGTTACGGTTTCCACTAACCCTTTGGTATCACGTGGTGGTGGTGGTGACTATCGTTTATTTTTTGGGGAGGGGATACTGGTCACGTCTTATGTTGGCCATCTTTGTGGCATCACTCTTGGTGACCAGGGGGAAGGGGAAGTTGGAATTAGGGGAAGGTAGGGGAGGGGAAGGTTGCTGACGCCGTATATGTCGCCGCCATTTTCGCACGAAGCACTATAGGCGCATGCAGGCCTACAGAACGGAACTGAGGCCAGACTCCTCCAGATAAATCAGGAGGAGCCGGTGAGCAGAAAGTTGGTTCCGAGCTGGGAAGAGCAATTGCCCTTCCGTATCAGCAGGGAGACCAAGATTCCGATAGCCATTCAGAAGTTTCTGGCGATGGCCAGCGGAGGCTGGACACACGAGGAGCAAGCGTCCCAGTGTGCCAGTATTGCCGCAAGAGGGACAGGCTGGGCTGGGAGCTCGGCCACAGGCATACATGCGGGACGGAGTCCACGTGCAGCCTATTCGAAGTCGTAGGAGGAGGGATTTGTCCTTCCGTGGAAGTTTGTCAGAGAGCCGTTGGAGATGTTCACCAGCGGCAATACGACGGTCAGGATGGAAAGACCTTATCGACCTTCTCAAGAGGGGTCGTGAAAAGTCAAAAGGTGTGACAGCCTCAGTGACTGGGGCGCCGTTGTCGTGCGCCGCTTTGGCCAGGGCATCCGCTTCTTCATTGCCCTGGACTCCAGTATGTCCTGGAACCCAATGTAGGGCCAGTTGATACCCCGAGTCCTGAAGGGCTAGGAGACGGGCTCGGAGAATGTTCACCGAGAGGTTGGTGCCGTGGTAGATAGTCAGGAGCTGCAGAGCAGATCTGGAGTCGCACAGAACATTCACAGGCCCAGGAGGGACACTGGAAGCGATTAACTGTGCGGCTAGATGTAGACCGGCCAGCTCAGCAGCTGTTGAACAGGCAGGGAATGACAGGCGGCAGGACCTAGACTGGTCTAGCTGCGGTGCTGTCATAGCAGCAGCTGCTTGCAAGGTAGCTGGTCGAACCGAGCCATCCGTAAAGAGGAGTGTAGATCCTCTAAACTCCTCAAGGAGGGCTGCAGTTGTCTGCTGGAAGGCAGCTGCAGGGGTGTGACGTTTGGTGTGACCATCCGTATCCAAAAAGACAGGAATTGGGGGTCGATTGGGTGGAGGGGGTAGGACTGAGAAACCTGGGACAGGACCGATGGTTTCTCTGTACACTGTATACAGCTTACCCATACAGGAATGGGATTTGCTGTGCAGCCGTGCTAGGAGTGAGGCACCATCTGGAGCATGGCTGAGACGATCAATGTGGGTCAGTCCCCTCTGGGCGAGGAGAAGATCCAGAGGATAGATACCAGCTTCCGCAAGGGTAGCGGGAATCTGTGAGGATTGAGGGACTCCGAGGAATCTTCTAATCCAGCGCCTTCGAATCGTGTCGAGACGAATGACTCGAGTTGACCGAAGGGAGATGAAGGGAAGGGCATATAGGATGACCGATGTCGCCGCTGCCTCGAAGAGCTTGATTACCCAAGTGGAAGAACAGCCATTGCCATTTGCAAGGAGACGCTGGACTGCTCTTCCCACACGATCAAGATGGGGAATGAGGGCTTTGTCAGCTGGGATCCAGGTGAGACGGTCGTCAATTGTGAGACCTAGGTATCTCACCTGGCGTTTCCATGGAAGAGGGGTTCCTTCGATATGCAAAGTTGCAAGACGGCGGGAACTCCGTGCTCCTCTGGGATGGTAGACGAGGGCCTCAGACTTAGTAGCCGAGAGGGTCAATCCCTTGGATGATAGGAAGTACTGGACGCCGTCCAGTGCCTGTTGCATAGCCTTCCTAGCGGAGACAATACGTCTCTTAGGAGCTCGGATCCAGAGGGCTATGTCATCTGCATAGATTGAGCAGGAAACTTTGTGGATCCTGATCTGCTGAACGAAGTTCGGTAGCCCAGCTAGGACGAGGTTGAACAGCCAAGGACTGAGGACTGATCCTTGAGGAACCCCAGATGTAACAGGACCAGGAGAGCTAAGTGTTTGCCCAACTCGAACTTGGAAGGAGCGATTGGAGAGGAATGCCGAGACAAAGCGACGCAGTTTCCCAGACACTCCAAGGGCATCCAGAGCCTGCTCAATGATGGTATGGGGCAGGTTGTCAAAAGCGGACTGGACATCCAGAAGAACCAGGAAGACAACGTCGCCTGCATATTTGGCTTCCTCAAGGGTGGAGACCACATCCGCTATAGAGTCTGCAGTACAGCGGTGCTTCCGAAATCCTGTCTGCACCTCTGGAAGGAAGTTGGTTGCTCTGGCGATCCATGTGAGTCGTTCCAGGGCAATGAACTCCATAGTCTTGCAGGCTGCAGATGTGAGAGATACAGGACGGTAGGAAGATAGTTGTTTAGCCGGCTTACGGGGCTTAAGGATGGGAACAACAATGGCATTTCTCCAGTTGTCCGGTAGTATGCTGCTGTCCCATGTGTCGTTGAAGACTGCGAGGAGGCGCTTCTTCTCCGCGGCATCCAGATTACGGAGCATCTGGAGTGTAAGTCCGTCAGCGCCAGGAGCTGATTTCTTCTTCGAGCGGTTGAGGGCACGGTGAAGCTCATGAGGGGCAATGGGTTCATTGCAGAGGGCAGAGATGGTCTGTGCCAAAGCTGCTGGTGGTGAAGGGGTAGCCCGAAGGGGCGAAGGGGGATTCGCCACTGGAAGTCCAGCGGATGGAGGGGGCGTGACTGACTTGGAAAGGAAGTCGGCAAGTTGCTCTGCCAAGTCTTGAAAGGAAATGCCTCTTGCGATGGCTGCTCCCAGGACAGGTTGTCGATTGGCGGCAACCTGCAAAAGGGATTTGAGGATACGCCAGGCAGCAGAGGACTGTCTGGTTGACTGTATGGACCGGCAAATGCTGGCCCAGCTTTCCCGGGAACGACGATTGGCCTGACGACGGCAGCAAGCATCGATCCTGCGGAAGGCCTTCCAATGTTCGGGATGGTGGGTGCGCTCGGCCACTCGCTCAGCCCTTCGTCTGGAGGCCCTAAGTCCGAGTAGACGTAGGTCCGGGACTGGTGCATGTAGTGGTACTGCGCAGGTGATTGTGGAGTTCTTGGCGCAACGTCCAAGAAAATCCAGGAAGTCACCTGCAAGTGGGATGTCTTTCACTCGTTCTCTGAACTCGGCCCATTTGGTAATGGGGTAGAGCTTTTCCCTCCTCCTACCCCTCACAGAGGGGTTAAGGAAGATGGGAAAATGATCCGATCCCAAAGAGTCAGGTGCTCTGGCCCACGAATAGTGGCAGGCATCAGAGATGAGAGCCAGGTCGATGAAAGAAGATCGTCCTGGCCGAATGAAGGTTGGGGAGGTAGGCTGTAGGAAACGAAGGCCAGCCGCGTTGATGGCGTCCAAGAGCTTTTTGCCTCGGGTGGTGCTGGACTGGTTGCCCCATGCCCTGTGGTGGGAGTTGAAATCCCCGCAGATAAGGACATCCTTACCTAGACGGGAATGAAGGGCAATGAGGCAGGAGGGGTCCCAAGGAACTCCTGGAGGGACATATACTGAAGCAACTGTAGTGTCCGTGTCACCCATACGGACGCGCACGGCACAGATCTCCAGTTGTCCTAGGTCAGGTTGGGCAACATCCATCAGTGTGTGGGGTATGTCACTTCTCACATAGATGGCTGTGCGGGGCCTGTGTTGTGGATGCGAAGGATCCAGGCAGGGGGCATCATTGCAGTCCTGGTTGGAGCAGCATAAGCGGCCAGAGTACCCGGTGAATCCTGGTAGTCGGAGGTTCTCCGCTGGGACTCGGGTCTCCTGTAAAGCAAAGACATCAAATGCCAGAGATTTCTGGAGGATTAGATCTTTGAGGTCCGCGTGTCGTACTCGCAGGGAGTTGGTATTCCACTGCAAGACACGCGGTCTTCTGGGAACAGGGTTGCGTCTGTTCCTACGTCTGGCCATGATGGCGAGTGGTAGGGCTCCCAGTAATGAGAGCAGCAGCTTCTCCCAATCGGCGAGCGCCAGAGTTGGGTGGGAGCTGGGTCATGAGCGCTTGGACAGCAAGTCGTAGCGCTTCGGTTACCGAAGTAAGTGTGGCTTGGATATCCACCGCCACAGGTTGCTGAGGGGGCTCCCTAGCTGGTTCGCTGGGGTGCTTGGGACTCCGTGACTGGAGGGCCTTTGAGTAGGATTCGAACTGGGTAGACCCAGACCCAGTGGGCTGAAGAGGGCGGAGCTCGTTGAGCACTTGCCGCCGATCTTCTGGTGTTGTCTTGCGGAGAGCCGTGGTTAGCTGCTGTTGATGTCGCCACTTGGGACACGAGGGATCAGCAGCCCGGTGCCGACCTCCGCAATGAGAACACTTGGGAGTGCTAGAAGTGCACTTCCGAGTGTGGTGTGATCCGCCGCAGATGGAGCAGCGATCAGGCCTGGTGCAAGCGGCGGAGACATGATTAAAGGCTCCGTAGCGTGTGCACTGGAGAGGACGAGCTTTCAGTGGTCGAACAGCAAACTTCATCCCATTGATGTAGACATGGTCAGGTGGAGGGGCAGCGAAGCGGACGGAGACAGGGCGGCCTCGACGATGGACGCCGAGTATCTCAACATCAGCCTCAATGCCCTCGGCAATGTCCTGTTCCCGGACCTCGCGATCGACGCCGAAGATAGTGCCCACATGGAAGTCCATGCGGGAAGCCTCGAACGAGCGAACGGGAATATCGAGGAGGGACTTGAGGGTCAGGAGGTGATCGCGGGCTTCATGCGATGACACATCAGCAGCCACGATGTTTCGTTTCCGGTTGAGCCGGACCTCGATGACCCCTGGCTGGCCATACAGATAGGCACTCATGTGTTCCTTGATGGTTGCCCTGAAAGAAGTGTTCTTCTCTCGAGGGGTGAACAGCACCGTGGACACACGAGTCACCTTGGGGCGGTTGATTCGGCGTGTGACCGTAGTCCAACCACCGGTATCCCGATCGTGATCAGGAGCCGGATGGTTGGAGCGGGAAGGCTGTTGTGCCGTGGTGGAGTTGTTTGCCTGGTCCTGAGTTAAATCAGAGGAGGTAAACCAGGGAACCTCAGGAGGCGAACCGGAGGATGGTAGGGCAGCGGTCTTGTCAGAATCTTGATGTTCACGATCCTCGGCTAAGGCTGCAAACGAGTTATGCAGAGTTACTTCACCTTGGGAAGTGAGCTCTTGCGAGGGTCCGGAGGAACGAGGCTTGCGGAGGCGGCTCGCAGTTGCGAGCACATCGTCCAGCGCGACAAAGTGCGCTATATTGGTACCAACAGACTCCTTCGCCATAACATGTTCCACACGAGAGCGGACACCTCGGGTGCACGCAGGAGCACGCAAACCCACAGGCCCACACACTATTCCTGAATAATAAGAGGTGAAAACAAAGACGATAATTGAGCAGTGCACCCCAAAACTACAATTTGCCACAAAATACTTATATAGTGTTTTGCGAAAACAAGGAGTTGGTTGCAGTATTTTTGGCTTATTAAAATACCAAAGAGTAACTCACGTCTGATCAATTGTACGCGTGGTAGATATGATACAGTAGCGAACCTTTACTCGCTGTCTAAAATACATCATCCACTTCGTTTTCGGCGCACTGTGTCGCTGTAATCTTATATCTGGGGAAATGAAGTACGAGAAAATTTTCCTGGTTATTAACTTCTGAGTACAAAATTCTACTTACCATCGACATCATGAAGCACGGTGCCCAAAAGTCTCCGGTTTCGTTATTGATGGCTGCGTGTAATAACCATATTTGCTGCATAAGGAACGCCTTCGCCTAATTCATAGAATCGAAATCACCGCCCACCCACTAGGCTCCCTCACCATTGCCGCTTTCATGCGATATGCGACAGTGTTGGATGGAAGTTTGTCGGCCAAAATATACTTCGTACGTACCTGCATTGCGGGGCGGTGATGCCGCCCATATGATGAACTGCACAGTTCGAGAATAGCGCGCCAAATACACGGAACGGCTTCTGACGCAGTCTCTTCGACATGATTTTGCTTTCACCCTTTCCCCGACCTGATTTCTTTTCTCCCAAAATACATATTTGTTTTACAAAAACGTGATCAAGATGAAGTCGTCTCAAAAAATTAGTTATATTTAAAATGTGCCTTCAGCGACTGATGCGATAGCGACGCGTGAACACTGCGTAAAAATAAGATTGCTAAGTGCATAGCAACCAGAAATGTGGCGCGACAAACACAACTGCGCCACATTTCTGGGTACTATGCACCACCAACTAGCCCCTCAAGCTGGTATTGCTAAGTGCGTCGATCCGCGCCGCCTTTCTTCACATTATGGACAACCGAATCGTTTGCTGCGGAAATCATCATTCTCGCTTCCCCTGCAAGTGGGCAAACTGCTCGGGAGTACTGTTTCTGGTTTAGTGCAATCTGTGAGTGTCTAGATTACGAGGACAGAGAAATGTTTTGCTCTGCAACTTTTGATCAAGGACAAAGGAACGGCACGGGACACTTCCTTTGCCGAAACGTTTTCTTTGAAAGAAGGGCAAAGCAGAGACAAGGCACTGACAACAAAAGCTATCTTGAAAGCACATATCCACTTCACGCATCATCGTCAGTAATGACGACTGCAGCATGCTAGAATACGATAGACGTTCTGATAGTGTGCAATGCAGTTTGCTTGCATGCCTTAGCTGCGCCGAGTTATGTTGCACGAGAACAGAAAACAATGTAGCTCTAAGTTCCCAATCTTACAATGTCGGCGACAGCTGTTCCGGCCAAGATATCACTGTAACTTATGTGTAAAGCTGATGTGAAAACCTGATTCCCAAAGGACACTTACTACGAGACTGCCTAATCACTGAAATCTGAGGTAACCGTGGCTTCGCGTAATAAATCTACTAACCTCAAACTGGACGGTGCCCTTCAGCCCGCCTACATACCTGGGCTGTTGTCGCTCCTTTGGCGCAGATATGTTTTAGTATAATGGATGATAGTGCTCTCAGTGGACAAGAGATATACGACTACCTTGCATTTCAATTTATACATTTATTGCCAATTCGGTTTACGCCAAAATTGAATTGCAGTTACTGCGTGTCTGGGAGCCTTTAACGTTTAGAAAACGCAAGAAAGCAAACAAGACTTATTGATGTGAATGGGAACATATTTATGTGCACGTGACCATACGAGCGTAGACTCATGCGATTCTGCAACCTAAATGAGAGTGCTTGTAGTTGCTAAGACATGGCAAGGAACACCACAGCACAAACGACAGGCCCGGTGTTGTCTTTCTGCCTCTGTCTTGCTGTTTACGTAGTTGCTGTCATCGTGAACACGGAAAACACCCACTGCAGGGCGAAGTCCTTTCCCACACTCCTCCAATTAGACCGGTCCTGTGCTAGTTGCAACCACTTGACACCTGCGAACTCAACTTCATCCACCCACCTGACACTCTCCCACCCCTTCCTACGTTTTTCGTGGTGGTGTCGTACCATTTCTGCATGACCCCTCATTCTTGCTTGCCTGTAATCGCGTACGTAGGCGATTTCTTGCTTGCGTGCATACTTGTGTTTGTGCTCACGTAAGCCTTTGTGTTTGCGTGAATATGTGTGAGCGCGCTCGCGTCATGTTTGGCTAAGAATCGTTGCATAGGGCATGTTCAGAGCTGAAAAACCTATGACAATATCTCCACTTAAATCTGAAAATGCTCACGAGTAATAGGTATGCAATCAATTTTGACAGCAAAGCAAAAATATTCAAACTACGTTCAATAACACCGAACATGTGGGCGATCGAAAATGATGCTCATCGTCTCTCCCCTGAACAAGGCCACACAGGCAAGCAAGGCAAAGAAAGCAAGTCACGACGGCGCCTTGCCACGGCCGATCGCGACCTCGTAACGTGGGTGTATCCAATGAGGAACTGCACCCAGAAAACCTCAGTGACCTCGTAACAGAGGTATATGCGCGGTGGGGGAGGGAATTTAGACTTTTAGATTGGTTGAGCGCGTTTGCCATGAGCACCTTTCAAGATTTTTTTTGTAAATTGTCTGCTACACAAAAACACTTTCAATTTTGATTGGAATACTCAAATCTAACGCTTTTATAAATTTCTTACATTACATAATTCTTAGACCATTTTCGTGGCTCCATAAAACTTTTTACTCCAGACCGAGCCTATAAATTTTCTTTACTTGGACGTATAATTTGCTGTACCGATCCAAGGGCCATGAGTGACACTATGGTATAATGTGCCTCGAAATGTTATGTCACGAGGCTATGTCTAAGGTGTCCTGACATCAAAAAAGTGGTATTTATTATTTATTTTCATTTTGTGACGGTTTAAATGATGCCGTTTCAGCAGAAATTCTGCATCCCGCGATTTTGAAATCAGTATCGCTGCTTGTAGCGACCCTTGCTTTGTAAGCTGGGTGTTCATATAACGTTTATAAAACGCTTGAGATCAAGATGGTGGAAATAAATAAAAGAGATGAGAATTGGAAACATCGTCCAGGCAATATGTTCCTCACATGCAAGTGACTATATCCTCCTGGCATCGCTAGCACTACAAAGTAAGCAAACACGTTTTAGGCGATTGTAAATATAATAAATGGTGTAATTTATTCTATTGGTTTTCTTTTCCCGATTCCTGCTGGCGCTTCACACATTGATATGTGTGCAGCAATAGCAAGAAAAAAAAACTATGCAGGGCACATAAAGGAACAGTCTACTGATTTTTTTCAATAAATTTTTTCTTTGTTCACTGGAAACCTCCATCCCGAAATGAAGGAATACCCAGCTGGAAAGGTGAGAAACATGACAAAACCACATAAATTTCATAATTTTAAAATTAAACTTTAGAGCACCAAAATGGCTTGAAACAAAATGAAGCGAATAAAGCACTGATCCAGAACTAGTCACCCGGGTGACATCTGCCGCAGATACCAAAATTCATTAGTGCGTATAGCAACGCTGCCGATGGAACCACTCAAAGATGCCGCCGTACGCCATCGTATAGCGGCGCTGCCGATGGCAGCGCCGCTATGGCAGCGCCGCTGCCGATGGCAGCGCCGCTATACGATGGCGTACGACGGCATCTTTGAGTGGCTTTAACTTTTGATGGATTTTGAAAAGCGAATGAAGCGGGAGAAATTAATAAATGTAGCTATAATCTACTGAGAGCAAAAAAGTGGTTTCCTTAATGAGGACTAATGGACAATAATGAGGACGATGAAGGATGGTGATGGTGTGACAATATTGTAAAAGTACGGAAGAAGATGAAGTTTAGAAGACAAGTGAAGGAGAAAGACGTTGAAAAAGGACTCTCGTGCCGGACGCGCTGCCGTTGACCAGCTGAGCTCCCTACCCTATCGTCTTGTAGTTCAGCGCTCCGACGTCTTACCCCCTTCGTAACAAATTGGTGGAGGTGCTGGGCGCGACTACCCTCAAGACGCATCCTCAATCGCTGGAGCTTCGTCGGAGCCGTCGCCTCGCTGGTCTCCCACCCTTTTCAAAGGGAATGCAGCAGACTACCGAGCAGCCCCGAACATCAACACGGGACCCTCTACCCTCGTCTCGCGATGCGCCGCCGACCACCACGAATGCGACGCTACCATTTCGCGAGCCTCGTTCCTTTGCCGGCCAAGCAGGGGAAGATGTTGATGACTGGCTCACTCATTATGAACGTGTGAGCCGCTATAACCGCTGGGATTCAGTGGCTAAGCTAGCCAATGTAGTCTTTTTTTGACGCAAACCGCCTTGATGTGGTATGAGAACCACGAGGACTCCCTGACAACTTGGGAAAGCTTTGTCGAAGCCATCAAGGAATGTTTCGGTGACCTAGCTGCAAAGAAGAAACAGGCAGAGCAGACACTTGCTCAGAGGGCCCAGGCAGCCGGAGAAACCTGCACCACCTACATAGAGGCCATACTCAAGTTGTGCAAGACCGTCGACAGCAGGATGACTGAAGATGATAAGGTCGGCCATCTGCTCAAGGGCATTGCGGAAGATGTCTACCACTGCCTAATTGCCAAGGAAAACTTGAGTTCGGTCTCTGACGTTATCCGGCACTGCCGAACATTCGAGGCCCGAAAGACTCGCCGCATTACACCGAAATTTGGACGGCTCGCAAATGTGACTACAGTGGCTAGCACTGAAGAGTCGCCATCTCAAAGCCTCCTGTGCGCCATCCGTGAAATTGTTCGAGATGAGATGTCACGACGTGAGCAGCTTGTCCGGCCCAATGGCTTCGGAGGGGACGTATATGCTCGTCCAACTTGTGGGGGTGCGTGCCCGCCGATGTCCGCGAATGTCACCGACTTTGTCTGCCGCGAAGACCTATACACTCCGCGACCAAGGCCTGAAGAGAATTTCCAACAATTCTCTTGCCATCAGCGTACAGATCCTCGCTCTTACTCCAGTCGTACATTGTGCCGACCGCCGGACAACTACATCGTTCCGGAACCACCATCCGGATATTCGTCGCGGCCTACCATGCAGGAACCAGCTGACACGCCACTTTTTCAGCGACCTCTTCCGGTGTGCTACCGGTGTGGCGCCGCGGGTCACATTTCCCGCTACTGTAATCGGCGCACATCGTTTCGGAATCCCCCGACGGCACCGAACCGACGCATCGTCCAGCCCTACATCGACAACTATCGGCCAGAACATCCTTCCCGGAGGGGCCGTTTTCAAAACGAAGGGTACCGCAGCCATTCGCCAGCGTCTGACCGTAGTGTGACACCACCTCCGTCATTTCGTGTGCGCCGCTCCCCGTCTCCACGGCGCTGATCTCCACCACCAACGCAGGAAAACTAGCCAGCGCGGCCAATGGAGGTGAGGTCGCTGGACAATGTGCGCTGCTACCTATTATTCCTCCGTCTGTGTTCATGTTAAAGAACAAGGTCAATGTGATTGTTGATGGTTTGCCAAAGATGGCGTTGGTAGACACTGGTGCTACAGTTTCAGTAATGAGTTTAAATTTTAAGAACCTTTTGAAGAACAAAGTTATGTTTGTTTGGGACAAAACTTCAAATTTTTATGGAGTAAGTGGAGAGTTATTGTATCCGGTTGGGGTATGCAGCGTTAAAGTTTCCTTGGGGGGCACAGTGTTTCCGGCGGAGTTTGCAGTACTGCCCCTATCTACACATGACGTAATCTTGGGAATTGACTTCCTGCGTATGTGCGGCGCTACAGTTGACTGTCGAACGGGAGAGCTATGTGTTAGTGGTTCTCTTCCTCGTGAACTTTTGGAAGAGACATCAAATTATGAAGACGTTTTGTGTGTGTGTGATGAAGTCGTCATACCGCCACATTCAGCAGTGTGTGTCCAGGTGTCCTGCTCCCGTCCTATTAACGACTCTTTTGAGGCTACTGTGGCGCCTCTTAATTTACAGTGCGTAAAGAAAAATGCGTTAGTGCCGCATTGTTTGGTTCGCGTGAAAGAGGGCCGTACCGGACTGTGGACTATAAATTGCTCATCGGAACCAGTTGTTTTTTCAGCGAGTTCCAAACTAGCTTCATGTAGCGCAACTCTCCCGAATTGTGTAGCTCTCGTTACTCCTTCCCTAGACAACCCCGCTACTAACTCACCTGCTGACGAAAAGCTTCTTCCGATGATCAGCGCATCGTTGAACAGCTCACAACGACAGATATTGAAGAACCTCTTGTCCCAGCACCTATCCGTCTTTGATTTCACGCAGTCCAACGGCTCGCAACATTTTCCGCTGTCGCGCGCACGCCACAGGATTGACACGGGATCTGCCCATCCGATCCGTCAAAAGCCGTTCCGTGTGTCACCATCAGAGCGTAAGATCATCACTGAGCAAGTCCAAGACATGCTGAACAGGGGCATAATACAGGAATCCTCCAGTCCTTGGGCTGCTCCCGTGATATTGGTGAAGAAAAAAGACGGAACATGGAGGTTCTGCATTGACTACCGTCGCCTCAACTCCATCACTAAAAAGGATGTGTATCCTCTACCACACATCGACGATGCCATATATTGCCTTTTTTCCGCGTCTTATTTCTCTTCAGTTGATTTGCGATCGGGTTATTGGCAGATTCCGATGAATCCTGCTGACAAGAAAAAAAACTGCATTTGTTACCCCGGACGGCCTATTTGAATTTAACGTGATGCCCTTCGGCCTATGTAATGCGCCGGCCACATTTGAAAGATTTATGGACACAATACTTCGTGGCCTCAAGTGGCAAATCTGCATGTGCTATTTAGACGATGTTGTTATTTTTGGCCGGACTTTTACTGAACATAACACGCGACTCGCTGTTGTGTTAGATTGCCTACAGAAGGCTGGCCTTGTCCTGAATTCTAAAAAGTGCCGTTTTGGTGAACGCCAAGCGCTGGTACTCGGGCATCTCGTCGACCGCGATGGAGTTCGGCCAGATCCACAGAAGACAGCAGCAGTTGCAGCATTTCAACGACCACAGACTCAAAAGGAGCTCCGCAGTTTTCTGGGCCTGTGTTCCTACTTTCGACGATTTATTCCAAGGTTTGCCGACGTCGCCTACCCTCTGACATCCCTTCTACAAAAGGACGTCCCTTTCGACTGGACCTCAGATTGCGACGCGTCTTTCCGCCGACTAAAGTTTCTGCTAACGTCACATCCCATACTACGGCACTTCAACCCCTCCGCTCCGACTGAAGTCCACACTGATGCAAGTGGGATTGGTGTTGGCGCTGTGCTTGTGCAACGTTCGACAACAGGCGAGCATGTAATTGCGTATGCAAGCCGTTCCCTCAGCAAACCTGAGCGTAACTACACTGTTACGGAGCAGGAGTGTCTCGCTGTAGTTTTCGCTGTTCAGCGGTTTCGGTGCTACCTATATGGACGCCATTTCACGGTTGTGACGGACCATCATGCCCTGTGTTGGCTTGTCAACCTTCGTGATCCATCTGGTCGTCTGGCACGCTGGGCCCTTCGTCTGCAAGAGTACGACTTCACTGTTTCGTACAAGAGTGGCCGCAAACACGCCGATGCAGACTGTCTTTCACGCCTTCCTCTTCCTACGACCGAATGTGACTCTGGTGATTTCGATCATTACATCGCCTCCGTCGTGCCCGAGTTTCCCGACGCCTCGGCTCTGCGGACTGCGCAAGAGACCGACATAAGCCTCGAGCCCCTGCTTGCGGAGGCGCGGGATTCCACTGCTTCCAGCCCATTTTGTCTCCGTGATGGTCTTTTGTACAAAAAGGCTTACTCAAGCACCGGTACGAATTTTCTGCTTGTGGTTCCCGAGAGCTACCGCTCGTGCATCTTACGCGCCATGCACGACGACCCCACTTCCGGTCACCTGGGCTCTGCAAGAACGCTCCATCGTGCCCGCGACCGGTTTTATTGGCCAAAGATGCGCCAGACAACTGAGCGATATGTGGCGAGCTGCACTGAGTGCCAACGACACAAACACCCTACGTCCACGCCACAGGGTCTGCTGCATCCTGTGACTCCACCACGTGGCGCATTTGAGAAAATCGGAATCGACCTTATGGGTCCCTTCCCGAAGTCATCCGACGGAAATCGTTGGATCGTGGTTTGTGCCGACTACTTCACCCGCTACTGCGAAACGGCAGCTCTTCCTTCAGCCACCGCTCACCACGTGTCCCTGTTCTTACTCCGTTCTGTGATCCTCCGCCACGGACCTCCGCGAGTGATCATCAGTGACCGAGGTCACCAGTTTATGGCAGATGTTGTGGAAAAGCTTCTTCGTTTGTGTGCGTCGCATTTTAGGCATTCCACACCATATCACCCTCAAACCAACGGCTTGACGGAGCGCACAAACCGCACACTCACAAACATGCTATCTATGTACATCGCATCTGACCACAAAAATTGGGATACTATACTTCCATTTATAACGTTTGCATTCAACACCGCAACCCATAAGACTACTGGCTACAGCCCATTCTTCCTGCTATATGCCCGTCCTCCTCAGTATTGTCTAGATACCATTCTTCCTTACTCCGTCCATGATGAACCGTGCATTGCGGAAACTCTTTGTCGAGCCGAAGAAGCTCGCCGTCTCGCCCGTTTGCGAATTCTCGCTTCTCAAGAGCGTTCAAAAGCTCGGTACGACAGCCGGCATAACCATGTGTCTTACGCCCCTGGAGATTTAGTGTGGCTTTGGTGACCTCTCCGAAAGCGTGGTTTAGCGCAGAAAACGTTGGCGCATTACGCTGGCCCTTACGTTGTGCTTGAACGCGTCAGTGAAGTGAACTACCAAATAGCACGTATGACAGCAAGTGGTCGTCGTTCAGTCAGAACTGAAGTTGCCCATGTCGCCCGGATGAAGCCGTGTCACTCTCGTGGAAACGAATAACTACCTCGCCCGGGGGGCTTCGTCTGCAAAGGGGGAAAATGTAACAGTACGGAAGAAGATGAAGTTTAGAAGACAAGTGAAGGAGAAAGACGTTGAAAAAGGACTCTCGTGCCGGACGCGCTGCCGTTGACCAGCTGAGCTCCCTACCCTATCGTCTTGTAGTTCAGCGCTCCGACGTCTTACCCCCTTCGTAGCAATATATATGATCACAATGATCTGTCTCTATAACGCTGAAGTATAGTGCTAAAATGCAGTATATTCGCTACAGAATACCCCAAAAAGATGAAATATAAGTAGCGATGAAATGGCACAGTATTGCGTCATCACGTTTTAAACCCTCACATTCCTGATGAATTTAAAATGTAAATTTCTAGTAATACCGCTAGTTCCCCAAAAAATATTACCACAAAGTGGGAAGAACTACAAGAATATGGAAATATTTTTAACTTGCTCCAGCAGTAGACTGTCGCTATAAGTACCTTTGCGTGTGTGAAGGCTTAATAATTAGGTGCTACTGTTGCGCTTCCACTGCATATTTTTGAACAGAGTTGAACACGCGTTAGCTCGAATAATGCTCGGTATTACAAGAATTTTACATGCCTTAGCGTTTTCTTTTAGATTAAATTCGCCGCGACCTTTTCTATGCTGTATTACGATGTTGTAGGATAACGTTCCATCATTGAACAGAAAATAATAAATTTCGGTTAATAATTACGCCTTTCAATTGTGCAGTGCAATCATATATGATGAAAGCTATGCAATTAAAATTCATTGATGCATAGTCGAGAATCACATTTTTCCTAGCACATTTCTCGTTAAATTTCTTTATTACGTGCGATTGCTCATGCATATTTCTGCTATACATAAGCTATCCTAAAATGTCATATAATACTGTAGTGTAAAGTTCAACTTTTCATTACAAATGACGAATAAAATACAGTATACAATCCGGGTGCCTGCAGTTAGTCCAGCACAACTGTACTAGACCAAAGCTACTCAACGATATAACATACCTGGCTTTTATACTCGAAGCAAACAATTTCCGAAGTCCTCCACTACGGCGTCTCTCATAGCCTGAGTCGCTTTGGGACGTTTAACCCAACAAAACAACGAATACTCGAACCAAACGACACAGATACGGTAGACACATTTTGGACAAGTATTCAGTACGCGGCATTTATGACCCAAGGAATGCTGCGTGTTCAGAACAGTTCTGATTCAATGGTCGTGTTAGTGCGTCCTTTGCGGTCGCGTATCAATTGACGTTGTGTTTTGACACGCCTTCAGTTTTCCGCAGAACTATGGCTGCAATATCTACAGTCGATATCGTAATAATGATAAGCAGTTCTTCTTATAAACCTAGAACCGAGGGGAAACCCACAGAAATAAGTGTTTATGACCAAACATTCACTTCGAACCATTTTTTTTTCAGCTTCTTCAAATACAAAACCTTCAGCAATTAGTAGGGTCGTTAGATTGCTGAGAAACACAACGTCCTAGTATTTTATGTGCAGCAAAGCAATGCTAATGCTGCAGCTTTCCGCGTACGGGAGGTGGAATATTTTTGGCGCGAGAATATTGATCCTCTTGAGCTCACATTAATTTGATAATAGTGCCCAAGTAGTTCGCAGCTGCGTATCAGGGGGCAGACGATGTCTGAAACCATAGTCATGACCACCCCATAACAAGCGATGTCTCAGGAAATTCCCACCAAAACTGAAAGTTGAGAGGTCTTAGGAACACGCCACTTAGTACGATGCATGCAATCAGGCATTTCATGAAGAAGTCAAAAACGTCTTGATGTAGAAATCTTCGCATATTACTGAGGACAGAATGTCTATTAGTTTTTTACTTTTTGCCTCAGCAATGCAATTTATCTCATGGTATCCTGAGGGCAGAGAATGTCGCACCCCCCCATACTAAATTATTAAAAAATAATAATACCTCTACAATTGCTCGCTTAAGTTGCCTTTTTGACACGAGCAGGGTGTTGGATTCTTTTTGATTGATGATTGACAAGTTTTGTACCAAAAATATTCTTTGAGCAACAGGTGTTGCAGATTTTTAGGGCGCTACATTTTTATGCCACAAGTTAGTGGCGCCACCTCAACTTCGTAATAATAATCACTTAAAGGTAACGCCATCTCGCGAAATTTCAATTCCAAATAATAGTCGGAGTTTCCTTTTACCGAATTCCGAAATTAAAATTGCAAACCAAATCTCGAAGCTCAGCAACGAGCTTTGCTCACCTTATTTTAACCTGCGGAAAGTATGTAACAGTTGCATATTAACAGTACATACCCATCGAATGGAAACGTTGGTGCTAACCAAAAGGATTCTACTTAATTTGGGTACAACTTATAACATGTAACGAAAATGGTAGGCGTAATATTTAGAGAGAGGAAGAGTGCAGAGTGCGTCAGGAATATACCTCAACAATATTCTAGTGCAAATCAAGTAGAAATAGAACGGGTAGGACATGTAGTGCGAAGAGAGGATTACCAATGATCGCTACGGGGAACAAATTCGATTCCCAGGGACGGAAAGCGTAGCAGGGGTGGCAAGAATTTAGAGGGTGGAGGAGATTAAAAGGTTTGAAGGTTCAAGTGGATGCATCATGCGCAAGACTGGGTAAATTGGCAGAGTATGAGATAGGCTTTCGGGCTGCAGTAGGCACAGTCAGGCTGATAATGATGATGAGAATTGCTTATGAATCAGGAAGGAACTAGTTTAAAAAATGTGAAATTTATTGTCAGAAATATCAACTTTTTTACAACAAAAAGCATACTGAAGGCCTCTAGAATTATTAAGATCACCTGTAGTAACTTCTCACACCCTTTCATGGCTTGATCATTTATTTTGTCAAATTACGTCCCCCATGCGCGGCAAAATTGAGAGCCAATTTTGAGCAGGAATCTTTAGGAAGCAAATGTTCCCATCACATCCGTGTTAATATGAAATTAATGCATTAAAAATTGACCAAGCGTTTCTAAGCCACAACTCTGTTTAAATCAAAGGGTAAAATATACAAGCTAAAAGGAACATTGAAGAAGTTCTCAAATGAGTTATGAGAGTACGTTAAAGGCTATTGTATTTTAAAATTTGAGCTATCTTAATTTGTAATTTTGCCGTAGAGCTGCAGGTACTACTTAGTGCAACTGCGCCATTCCGGTGGCGGTAGACTATCGTCTTAGGCTATTTTATATTTGTTACTCGTGTAAATGCTTCGCTGCTTTTAAAAAGGATTTTTTTTCCTGCACTGTTCAAGGCATAATTTTCACTGCAACCACTGGAGACTGTAGTATGCGCAAATAAAATTATAGAGAGCTGCCAAGGTATGGGTGTCATCAGTATTTAAAGTTATCGGCATTGTTGCGCGTAAAGGTTTTTCGAAACACTATGGTCGTCTGGCACACTTCTCTCTATCTAACAACTACACAATTCTCTTTTTAGTTTAGAACTCACAGCAGAGTAGGGCAACACTGCGGACCAGACTGCGCTTGCGTGGAGCCACCCCCAGGAGCTCCTCGAAGGCCACTTCCTTGTTTGTGGTCTCCAGCGAGAGGATTGACACGATATCAGCCATCACATGAAAAAGCATTGACGTAAAAAGACGTTAAGGACAAAACATCTTACCTAAAAGGCCGGTTTCGTGCTTGTGTTACGTTGTGAAAATAAACTCCTGCTAGTCTCACGCCCCTACTATTGAGGAATATTATATGATTTGTGCAAAAGTATAGAGGGGTTGAGCACGCAGTATGTTGAGCGCAGCTCCGACATTGCAATATTGGCGAAGAGACCTGACTGCCCTCCAGATGTTTTCGAGAGAATATTTTCCCCCTTGATATTATTTTCTGGCCTGTATATCCTAATAAATGTAGCAACAGGCATGGATATTCACTGTAATTCCATGGATTCCACAGTTGTGGCTCCGCACATAACATCGCTCTTTTATTTATCTACAATTAGCAATTACAAGAGCATCACGCCTCTACTGGTACTATTGTAAAGTTAGATTTAAATTGCTGGTAGCGCTACACAGGCACACCAACATTTGCGCTGACAAACGGACACCAAGGGACAAGTTCACACAATTTCCACCGCTTCACATTTCACGGATGCTGTAAACAAGTGTTATTTACTCTGTACAATGCAAAATATACCGATTGAACACACTAGTTTCCCCCGCCCTACACGTACGCAATGTAAAAGTTGCAGAAAAGTCTTCACTGGCTAACACGTTACTAATGTAGTGTAAATAAAATTTCCACCCGCTGAAATTAAACCATTTTGCAAAGCGCGACGTTGGTGAACCCCATCCTCAGATTTTTAAAAATCTACTCCACCTTGGGGGATTATTCTAAATATTTGACCAACACCATTCCCACTTCGAGTCATAGATCAATTCGCTCTCGCCCTACCATCTGCTCTGCTGGCCGTCCTGGTTAGCTCCGTCGGTAGAGCGAATGCCCCGGAAAGGCGGTGGTGCCGGGTCCCCGGATCAGGACGAATTTCTTTTTTAACTACAATGTTTCTGAGGAAGCTGTATGAGTTTACTTCGTAGCCGTATGGCTGCGCTTGGGTGAATGAATAAGTAATTTCTCCCTTAATAAAAATCCTCTAAGAGTATAACGTGAGGACGTAACTTACTAGTCTTCTTTTTCTGCTCCTCTTCCGCTTCCTCCTCGGCTGTTCAAGGTCAAGCGTGGAGTCCGCCGAGGATACGCGACGCCTTGGAACCTTACGCAGTATTCATATTGCAATAAAACACCACATGCATCATAACGATCAGCATCCATCTCCAGATTATAACCACTCCAGGACGAAGTCGCCTCTCAGGTTAGTCAACAAACCCGGCCCTCAGCTAGCTGCATCCACTTGGCCTCTATGAACGTCTCAATCTCATCCACCCAGCTAAATTTCTCTCACCCGCTGATACGCTTCCCTTTCCCTCGAATCCTAATTGTTATCCTTAGCGACCAGCGGCTCTACTCTAATTGCACTACATGCCCTGCCTATGCACACTTCTTGAATTCCACCATAATGTATTCAACTCTAGTTATTTTTCTGACCCGCTCTTTAAGCTTCCTATATTCTATTTTCCGTTCCATAGCTCTGCGTTATCCTCAGTGTAAGTAGAACCATCTTCGCTAGGCTTCACGTTTGAGGCCCTCACGTATAAGTACAGGTAAGATGAAATTGTTATATGCTTTCCTCTTGAACTATACAGATAAGCTGCTAGTCATAGTCTTTGTGTACTTTCCAAATGCGCTCCATCCTAATCTTGTTTTTCTAGTTATTTCCCTTTGATAATAAGGATCTGCGGTTATTGCCTAACCTAAGTATGCGTATTCGCCTACCACCTCCAGTGTTTCGCTACGTATTCTAGAGAGCTGTGCCTTCTTGAGGCTGTTAAAAATTTCCTGCCTCCTGAATATTATTATTTAAGGCCTACAGCTCGGGTTTTTCTATGTCGGTCGCCAATCATTCGTTGCATTTCATCCCCTGAGATACTTAGAAAGGCAATGTCGTCAGCGAATCGAAGATTACTGAGGTGTCCTCCATTAACCCTTATTGTTAGCTGCCCTCACTCTATGTCTCTGTGGCTTGGCGAAGCAAAATCAACCATGTTGTTGACGAGACCTATGCCTTTCGTTACTCAGGTGCTTGCGCTCGATGGTGTCCTTGTTGTCCCTGCTGGTTCGTCGCCGTTGCTGCTACCCCTGGATCCAACGCCCCTCAAGCCGCCATCTTCTTGCATGCCCGCATCTTTCTGCCAGATGCTTCACCTTCTCCCCGACGATATAATCGTGGCGCTCCGATCTGTGACGTCACCTTCTGCACAACATATAAGCAGCTGTCCCCGTCCCCTCGACATCAGTGGGCTTGGCGAAGCAAAATCAATCATGTTGTTGACGAGACCTATGCCTTTCGTTATTCAGGTTAGTTATACATATTCCATCAAATCTAGTAACAGATTCATTGTTATTTTGCCAAGCCCACATACATGCTTGTGTATTATGCATGACTGCCTATATGTGTGCAATTTACTGCTCTTTGGCAACGTTGAGATGAACCCTGGACCGAGCTCTGGCCTTACCTTCGCAAATGTTTTAGAGGGACAGGCTGCAGTACTTAAAGGCACTGACGAACTAAAATCGCAGTTGTCTGTTTCCAATGCATCAATAGCTGCCCTCAGTGTTAAACTATGTGAAATAGAAAAAACTGTGGATTACATAAGCTCGTCCACATGTAAAATTGATAGCCTAGACCAATCTTCACATCATGTCCAATCTGCCATAACACTGCATTCAGAGAAACTCGTTGACCTAGAAGATTACACCCGCCGCTCGAACTTGGTTATTTATGGAATTCCGGAAGATGAAAATGAAACAGTATTCCAGCTTAAAGTTAAAGTAATCGCCGATCTGTTTGAAAACAAGCTCGCTGTGCAATGCCATTCTGTTGGAAGAATTCATAGGCTAGGAAGGACGGGAGTAAACCGTCCTGTTATTTTTTATCTTCAGAACTATAGCGAAAAGCAAGCAGTGCTGAAGAACGCTAAAAAACTGAAGGGAACTAATGTGTTCATTGAAAATGACTATTCACGCTGCACACTTCGAAGGCGGAGATTACTTTGGGAAAGTGCTAAGGGCGAAAAAGACAGTGGGAAAAAGATGTTTTTGCTGAATTATAAGCTGCGGATAGATAACGACATATTTGTATGGGACGACCAAAGTAACACTCGGGTAAAAATTACGCGCTCACCTGCATTAACGGAACATGCATGAACAGTCCCTTCATCTGCACCAGACTATCTGCGCCTTCTAAACATTAACACTCGAAGTATAGTAAATAAAACTACTGAACTTGAAAGTATTCTTTTATGCTATGACCCTCATGTGACCGTAATTACTGAAATGTGGCTTCACGAAGAAATAAGCGACAAGACGTTGTCCCGGATTCATATTCCATTTTTAGACGAGACAGACCTTCTCGTGGTGGTGGGGTTGATGTCATACTATCCAATGGCACAAAAGGTACATTGTTAGAGCAAATAGATGATTATGAAAGTCTGTGTCTTCGAGCTGACTGCTATTGAGATTTTTTTATATTGTTTGCGACGTACCGCCCTCCTTCCGCCGGCATTGATTTTCTGACTAAAATGCATGACCTTCTTGTGATGTACAACAGAAAGTGTATAATAATTGCCGGAGATCTTAACTTACCTGAATTCCCTTGGCCCAACCTTTCATCGAACTCACCTCATAAAAGCGTTGTCTCGGACATTATGTTGGCTTGTGTTCTCACGCAAGCTGTTAATATTCCAACGAGAGTACAGGGCACATCATCCTCTGTATTAGATCTAATTTTCCACAGCCGATCACTTAGTGATGTTAGTGTTGAAGTAGCAGATGGCATCTCCGATCACAAGTTGGTACTGTTTACATGCAATATGCGTATAGCTAATTGCCCACCAGTTCGGTGCAGGAAGACCGTTAGGGATTTTACCAGGGCTAACGATGAATCTGTTCTATATTACCTCGAAATGGCCCTAGATAACTTTTCTGAGGGCGATGTCAATGACCTATGGAAATAATTTAAATCATATTGCCACTTTTGCACAGATAACGTTATCCCAAGTAAAGGTAAAACTGTTTGCCGAAAAACTCCGTGGATTACTCGCGAAATAATTCATTTAATTCGCAAAGTCAAACGGCCTAGAAAACGCTAGACTAATAATTGTGTACTTCTAAACCTAAGGCGTGCATTGGCAGAAAAACTTCGTGTCAGCAAACAATATCTTTATTCCAATACATTAGCTGAATTCATGAAAAGTAAGCCTGCCAAATTTTGGCGCCACCTTAATCATGAAGGACGCAGAACCGTCGATCGTGTCAAGATCGGCGAAAACGTTGTTCGCGACAGGTCACAAATAGCCCAGGAGTTCAATCACTTCTTTCAGTCAGTTTTTTTAAATCCCCGTCCCCACCCTAGTTCTTACAATAACACGACCAGCGTTAGCTCGGAATTCATAACATATGAAGGAATTTTTTCAATGCTTCTCAATTGGAAGCCAAAATTGTCTCGTGGCCCTGATGGCATCCCAAACGTATTCCTTCGACGTTACGCTGAATCACTAGCACACTTTCTTGTTATTATATTTCGTTCATCACTTTCTACTGGCTATGTTACATCTGACTGGGGGCTTGCCCGTGTTGTGCCTGTTTTCAAGAAAGGCAACCGCGATCAGTTAACCAACTACCGTCCGATATCTCTCACCAGCACTGCATGCAAACTTATGGAGCATATTATTTCGAACTACATATCTGACTTCCTAGATGAGAACAACGTTCTCTCCCCATTTCAGCATGGTTTTCGCAAAGGGTTGTCGACAACTACTCAACTGGTTTCCACAATACATTCCTTTTCTTCGGTACTCGATAATGCTGGCCAAATTGATGTAATATTTCTCGATTTTAGCAAAGCATTCGACATGGTTACGCATTCCGGTCTATTATATAAACTTGACGAGCTGGGTATACCTCAAACTGTGCTTAATTGGATTTCATCATATCTAGACATGCGCCAGCAGTTTGTCAATTTTGAAGGCCATTATTCAGACTGCCTTTCCGTAACCTCCGGTGTTCCGCAAGGAAGCGCGATAGGTCCTCTTCTTTTTTTAATTTATGTGAATGACTTGACTGCCTCTATCCATGAAAGTGTGAATATTCGTTTATTTGCGGACGACTGCCTGCTCTTCAGGGCTATTAATAATACAAGTGATCAAGTAGTTTTAAATCAAAGTATTAACGCTGTTTCTGACTGGTGTGAAAAGTGGGATATGAAACTTGACGTCAATAAAACCGTGTTTATGCGCATCACGAACAAAAAATCGTACCATTCTTACAGATACACTATCAAGGACACCCTTATAACTGAAACCGACAGCTTCAAATATTTAGGAGTTACAATTAACAATCACTTGAACTGGTCCCCCCATATTCAGAACATCTGCTTATCTGCCCGTCGCAAACTAGGCCAACTGAGACATGGGCTCAAGCACTGCACCTCCGATGTAAAGCGTCTAGCATACAATTGTTTAGTCCGTTCCAAGCTAGAATATGCCTGCGAAGTTTGGGATCCTTATACAAAGCAGGATATTAATAAGTTAGAGCAAGTACAAAGATCAGCAGTACGCTTCATATATGACCGCTTCCGCAGACATGATTCACCATCACAGTTGATAAGAATAAATGAAATCGAATCATTAGCATCTCGGAGAAGGCTAGCAAGAATAAAATTCCTCTTCAGCATCTATTATCGCACGCTCCGTATGAATCCTTCGTTCTATTTTCAACCCTCATCGTCCAGAGTTACGAAGCGTCCTCATCCTCATAAACTAACTCCTATATTTGCCCGCACAAACCAATTCAAATATTCATTTTTCCCAAGGACTTTAACCGAGTGGAATGGTTTGCCTTCGCATGTGTTTGAAGGTACAAATGTCATGTCCGCAATTCAACAATTTTTGAAGAAATAACGTCTATTTTTTGTAATATATCAAAATGTGTTCTTGTTCTTTCCTTCTGCTCTCTTCTTTCCACGAAAAAATTTACTGTACATAGGTGTGTATAACGATGCTCGATTGTGCCCCATTCTTGCCAGGGCCTTTTTTATGGCCTGCAGTATTGTATAAATAAATAAATAAAACACCTTTTCACCGCCTACATATATGTAGAAAGGTAGGCAGAGGCTACTTTTCATTTCAAAATTTTTTGATGCTCACTTATGATCACCTTTATAAATGTGACTCGCGCATTCAAAACCTAAAGGAAATGTCAATGCGGGCGACATTTGTTTGCTTGCTGATTTTACATGTCCTGTGAAATAAGAACGTCAGAAAGGCAGGCAGCTTCCAATACAGAAGTGGTTGTTTGGCTGCCGAAATATGTTACGCGATATAACATGGCTTTTATATTTGGAAACATGCAGCCCAACAGTACGCTTTCGACCAAGTACTTTGCAGGCAACTCGAATATGCCTCTTATATTTGATTACTCTGCATGAAATATTGAAAGAATTTCGTATTTTCCTCTAATTACCCGAGCATGACTTAAACAAAGAGGTGTGAAAATGGGCGAAATGTGGACCAGAGCACAGAGGCCGAACCAAGTCTTCGCTACGCCAAAACAAGTAGACTCCAAACTAAGGGCGTCACTTCAGGACTCGTCTTCTTTTGCTGATAAGCTTTCCGCAGCTAGTGCACTATGACGATGAGGTCAGCTTACGATGTTTTGTTCTTTTACAGAAACGATAGTAGCCACGTACCTCAGTCAAATGTCACCTATTCCTCTGAAGCGTGAATTACATTCGCTAGCCCTAAACGCCTTAGATGGATGATATTTGGCAGTAAATTACTAGATTCAGCACTATAGATTGCACCAGGGCGAAGGAACTTGCCTACAGTGGAAGACGATTTAGATATGGTGTACTCTTCTGTATGCCACGCACGCCTGTCTCTACAGTCAACGGAGGCTCGGGATCCCCTTTACGGTTACCCGCCGTCCCTCTATGAGGTTTGAGGACGCAGCTAAATGTTAGGCCGGTCAGCCCGTGAGGTACATGTGGCGATGAGTGATTGAGGAATAAGTTCAAGAAAGTCACTTTTTTTACAAACAATATGATATTCATAGTTAGTAGTCCAAAGTAAACTGCCTAATAATCGATCACAAAAAAGAACGCCACGGTACGATATCGATAAAAGACAGCTCGCTAGATGACAAGGAGTAAAACCGAAAATGAACATCACACTGCGATAAAATAACACTATAAAGTTAACAAAGCAAGTATTCCAGGTATAATGAGTAGAGGGAAGAGTCACCTAGAAAACACAGTGTAAAATAGTAAATCGGATCAAATGTTTAACGAAAAACGAAACCAATATTCAGTTAACCAACAGTCTGTCGCAAAAAAGAATTCCCACTGTTTTCTTGTTCAATGAATCGTCGTAGTCGCAGAGTTGATCGCTAGCTGCTACCGTACAAGATGGGGAAGAAACTACGAGTTGATCGCGGGCTCGGCAAGAAAATATCACTTCCCAGAGCGAGCGGCCGAGTGAGTTGCTCGAGAGACTACATCTCCCCAGAGCGCACTGCCGCGGGCGTGCTGCGGTCTGCTTTTTTATACCCTACGCTACGGCCCATCGTTAGGACGCTCGCCGGCCACTCGCTGCACCGGAGAGTCATTTCGAAGCATGCTCGGAGGAGATGGTAGATCCTGTAACTTCCGCTCTACATGTGAGGCAGCTTGTGACAGTGTAACATTACCAAAAGTAAAATTGAAATATTTATTTTCGGTTTAGTTTTCTGAGTCTGATAAAACACCAATTGATTTCGTCTCCTATTGCAATGTTTTCTTTCTGTTCTCTTCCAGCACTTCATTAAATATGTAGTCAATGCTTCTCATGCTGATCCTGGAAATGTTTTAAAATTGGCCATGAGAATGTAATGATTACTGCGTTTGTTCGTACTTGTTATTTTATTAACTGGGATGCTGGTGACTTCCTGAAGGTGATGAAATAAAATGTATTTAATTCGCGAGCTGTGGTGTGTGCGCAATGTACATTTTTTCGATTGGCCAGTCGAGCTCATTTCGTTTTATTTTCCCTCAATAGTAAAAACAAACTTCAAAATATCTCATAAATAAAAGGTGATGATGCAAAATACTTTACTACTAGTTTTTTGACAGCCTAGATATTTCCACATTCGGTTAAATTGAGAATTTTGCCGATAGCGTGAAAATGTAATGAAGATAGACATAAGTTTAATATCTGAATACATGCCTTACTCCTGATTTAGCCCTTCCTTTCCAATCTACTAGTTAGCTAATAAAAGAGTCGTTCGCGTCTACCGATATGCATTGCCAGGCGAATTATTATGCGGAACGCACTTATAACATTTGGTATACCTTTACACGTGAACATAGCGAAGGCACACACCAACCTATGAAGAGAGTGATACGAGGCAAAATTTAGCAGACACGTAGGTTTCCAATGTTGCTTTTCTGTTTGCTATTCGGTCATTTTTTCTGAGAAAATATACCGGGTGAAAAAGAGTGATGTGCGAAAGGCCAATTGTTATACTCATCTTTCATGATAGGCAGGAGAAATTTATTTCATTTATCTCAAAGAATCCCCACTTTTCTCCTCTCAGACTGATGTGCAGAGAAATGATGTTCATCTTTATTTCCAGTGCCCGCTTTACTAAATTCTGTTCCAGAATTCTTTCGGGGTCGACTGGTATCGCTTGAATTCGCTTGCTGGAGACCATATGCAAGGCAGAGGCCTTTCAGGCTGTCCGTCACCGGCTTTAACGCACAAACAGTCCGGACCGCAGTGATGTCCTACTCGGCTGTATAAACTGCACTGAATGGAGAGAAGAAATCAGGGTTTTTTATCACCTTCCCTGATGTTTTATCTAAACACTACATTTTTCATAAAAAAGTAAAATATCTTCTTGAAATAATTAAGCCATTTAGTGTAATTTCGTGCTATGGTTTGATTTTATGTCAATACTCACAACAGTCCTATGAGTGAATCTAAAATATGGAATTTAATATTTACCACATACAGCTATAGTAAAAAGATATGTTTTCAGCATTTTTAGTCCCACCGACTGGGAAAGTGGGCGCATCTCGGCGTAGCCTCTACATATCGGATATATTACAAAATTCCCTGCTCATAAGTTCTTGATCACAAACTCAGCCTGTGTTTTCCTTTCGAATATGCCTTGTTCATAATACATATTTCAGGCAATAAGGCTTTTTTAGTGCAATAAAAGACATATACCGCAAACTTCTACACGTCGAACTGCTTTCAAGAGAGCTTCATGTCAGGACCCAGAATGAACATGAGGCACGAAACCAATTCATTTGGCCGAGGTGCCTACTATCACTGTGCCAGTCCCACAAACACTTTAGATGGCTGCGGCAGACGCAGTTTCGCGTCTGTGATGGAAATGTAACACTAGTACGAGGGCTGAAGCATGTGGGTGCCACAGCTGGGCCTCTGTGTGTGTCCACAATACCATTCAAACAAGTACGTACATGCTGACATCGGAAGGAAAACAAGAAAAAAAGAAACCTCAAGAACAAAATGAAGGTTTATATCAATGCTGACATCTGAAAAGTCTAGCGCGAATGAATAATCTGAAAATTGTCTGAATAAAATAATCTTCCGAGATAATGTCGTTTTATTTTTTCAAAACTACATTTTTGGAACGGTGGCTATTATTTCATTGGACACTGTCAACTATAAGCTACGAAAGTTTTTGTTTAAATTTTACCTCATATCTTCTCCATAAATCTATTGAATCAATAGTCTACACGCACTTCTCTTTTCATGACTAAAAAAACACCATTCGTGGGCAACAATTTTATTGTATAGCTGATTGACAAAACTTTCACAGACATAATTTTTGCTGGGAACACAAAAAGTTTGCTCGTTTTTGTAAAGCCTTATATACAATTCTCGCAGAAAATTTCAACACAGTCTATTGTAGGTTTTTTAAATAAAGGTACATTAGTATAACAAGGCGCGAAAATTTTTAAATCTACTTCTTGAGTTCTATTGAAAGCTGAGTTTCTCTCAAGAGCTCTAGAAAACTGTACAGCAATGGATTTTATATCTTACAACAGATCTAAAACCGAAATAATAAACTGATTTTCAAGATCACGAAGGTGGGAGAGAAAGTAGAAAGAGAGAAAGGGGAGCCTTAGTGGAGAGCTACGGAATATATTCGACCACCAAGTGAACGATGGCTATTCCTGTCCCTATAGGGTTGGGACTGATAGGTCGACGCCACTTGCTGCGGGGGCTAGCCGGTCATCCAATTTTCGTCTCTTGTAGGCCGTCATTGCACCCGACACCGATTGAGTGGTGGACGACGACTGTTGCGGCGTGCGTCTTTCTCTCCCTCTTCTTTTTCTTCCTTGTGCATTTTTTCTTCTGTCCGCGCGAGGCAGAAAGAGGTGGGTCAGCTACATAGCCACTAGAAGGCCCGCGCATTTTCTTTTCCTTCTGCCTACAGTCACAACAACAACAACATACGCTGACATCGCACAGCACACGAACGCCACTTCGTTTCGCCTCCATTGAAATGCTGGCGCCGTGGTCAGGATCGAACCCGGGAACTCTGACACAGTAGTCGGGCGTCTTAATACTGCACCACCACGGCAGGGCAGAGGGCCATATCCGTGAGCGAGACAACGACGTTCGCCAGCTGGTCGTTGTTGTCTCTTTTTTATAGCGCCTCACTAGTTGGTAGTCTGTTATCTATTCATCTACGTCATGAGGGGCTTTTGGTAATAAAGCCAGGAAATGCCGGGCGCAGCGTAATTGTGACATCTTCGTCCAAAGACATCTCGGGCACATGAGGTAGTAGGCCGGCAAGACGTTAACATGCGGCGAGGCTCAGCCTCATCCGTTATTAATTAGGATGAATCCAGCACACCTTCACCAAGGTGTTACGGCACGAAACCTTCACTCAGAACGGGGCAGCTTCAGATGTGCAAAGTCAAATCTTGGTCATGTTCAGCCAAGCCACTTCCCCCTCTTCCATCACTAACAGACTGTTCATCCAATAGGTTATCATCGCTCCTCCATGACAATATATAACAGCTGTATCATACAGGTACTCAGTTGTCGTGCTGCAACGCGGAGCTTAACAAGAAACGTTCAACCTAAATTAGGGACAGTCTCATGACTTATGGTTGGTGTAACGTTAAGCGATATTAAATGTACCCTTGGGCACGAGAACACAGGTAGGTTAATCACATTGCGAAAGGAATAAAGGAAAATTTGGCACGGGTAGGTTGTTTAATGCGAATAGAACATAACCGGTGATCTGTTAATTGTAAAAACTGGATTCCCAGCGAAGCGAAGCTAAGCAGGGACGGCAGTAAGTTAGATGGTAGTCAGATTAGGATGTTTGGGGGATCACACTAATGCAGCTGGCACAGGACCAGGTTATTTCAGAAACATAGGAGAAGGCTTGGAACTGCAGTGGGTATAATCATGCTGATCATGAATATGATTATGACATAGATGAAAAACCTCGATTCATTCTACTCGTAAAAGCTGGTGTTCGTGGCCTAGTACAGGGTGTAGTAGGAGGAAGCAATGATGCTGGGGTCCTCGTTTTGAATCCCATTCTCGCATTGCAAAGCCGGGGCCCGAATTGGCAGCGCTTGCCAGTTATAAGCCCCTCTTTGAACCCAGCCACACGAAGGCACCTCTGTGGCCTGCGTTCAAGGGTGCTGGAAGGCTAGATTATGATCTTCCAAGTCAAATGCGGAGCCAGAGTTTACAGCTCCTGCCAACTCTACAGCCATAGTCGGTCACGTTATGTCGCGCTGCTAGATCACCAGTATCGGCACGGTCCTGCCACCTGCCAACTGCATGTGCGAGAACCACACCCTTTATATCTCGCTCACAATTCTCACCCCGCAATGGTGGTAACGCTTACGTCATCAAAGACAACACAAAATTTTCTAAAAGCATTGGAGCCTATAGCGCTATAACGTATTTATTGAGTGGTAAAATGTTTGCACGCGAAAGAGGATTGGCAAGGGCAGCCTCAACTGCGAACCTTTAGAGCTCCCGCATCATACCCTTAGATGCAGATTTTACGTTTTCCTTATTTTATGGTTCCCAGGATGAGCAACGTTAAACAATGTACGCTATCTACAACATCGTCTTCAATACGAGGACCTGTTTTGTGGTTTCATGGTGAATGAATAGTTTCTATAAACAATAAAGTAGCAAAGCATAGAAATCAGCCTTGATTTCCGACGAAGCCAGAAATACATATAGTTTAGAACTTATGCATGCTTCATGGTCTCAAAAGCCTGTCATATAATAATACCAATACATGTCTTTGAGGACAAAACTGCTGTCGCCCTGTACAAATAGTGTGAGCAAGTAAGGTCGCGCATTGTTTTGATTAAGCGCTGATTAACGGTTAATTTGCCAAAGTGGACATCAAAATAAATTTACCGTGCGAGGGCAGTACGGTGTCCGTTTATGCTTGGATGGTAAGATCATCCTGAAATTAAAAATAGAAAGCTTCAATTTTTGGTTCAATTCTTGCGGCATTTAAAACTGCTTGAAGTGAGCAAAATGTGCTAAACAGGATATATTTATGATAATGCTTTACTTCGAGTCCAGCTATTCAATTGAAGTAATTTCAATATGTATTAGACATAAAGACATATATACTTGCGAGGTCGACCTTTTGGGCCTTGGCATCTGAAAGTAAAAAGCAGTCATTTTTACCATCAGTTCTGATTAAGCCTGAAGGCCTCGCCTTCAAAAAACGGGCCCGCGAGCCGTGGTCTCGCCCGACGAGTGACAAATCCAGTCTCTTAAAAACGCCGGTTTATTCCGGATAAATGAAAATGCAAAACAACGAAAATTAAGGCGCTGCTGCGCTGAGAACAGGCTGTTCATGCGCGCAACAATAGAACACCAACAGAAAGCGGAAAGAATGTCAGGGCTTTACCGCGGCGAAACAAAACGCACTCCGGAGCGAATAAAACGAGCAATAGGGCCAAAGCGCTAGCGGCGGCACAAGAAACATTGCTCCTGACGGGACAGCAATTCACAGGAATACGCCTAGGCAGTTCCCGCAGGCACAGCTTCCAGCTTCATGTCGACGATCTTCCTTCAGTCGTCCGTGCACACCCTGCTGGTCCATGACGCTCGCAGGCTGCCCCCGGCGGCCTCTCCGCCGGGGCGAGAAAAACCCCGCGCCTTGCTTCCGACGCGCTTATCTACCCTCGTCTGTCACCGCTAACATCACGCACCCCCCCCCCCCCCCCCAACCCAAGATTATCTGCTTGCTCATGCGCACTCGCGCTGCCCGTGCAAACACAATACAAATAGGTAGAGGCGCGCGCGGTTTAAAACACTTAAAGGCCCTGCGGAGCCCCACAAGCCTTGAGAGTTCCAGTAGTGACTACAGATTTTGGAAATGGGTGGAGCGGCTATTGTTACATATGCATGTGCAGTAACAAGAACTATTAACCTAAGAAAAAAATTAGAATAGTAGCACTGAAAACTGCAGAACAAAATGAGAAGAACAAATATGAAAAAATCACACAATACTTACTGAAGCTAAATAAGTATAGTAGATTGGATTACCGAGTTTGTAGCATATATTCATATTCGCTAAGCTCGTGCCCTAGTAGTGGTCGACTTCTTAGCGGGATTACCTTCAACCATGTTGTGTTCAGAGAAGCTACATCATTCTCCGATTTCAATGGGGAAAAAATGGCGGAGTCCCCCAAATGCTCTATGGTGACATAATATATAGAGTTGACATAACCTCAGCAGAGGATAAACGTGTTTCCCGATGGGAAAGAAATTTAAACTGTATTTTCTGAAAGACGAAGTGTTTAGACTTGTCGTTGGAGATGTATACTCGGGGAAAACTTTTTGTCGCAATGTGGTGGAAGCTACGGAGCCGAAATTCACCGGCTCGCTACGCACAAAAATATAGTGCCTTCAGAAATTTCGCGGTTGATGCCCTGGAATGTTAAACCATTACAGAACTATTACTTTATTAATGTATCAGGTTTATACTACAGTACTAGGCAGTACAGCAGGAGTTAAAGAAGCATCGTTCATGTCAATGGCTGCGCGGCCTGTCAGCAGTCTCGGAAAGCACAAGCAGCGTACGCAGGGCTGGGTGGGATGCGTCTGCCACTTATCTCTGCCCATTTTTACGTGCGTTCGTAAGGCCCGTCCGTTTCTGACAGTGTACGTCGTGCACGGTGTTGATTAGTCACGACTTTATCTTCAGAAGCCATCAGCAACGTAATGGAACGTGTTGCTGCCTAATGGGAGGCAAAGAAACTGTTAAAACTGAACACGCATTCACTCCAAGTGCTCGGAGCGATATGGCGTAGTAACACAGTTAGGAAAGCCCCGCCTCCGTACTTTGGCTTTATTGCCTCATAAACGTGTCCAAGAGTATAGTGGTTTGAGGCCGAGAGGTAACATTATACTAGTAGTAATGACTCGAGAGTGATACTGTGAAGTAATAAAGCTAACCACACAGTTCTGGAACGCTTTGTGCGAGTCAATCATGAAGGCGTGGAGAGGGTTCCACATTTCGAGAATGTACTTAAGTTTTTCACAAATGGGGTTTTCACGTCAAATTTGTCTCTTGCCTAGGATGGACATAGAAATTGAGCTCTTGATGAATACAGATGATAATGTAGCTCTAGACGTATTATTATGTAATCTTCTCAAGTTCCGTTTGTAATCTCATTATAAATGTTATCTCGACAAATTAGTCTACGTATTTCTTCTGCAATTACGGTCTGCCAAACAGGCAACAGATGCCCTTTCAAGAGGGATTGCTTCATCATAGCATACATTCAAGCGCAGCCATTTCGATAGATTGTAACTATATATGTGTTCACATGCTTCTCAGATCAAGCTTCTCAAAAAGCTTTTACGCTTTGTAGAGAAAGTGTTAGTAAAGTAATTGTATCTTATCTCGGGTTTGAAAACAATCACCTGGGCAGTCTCGCTACGGACTGATTAAGTCGCTACACCCCCCAGATAGATATTATGGAGGGCAGTCAGTTATCGAATTGGGAAATGGTTTTGTCCAACTCGCGCTACAGTACTTGCAATAGGACAGTGATTACAAACAACCATAAACACAAACACAGCCCCAAGAGTACAATGCAAAACACATAGCTAAAACAAAAACTTCGCAATTGTAAGAGAGGTTCTTCTTCGTCCGTGCTTCGAACACGGGACCTTCACAATCTCCAGACAGTCGCTTCAAAAGGAAATATGATGCCTCTCAAAGTAGAGGACTAGGCGGTATTTACTCACTAGCATAAGCCGTAGCTACGCCTTGTGGCTATAATGGAAAACAATTATGACATTTTTAGGGATGTTACATATTAGAAAATATTCGACTTGCGACAATGTTCACACTGGAGACCAGAGCTTATCCGGATCATTTACTGTACCAGCTAACTACGAGCACAGCTGGTCAGATGGTAGCTTGAAAGCGAATTGATGAATAAATAGAAGTGGGAAAGGTGTTGAAGTATTTTAGCATAATTTTAGGAATTTTAGCAAGGAAGTACATTAGTCATTAGCACCTATTGAGGCGCAGGAGTTTGCAAAATCTAGCACGGGGGATTTACATATGTATTACAGCCAGGATGAGTATCATTAGCCGCAATCACGGGTTTCGCCGGTGTCTGTCCAAAGCAGTGGGTCCACTGTCGCGGCGGGGGATTCCGAAGGGGCGGCCAAGTTTATTTATGACGGTCGCTCAGGCGGTCGCACTTAGGAACGCATGGAAACGGGCAACGCCAGCGATTCGGTCAGTTCCAATTCTCGGAAAAGTCGCGCTTCGACCGTGCCGCGAAGGAGGCAAGCCAGAGCAGTTAAAAAGCAGAGAGTAAGCGCAGTGGTTGTGGGTTCGGCGCTAACTGCTGTCTCTCGTTTTGAGGGGAAAGGGCGCGGAGGCCATAAATCGTGGCGAAACACGGGCTGGGGAGAATGCGCTGCCGAGGGAGCTGCTGTCGGTGTCTTCTCGGGAAGACGCCTGGACATACGTCCCTTTGAAACCGCCGCCCGCGCGCAACCGACCAAGGGCAGCGATCGGAATTTTTGGGCCTTAGGTTTGTGTGTTGTGTGTTTTGTGTTTTGGAAGCGCAACCCTCGGCGCTGTTTGTCTTTGTGACTACTGGCCACCTCTTGCATGAGCTGAGGGAAGATATTGGAGAGAGTGTAAATCGAAGATGTGTGTGGTAATGCATGAAAGGTATAACGGTGATAAGCTGTTCTACGTGCCTACTTCGTATTTGATTAACTATTCAAATCGGCCATATTTTTTGTGACAGCAAGGTTGACGCCAACAATAACAATTCCTCCACCGTGGACGTCTAGGACAATGCCGAATCCGACTCATTCTCACCTTGACCCAGAAGCTTGTTTGCTCAACACATTGATGCTTTTGATGCTTGATGCTCCATTGATGCTTTTTGTAGCCACCTCCACTGCAAAATGTCAGCCTGACGAAAGTGCTAAGCTGCATTTATTATTGTCGCCGCATTTCCTTAAGGTGTTTTCGAAAAGTGCGCTTTTCCCTTTTTGCATCATGAGCTATAACTCCACAGGTTGCATTGATTTCTCTTGGGCGAACAAAGCAGGCACTCATGCAAATCACTCTAAATTTTATTGCCGTGTGACTCTTTCTGTTGTGGATATTGGGCTTTTACGGTGTTGATTTCCGTTCACTGGATTGCCATGCTTTCGAGATGCTGATGAAAATGGTATCCCGATGTTGCCTAAGATAGAGTAAAGAAAACGGCGTGTTTCCTGGGCTCTCACTAGTTCGGACTATCCACAATTTTCTCACATGAACATAATTAACAATAACGTGAAGCTAATATATGACATCACCGCTAGGAACTCAAGCCACGAAGTTCCCACAGTGTAAAGTTGTTCCCCATGTACAAGGCACATAATAAGGCAGAGAACAGAATAGCAGACATGACTTCTCTGTGCCAAAGCGCAACGGCACGAGGCCAGATGAAAAGGACGAGACAAAGAGCTTACTAGCAACCTGAATTGAAGGGCACGTTGGCCTGATGTGATTTCTAGTACAACAGCACAGCTGCATGAGGCCAGAGAAACAGAATTCTCTTGTAGAAAATAAAAGCAAGCGAAGGTGCGAAAATGACTCGAGCCCGAGCAGATCCACTTTTTTAGCCGCAGCAATAGAAAACCAGGCCATCGTCATTGCCTAAGAGCGAACGAGTTAAATTGCCACGCTCTCGTGCAGGGTGTTGGCGTGTATAGGAACTGTAATACGTGGCCAAAGCCGTGTCAAAGCAAGAGTACTAGGGTACTTCCATGCGCAGTGAAAAATAGCCAACCGTGCCAGGCCGATGACCCTAACAACATTTTGAACTGCTGCATGTTATTGCGGTGTGGAAGACAGAAAGGCCTTCACCTGCATTCCCGACCAATCAGAGGCGCACTCAGGCGCCGTGATTTGCCGCACCAAACGACTGGTCAGTCCGCCGCACTTCGTCGACGGCAAGCTACTTTCTGCTTAGATACCGATCGTTGTTGACAACCGCCACACGACTGCCCTTGTAAATACTGGCGCTCACTTGCATAATCCTGACTTTTTCGTATGGAGCGCCAATAAGGATAGCTGGAAGACGTGTGGTAACACCGCACAGTGTGCGCCGCTCGAGTTGAGTTTGGGCACGTAACTTTCTCGTATTGCTTCGCAGCTCTGGCAGAGTGCTCCAAGAACCTGATGCTCGTTCTTGATTTTAGTAAAGAAGACTTTGCAATGATCACCTTTCAGGTCCTCATTGTTACTTTTCTACCCAGCACGCAATTTCTGACGACAACACACTAGGCTGGCCAGTTTTCCGAGTGAGCTATGATTAGGTAACTCTAACTCCACACATCAGCTTTTGGGTAAAATGCAGTGCGACAACCCTGCCTTCTTCAATGCTTTGCGGATAAGAACATGATTTTAATGTTTAGCCTACAAGTCTTCGTCGCTCGGAGGGTCTTTGCCTGGAGTAACAAGTGAACTGAACTGCTTTTAATGAACTTTTGAGCCTAAAACTGCCATTTACCGCAAGGTACAGCCATCGCCTATTTTGACGAAGGCAGTGCGCCCTGCGGCCACTGCGTCCTACCTCTGGTTAAAAAGAACCCTTCCGAGAGTACTGGAAAATAGTGTTCAAACAAATGTGAATTCTGCCTTGCCTCGTGCCCAGGAACACCGCCTTCAAGCAATTCTTGACAGATAACTACTTTGCAGTCACTTCTAAAGTAAAACAGTCGTCGGTACCAAAGCGCTGCCTTAATGTGATCCGCAAACACCCCTACCGACTATAGGCGAAGGAGCGAGAGGCTATTCGGGCGCAGGATGGTGAAATACTCCGCGATGATGTGATCCAGCAGTCCACATGCTCAAGGGCTTTGCAAATTGTGCTCGTCACTAAAAAGGATGGAACACTCAGCATTTCAGTAGGCTACTGTAGACAACAAAAATACTAAAAGGTTGTCTACTCATTGCCTCGAATCAACGACTCGTTTGAAGGACTCTGCAAAGCCCGATACTTTTCATCGCTCCATCTACGCAGTAGGTATGGGCAGATCGAAGTCGATGAAAGTGATCGCACGAAAACCGCGTTTATTACTCTTGACAAACTGTAGCAATTTAAGCTAAATTTTATTTCAGTTCAGTTCAGTCGTTCAGTCATGTTCGACTCTTCGTTACCCTATGGACCATGTCACGCCACGCTTTCCGGTCTCTCACTATATTTCTAACATCACATAACTTCATCTGCAGTGCCTCGAGGATGCCATCTAACCATCGCGTTCACTGCCTACCCCTTCTCCGGCGACCCTCAACCTTTCCCAACATCAAATCTTTCTCCAGCGACTCCTCGGTTCTCATCAGATGTCCAAAGTAGCTGAGCTTTAACTTTAGAATTTGACCCTCCAATGAGCAGTCAGGGTTTATGGTCGACAATATCGACTGATTTAATCTTCTGGCTGTCCAAGGAACTCTCAAGAGTACAAGGTGTAGCAATACACCTTGTACTCTGCTCCCGCCACCTTTCACAGAATGACAAACACTGTCCTAGCCGGTTTCAAATAGTAGACATGTATCGCCAACCGTGGCGACGTCATTTTCTCTGCATCCTAGGAGGCGCATCTCAAGCACTTTATGACCGTAATAAATGCCATCTGCACTGCCGGCCTCTCACTGAAAGTAAAAAGTGCCACTTTTTATTTCAACAGCTCAAGTTTCTGGGCCATGTCGTGAGCGTTGAGGGCATTAGTCCTGATCCAAGGAAAGCAGCTGCCCTTGCTTCTTCCGCTAACCACACTGATAAAATTTCGCAGCGTTAATATTTGGCCTGTGTGCATATTGCGGACGCTTTGTGCGCGACTTCTACCTGATAGTCGAACCACTAAGCTGTCTCACAAAAGAAGAACACCCTTAAATCTGGGACGACGAGCAGCAAAGGACCTTCGAGGACCTTCGAATGTGCTTTAATATAACTCTCATATGCTTGGCCCTTGACGAGGAGGCGGACCAAAGCCCGTAACGTTAGTCTCGTTGCAGTCTTCGTTCAGTGGCAAGATGGTCTTGAGCGGGTGATTGCTTATGCCAGCCGCACCCTGTCTCGCTCGGAAGCGAATTATTCTTCTACTGAAAAGGAGTGCATTGTGATTGGGCGGGCGGTAACAAAATTCCGGCCGTATTTACATGGCGGCCGTTTATAGTGGTCAGCGACCACCACAAACACTTTTGGCTAGCGAACCTTAAATACCTCCCGGACCGGTTAGCCCACTCGAAACTCCGCTTGCAGGAGTTCGATGTCTTTATTGTTTACTTGTCCGGCAAAAAACACAATGACGCTGACTGTCTATCCCGAAATTCTATTCCATGTTCTTCAATTGAAGCAGGTTACTCAGTTTTTCTCGGCGCTCTCCCGATGCCTGATCTCGTTCAACAGCAGCTAGAGGACGCCGAACTGCGGCCCCTCACCGATTACCTGAGGGGAACCCCTCATCATTACCTCGCCTTTCTACACATGGCCTGTCTTTGTCCTGCTTGCGAAACGGCATCCTCTACAGAAACACTACGCTTCCACAGACATTCAGTACATTCTTGTGCTCCCAATGCCACTCTGTCCCGATATTCTGCAGGCATACCACGACAAGCTTTCTGCAGGGCATCTCGGTTTTTCCCTGACCCTGGCACGGATGCGACAAAGTACTAAAGGCCGAAGCTTGCTGCTATTGTCCAGCGATATGTTGACACCTGCTGCAATTCTCAACGACGTTGCCTGTCAAGCTGGCCATGGCCTGCTGCAGCCTATTTGTCCTCCACGAGTACATTTTCACCGAGTTTGTATGGGCTTGCTCTGGACATTTCCTACATCTTTACTGGGCAACCGGGCAACCACAGATTACCTCACCCATTATTGTGTTACAAAAGCTCTTCCCAGCGCACCTCTACTTATATTGTGAACGTTTTCATTTTTAACCTAATCCTTCTTCATGGTGCCCCTGCGGTCGTTTTAAATAGTGGCATGAGATTTACATTTACATGACATGTTGGGAAAGGTTGAGGGTCGCCGGAGAAGGGGTAGGCAGCGAACGCGATGGTTAGATGGCATCCTCGAGGCACTGCAGATGAAGTTATGTGATGTTAGGAAGATAGTGAGAGACCGGAAAGCGTGGCGTGACATGATCCATAGGGTCACGAAGAGTCGGACATGACTGAACGACTGAACTGAACTGAACTGATGACATTTACTTCAGCCGTAACCGAGGAAGTTATGCGGCTCAATGGCACTTGTGATCGTCGAATAGCTTACTAACCTCAGACGAATGGCCTTATTGCGCGACTCAATAAGACGATCGCCGATATCATTTACATGTACTGTATTTGCCAAAAGTATTTCGTCAGTACCACCGAAACTGGGACCAGATACTACCGCATGCAGCATTTCCATACAACACCGCAGTTCAGGAAACGACCCGCTTTACACCATTTTGTTCGGGGTACAGTCGCGAAGCCGTCATCATGCTGGGCGCAATGCTCCTTCCAGATGTTGCCCACACAGAAGTTGCCGGCGTTGACCGATTATTGTGACATGCTTAGACCGCCCCCCTGCTGGCTAGACTGAGAGTTCGGGCACATCAATCTAAAGATGTTCAAAGCTATGCCCTTCCTCACAGGGAGGCAATTTATAACCATGGCGATCAAGGTATGGTGTGGACTCTTGTTCGGCAGCGGGGTCGCTCCCAAAAACTTCTGGTCACTACTTCAGCCCATACGACGTGCTGCATAAACTTAGTGACGTCCCCTACGAAGTGATATTTCGCGTGGAATTGTCCGCTCCTCCCGACGGCAAGCACAATCAGAAGTCATACACGTCCCCAGAATAAAACCCCTCCACGGCCACTTGGTAAAGTCACACGTTTCTTTTTCCTTTATTCATGTGACGCTTCTGACTTCGTATGAACGCTACATTCATGCCGCCAACGGCTCTGCTTGATCTCGCCTCGCGGCATCGCGACGGTGCTTTTTCCACCAGGAGGGGCAATTCGGTAATGTTATTTGCTGGCGCCACCATGTGGTCGAGCTCTGAAACATGCAGCAACTCGTCTTCTTGGCTCGGGGCATTCGCTCGCTAGCAGTCACCCAGCTTTGAGCCATCTTTCGCTGCAGCTTGTGCGTTGGTGCAAGTAAATATGGTTTTTTTAGGTCTACCAGCTATTGTGAAAATATGCTAATAGACAACGTGCTCTAATAGTTTGAAAATATGCACTGTTATGAAACTAGGCCTGAAGTTAGACAATGATTGTACGTCAATAGAATTCAATAGGGACGGAACTTCGGCTAGTTTCCACGAGGAAGGGAAGGCACTGATGTTAGCTATTTTTTAGTGATAACTACAAGGTGCCTTCGTGCCTTCTAGATTAAAGAGAGTAACGAAGAAGAAATGAAGCAGGACTTTCGTCAGGGCCGCTCGGTTCATTGACATCTGAAATAATATCATATTCACATCTTCACTGGGCACTGACACATCGCCGATGGATGAACGTGATTCATAACCAAAAGCTGGAATTACTGAATTGTACCTCGTATACACTGAATGGAAATGGTGGTTAAAAGCAGAAACTATTGTAAGTGGTTCAAAACCTGCGACATCGTTAATGATGAATGTTTCAGCGGCGAGAGTTCCAATGGCAGGAGTTGCATAAAGGATTGAGAATGGACTAAGTTGCCCCGTCCAGCACCGAGTGTGATGATGGTGGCGGGTGTGCAACTGTAATATGTTCATATAACTTCTTACCATGTCCAAGAAGAACTCCTAAATGGTTCGAAAACGATAGTAAGTAGTCCATAATTATTCAGATATGTACGTTCGGCTTGGAGTGTGCATGGCTCTATTACTAATATTCAGGAACTTCATTAAGATATATCATAGTTTCACCTTGATACCGCCATGACGCCAAGTTTGAGATTCCGATTTATTGCACTGTCTTATATCTGTGAATAAGATATGAGTACGTGACCAGAACAGAGATTATTATTGGGTTTCAACAGGCTCAATTATTGGCAAATTATAAAACACTACTGATGCCACGTGACCTGCGTCACTTTTTCTCTGGCAGTGGACACCACTCCACAAAACTACGCGCGAAAGGCAAACGTCCCATTAAAATACTTTGTGAGCCAAGCCGGAAATTCTTTTTTAAGCGAATGTTCGTTTGGGATAGCTGTGGCGCAGTTCGCGTACGACGCAATTTCGCCTTCAGCCGACCTTCATTGCGTGACTAGTGGCATTTGGCCTCATCTCCGCCCGCTTTTCTTCGCACGTGCGATTCACGGAATGGACGGCGTCCAATTCTTCTGCTGCTGCTTCGCTTCTTCATCTACATTGCAGAAATGCCTCTTCACATTTGGCAAACCGTATTCGTACCGGTACAAATTATCACAAATATACATCGCCTGACGCAATGCCACAGAGCCTTCCAGTAGGCTGAATACCGTTTCCCTCCAGCGCCACCACTCCCAATCGGATTTTCCTCCTGAGACCTCTCCCTTCAAATGCCTTCGACACTTTTGCGTCATCAATACCCCGTTGTGTTGTCTTGGAAATCGGCCGATAATTAAATATATTAGGTTCCAAAGTTTAGCTATGTTGTTTCTGCAATAAGCTTCTCAGCAATAATCTGCCTTTTCACAATGTGTTAATCATAATAGGTTAAAAACACCGCAGTTATATGCTTGGTTCATAAAGTTTTGTGAATACCAGTTAAACCACTTTATATTAATCAAGCTTTCAGAAGGCCGAATCACTTCGCAGGCTTGAGCCTACGAAGGATCTGCTGAGAGTCACTTGGCGTACGCAGGGGTAAATTTAAATCCCTCAAACTTTGGACTCTAGGGGGAAAATTAACGACCATTTAACCATTGCATTCTAGAACAAAATATCCTCTCTGTGAAAGAAAATTTTATTTAAAAACACATCACTGAAAAGTTGGCACTAAGCTCTTATTTACATAAAGTCGTACTGACATTCCTGACAAGATAACATGCAGATAAAGATTAAATCAATGTCAATAAGGCTTGTTGAGATGCACACTACGTGTCTGAGAGAACAAAATCCACTGATTACTGGAGCGTCCTTCCGTCGAGACTATGCTAGCGCGCTGGTCGAATGATAACAGCAAACAGCTTGCCATGTAGGAACTGATAAGGATTACCACAGTTCATGACGTTTCCATTGCAACTCCCATCCGCGATTAAAACTTTTCATAACCACAAATCGCTGCGGTATTTACTGTATCCGAAATCAAGAACTGAAACACCTTCAATAATCCTTAATGTAATTGTTGGACATCCCCGGCTTATAGTTAAGCTATAGCATGGTCCCTTTTAGCAGAACATCAGCTAATGCGCCAAGTATGGACCACTGATAGAGAATCTGGGTTATGATTGCAGTTCATTTACACTTGTAAGGTTAAAAAAATATGCCTGTGAAGTTCAGAGTTAGAAACAATATTATATCCTAATGTTGTAGCTTTAGCGTGGTTTCCGCTGTATATGTACTCTTTTTTAAACGAATGGATTGCATTGATGAAATAATAAACTCTCCGGCTTACTCTGAGGCATTGATAACTGCAGACAGGACGCACAAGAACAAAACTATAGACTTCATGTTTTGCCACACTGCACCCAATAATTATGTGTGGTAGCAAATATCTTCATGCTGTAGATATAGCACTTCAAATATGCAGAACATATGTGCTTCTTAATGCTATTGCCGATTGAGTTTCCTATCTCCGCCAACAGAATAAATTTTTGAAATAGACTTAATGCTATTTTGCAAGTCCCAATTTCTGTTGCCTCGTCTTTAACGCATCATTTAAGATTCAAATCTGGGCATCCACAAATTATTTCCATTAAACTATAGCTCCTAAAAATCTAATGCACTCGCTACAGAAAGCGTTATACATAACTAGTAAATCTCATAACAATTTAAGATATTTCGAAGAATTTTGTTCATGTCTGTGGAATGAAAAACATAACTTTTAAAATATGGTAATGATCCTGGAGCCCACTGGAATTAATGCAGCGACAGCTGTACAACAAGATAAAATATTCGCCGGAATTTATAATTATTTCTCTTTTATGATTACAAATTATTCGGGGCTCCTGCAGCAATACAACCTTTTGATCTTTAGCTGTATCAGGAGGTCCTGAAGTATAATATCAGAACATTATCTAGAAAAATTAGTTTTTCTGTTTACTCAAGGCATTTTCTCTTCTGACGCGAGTATTGAATGTTGTGCAAGCAAATTGCAACTAGGATGTAATGAACAAGAAATGTTCCAGTGTAGTCAACACAGAGAAAACCCTTTACTGTAGCCTGGCTAGACACTAAAAAAACGTTTTGTACGTAAATCGCTTTACACTTTAAGATTAACTTATCTGAATTACGAAGTGTGAAGTATGTAGTTGTGGATAGTCTTTCAAACAGCTGGACGCAGCATTGAGGCCATATTGGGCCATTAAGAAAGATTTATTTATGATTCTTAAAATGAATTTCTACATGGCAAGCTGCTTGCTCTTATCCTTCGTCGAGCGCGCTGCACAAATCAATAAATTCAAATCAGTAAAGCATTGGAAAGAGGCACGAGCATTGCTAATACCTCTAGGAGAGAAACTTAGCCCTGAATGTACGTAGAGCTGAACGGAAAGTTTAGCGTTGGCAAGTTTGATTCCTTCATTTTTTTACCAAACCAATAACTGCAAGAAATTTCAAGGAAAAGAAATCTGAGCCTCTCTCAGCAAATAATTTACAGGGAGTGCTGGCTGGCGGATATAGTTCCCTCTAGCGGCATCCGTCGGCAGACACGATATGGCGGAGACCACACGGTATGAATATAGTATTTTATAACCAGGCTTCTTGAATCCCAATGCACATTCCTTCTTGCTCCGTAATACGTTGCTACGCACAGATGTGCCCTAATGCAACAAACCACGGTCTGACATGGCACCGTGGCGCATTATGCTCTTGATATTATAGACTATTATAGAAAATTTCTGAAAATCTTTGTAAAATATTTAGAATTCTCCGCACAGAACATATATTGCAAATAAAGCTGAATACTAAGTATTCTTTCTGGATGATTTACAATCTTTTTGCGGCTACGGTGAGAAGTTAAATAAAACCTCTGAAAGTAAACCGCCTCGCTATGAAAAATATGTGTTTGCTCCTAAAGAGCCTGCCCCAACAGGAAAAGAGGCACTACCCAAGACAACAGATAACAGCGTCTAAACCAAGCGGCAAGGTCCACGGTAATGTTTTGTGGAGACAAGGGGATTGTTCAAATCAATTTCACTCACTCACTTCCAAAGACCACACCGACTCAGGAACAGGTGACTGCAACTAAACAGGAAACCTTACATAGGAAAAAGTCTGAGGTCCTTCAACTAGAGTCAGTTCGCACATCCGATCAGGAAACATTAGGACTATTAGCCATACTAGTTACTTCCGAGCTGATCAAGCGCGCGTTTTCCCGTTTGGAAAATTACATGTTACTTAGAGGCAAGAGCACAGAATTGAGAGCAATATGCCTTAAATGCCGGGGATCTTCTAGTTCAACAATGGCGTGTGCTAGCACGAAAACGCATTACACTTTTGCTCATGTTTTTGCTGTCTAGTTCTTGTCACGGAAGTGCCTGAAAATTCGACGCACAAACACAGCTTCAGAGCAGACTTTTCATCACACCGTCGCTTCTACTAGCTTGCTCGCTTCAGGATACTTGCATTAACAGCCCTATTATAATAAGGTTATAAACATTACTGTATTAATTTTAGAAAGCATGCCGCCCTGGTCCAGGAACGCGAAGTCAACGGTTAGGCAAACATACTTGTTCTTCACGCACCCCGCACACCGAGATGGACACTTCCTCGTGGTGCACGCAAACGCTGGTTTTATGATTGCTTCTTAGCCTAGTCGCTGACGAACAAGCTGTGGTAATTTCGTTTCAGGCCTGATATCTTGGTTCTATACGCATCGAGTGGATAAGTGATTTGTGGAACACTACCCATGGATATATCGCCCCGATTACGCTATATTCTGGAGTACTTTTGACAGCTACACATACCCGTTGGAATATCACTATTTAGGTGCTCGGAGGAGACACTATAATAGCACATTGTCAAAGCCAAGATGGCTGCCGCCAGCGAACTACAACTGCTTACAAAGTTTGGCCACACATAGGCCAACAACGCTCTCAAAACCTGGCACTTGTTTTTTGTCCCAAAGATTTCCCATGCACGAGTGTTCGAGATGAGATTGATAGCGGCCATTGCGGTGTAATGGCATCACGATCTGTCGCGGATGACAACATCCACAATATTAAGAAGACTTTTGAGTGGTGAAGCATGTGTCAGAGGATAATTTTAGTCAGATGCTTGATGACGTCCATGTTTTTACAGGATTGGACGAGATAAGCAGACATATTATTAATGCCAAGAGGAACGCCAAAAGAAAGCTTTCACTGAAATTCAATGCCTTGAAGCCGCGCTCTCACCTTTTGAGTCTATGGGATCTTAGGCATCATGCTCTGAAAGCCTATCATAAATATGGTCGCAAGTGCCGTCGTAAGAGTGCACACTCTTGCATTTCCGAGGAAGTTGAATGGCATGCTACGCACCTGGCTTGCAGAAATTGGCAGCAGCTATGTCATTAAATCAATAAAACATGCAATGTTTCGAAAGCTTGACACATATTTCACGCTATCCTTGTAAGCAAGCCGTCGAATCCTCCAACCCAAGGTATAGCTCTGAATTTGAACCTCTTTCCAGATGGCCTGATCTCGTACAAGCAAGGAAGGTTTTCTCCCCAGTATGAAAATGTGGACGTTTTGCCTACAGACGCGCCATCACCGACTTCATCTGAGTACGACATTCTCACCCAATATATGAACTAGAGGAAGCCGTGTATCACTATAACCAAAGTAGCACCACGGCACCTAGAGACGTACGCTATTCAAGTTTTGAACGCCCCCAATTTCGCATGAACTAGCGCTTTGTTAGCGATCACTGAATGATGGTCAAATGTTGATATACCTGCCTCTTGAAAGGAATCTGTGGTGATACATATAAAAATCTATTACGACACCTTATGCCCATTTTGCTAATGTACAACGATTATAAGTGATTGAACGTATGGCTTTACATAGAGCTAAGTGGATCTCATATAATTGTAATGTAAAATTTTATTGTAGAAAAATTACAACTAAAAAACAGTGTATTTAAGAAACGTATGATTGGTGCCTAATTGAATGCGTAAACATGAGCGCGGGCCGCCAAAATACACTTGGTCGTCGATTACGTATGGATTTCAAATCCAACACTTTCTGTTGGGAGTGAGTAATTGTGGGACATGTAGATTGGCAGCGCGCCTCCAAGCAGCGGCCAACGGGAGCAACTTTTCAGCATTTCTTAAGTGCGTAAGAAAAGTTAAAAATGTAAGTAATAGAGAAATGACGAAGAAGCAATTATTGTCCTGGAGACAGTCTGGAGATTCCGACCGTCCTGCACTTCAACCAAAATACGTTTATAGCCATAACGTTCAGTCGCGGCATCGCTACTTCGCAAGTCAATTTCTCACAGTACGTTAAGCAGCATAGAATAAGTATTTGTGCAGCATTTCAACGTGCTTCGAACTACATGCGCGACACGAAAAAAACTTTATTACCACAATACACCGCAGTTGCGGTCCCGCGGCAGGCCCTGTGAAATATGCTGAACCTTTTACCAGCTACGGCACTAGACGCCCAGATTTAAAATACCAGCACTTCGCTCTCAGCATCCTGGAGAGTCTGCATTTAGCCAGTGAACGCATGTCACTCCTACTGCTTTCACAATTTTTGTACTAAAATGTCAGCATCAGCTAAAACTATATTTGAATCTCTGAAAGTACTGGTTAGAGGTAGCTTTTGTGGTACTAATACGCATCCCTCTGCATGAGGTTTGCAGCAATTGGGCTAATTGAAATTCTTAAATCGTAGCTATTAGGAACAAACTGAGCCGTATATATGCCGGACGCGTTCGGTGTTTGCACGCACGCTAAGAGGAACAGTCTTGTTTGAAAAGCTTGCCTACCTTCTTTTCAATTCTACATTGTGTGAGAAAGAAGGTGCAGACAATACACATAATATTCGCAACTTTCGTACGGTGCTCTCAGTGGGAACCGACGCGTCGTGATAACCTGTTTTTTTTTTTTTTCAATAAACATTGGCGCATAAGGTTTTGCTCACTTGTTCGTATGCCAGCTAGCCTCGCATTTTATCTTTTTGGAACTGCAAACCATTTCTTGTTATTATTGGCACCTATTAAGCTCTTAGTTCTCTCTTTCTTTATGTATCCGCATCGACTGGACAGATCCATGAATTGTCTCTATGGGGATTTCTTAAAAAGGTTGCGAACACCTGCAATTTCCTCATGGCGCGCATTTCTTTCGATTACCTTTATAGCCTATCCAGAAGGCAGGTGACTGAGGTTCCCACTGCCTCTTTCTTCCCAATACCATTGTATCGGCAACCTAATCAGTTATTTGACACCACCGTTTTAAAGCGTGTTATGCACACATCAATTCAGTCTGCCGCAAAAAAAAATTCTTTTGAAAATCGCACTAAGCGTCTAAGCGTTCGCAGGAGGACGCCGCTGATGCCTGGGCGCTTCAAGTGGAGACCAAGCAGTGGGGAGTCGCCGACAAAGGCTGCTCCGAAACTTCGACCTATTTTGCGCTCGCGGCCGAACTTGCCTCCAGACCGGAGGCAGGTGGCGGCGACACCGATAACGTAACCCTCCTCCGTGACTGCGAGGTGCCTCAGAGGCACACCTGACAGCTTGACGTGCCAACGACGATGGCGTCTTCCAATGCATTGTGCCGGCTGCCGTGCCGGTGTGGTGCTGTCATGATGTATCTTGTCATGTTACGATCCAAATTCGTAGGCCTGTCTGTTGTGTGCTTGAAAGGGTCACAATGTGGCCCGTCTGGTCTAGCACCCTAACCCCATAGCAATGGCGGCTCCATTAAGAATCACTACGCTAAAAACTAGAGGATTGGCTGCCAGACAGCGGCAGTACCAACTTAGCCTTTTCTTGCTTGAAAATGATGTGGAAGTTATAGGTATGAAAGAAACAAAAGTTGAATGTTAGGATCAGACAGCCTGCGTGGTGCTACATTTCCGATCGCAGTGTGAGACTTGTGTGCGCCATGTTTTAGCTAAATCAGCGGGGTGTCTTGTCCTCCTACGGCACTCAGTCGGCATTAACGTGGAGAGTGTCACAGTATGACAAAGTGGTCGCTTTATAGTAGGTGACTACCTTTTCTGATTCACAGTGGAGCGTTATTTGTGTGTAAGAGCTTAACGAGAGCAGGAACGCAAACAGTTATTCGAGCGGATTGTTCCTTATGTAAGGTGTGACCGGAATATAACCTTCCTTGGAGATTTCAATTTTGTGTGTGCATCACAGGATAGAGCTAAAAAGCAACCTGTTCGCGACAGCAAGTGTCGTTTTTTATACGAGCTCATCCAGGAGTGTTAACTCGAGGTTGTTTCAAAATTACAGTCGAATTCTGATTTGCCGCAATTCACACATTTCCGGAGAGACAGCCGCGCAAGGCTAGTTAGAGCATATGTTTCTGCTCAACTTGCGCTACTCTGTAGCAACTATATGATAAAGCCTGTTTCGTTTAGTGACTACAGCATGGTCGTATTTACCATTGCATCCAAGGAAGCGAAGTCGCGGTTTACCTGGGAATTATGGAACCTTAATGACAATCTACTCACAGACTAAAGTTTTGTAGATACTGTGCAAGAACGCATAAAACTTGTTAAAAGTGTAACCTGGAGCAGTTTTTGAGTCATGGGAGCATTTTAAAGAGGAGGTTAAGATACACGCGATTGAGCGATCGGGTTCCTTATTTAGAGAACAAAGGAGTTGCACGGTGAGCTTGACGTTTTGTTCAGCTTAGAAAGTACAAACCCACCTAGAGGCTACCGATATACGCACGTTCATAGGGGCTGTCGCCTGCGCACGTGCAGAATGATTATTTTCCCAAGACGCGCCTAACAGTGTGTATTAGGAGAGCAAAAAAGGTACGCGATGAAGAGCGAAATAAAAGATAAACAGCAGCAATGGGGTCACAAGCAAAAGGGTGGAAATAGAACGTGCATTCGTAGGCTATTTTCGCTCATTGCTAGGCCGGCCGAGTACAAGAAAGATTTGAAAAAGCATTTTTCCACTGATGCCAAGCCTCGATGACACTGTGAAAGTAAGCCCATCAGCATGCGAGAGACAGCAAATGCGATAGATGACGTTACCGCTGGAACATCTCCTGGTCCTGATCGATTGGGCGCAGCTAGTTACAAAGCTGTTAAGGGTGAAGTTTCTCAGGTATGCATCGAGTTTTGAGCGAGGCATATGACAAGAAACGCGACCGTCGTTTAGGACATGCGTGGTGTTGATACCAAAGAGCGATGAACCCGTCAGATTGCTCTCAGTAAAGTTATACCAGCCTATAACACATGCCAATGTGCACTACAAAATCTTCATGAAATTCCTGGCGAAACAGTTGCAAATCGTAATAAACGATATTCTAGGTCCACATCAAACATATAGGCAAAGCATATATACAAACATTCACGTAGCTATAAGCATTTTGGAATGCTGTTGCATGTTTGAAGATTACGTTGCAATGCTGTAACTAGACCTAAAGAAAGCTTTTGACTAAATAAAGCACGAAATTTTATTTTCAATACTGGATTATGTAAATGTAGGCTCACCCATATTAGGGGGAGTTCAAATGGGTTAAGAAAATTGCTTCATTAGCATTAGTGTAAATAAGGAAGCCGCAGAAAGCTTTCAGATAAGATCGTCCGTTATAGAAGGATGTCCGCTTTCGCCTCTGTTATTTGTCACATATATACAACCTTTTTGCTTAAAGGTGAACAAAAATGAAATTATCCGATGATTTAGACTTATGAAAAGCGAAGTAAAGATATTGTCATACGCTGACGACACAGCCTTTTTGTGTCAAGATAAAGAAAGCGGTTCAGAAGCAATCAAGTATGCTACTCGAGTTTGTAAGCAAACGGCCAGCGAAGTCCCCTGCATGCGACAATTTTTGGGGGCTGTGGCATGGGGTCTGGTGCTGCGTACCTTCCGCTTTTCAAAAATATTTCTTGATCTGTCACAACTGCGAGGTACCTTGGTGTGCCGCTGGAACACTGCAAGGATGCGAAAGATTACTGGGATGATGAACGTGAGCGCGTCCACTCGAAAACAACAAAATGGGGTGGCCTTCATTTATCAATGTTTGCACATTCAACTTTATGCAATTTGTTTCTTGTTGCGAAAGTCTGGTATGCATTGCAATTATTCTCCATGTGAAGGGTTAGCGTCCAGAACTTTCACAGATTACTAGCGGTTTTTGTCTGGGGTTCGGTTTGAGAGAGAACAAGTCGTACAAATTTATCTCGCTCGGTGCAAAGTGAAGGACTTGGTTCGCCCATTTGTTCACGGTTTTCCAAGTTAGACTGAGCAAGACACCCTAAATTTTGGTGTCTTCTAGTAACATCAAACGCAGTAGACTGATTGTTTTGAGCGAAATTTAGGCGTCCTTTCACATTTTAAAAGGTAGATTCTCATAATAATGCCTACGGGCTGTAACCCAAAAACATCTGTATAAGGGCCTGCTTGATGTATTTATGCAGGTGCCCTTGTATCGATCATCACAATGTGGAGGGGAACATCAGGATGCCTTATGCCACTACGGTATTCAGCAAAAAATGATTTTTTCTTCCTCTTACACAGAGGTTCATTGCCTATTAAACCATGGCTGAGCGAAAAAGGTGTCTTTGTCACGTGGTCGGTGGACTGATTGATTTGCCATAAACTGTAAACCATAGACCATATTTTGCTTCACTGCTGGGAGGAAGTTCTTGTGTGGGATATCCTGCAGAGGGCTCTAAGAAAGGACTTGCCAATTACATCATATGGTATACGGTTCTTGCCTATCGATAATCAAGGTGTGCCATACAACTTATTCACTTTGATTTAGCGCTACAGAGTATGGAAAACGAGAATGGCTGTCAGACACGCGGACGTGAAAGCTCACTCTTTGAGGGGGTATTTTATTAAAAGCATACACTACCTGATTCTCATCTCTAATGCCCAAAGGGAGAAACCTGAATGGGTGCCAGTTTTGAGCGAGCTGGCAATCCTAAACCATTTTTGAAACTTTGCGAAGCCATAATTTTGTTAGAGCTCTCGTATTATTCTACTTTGACTGCCTGACAGTATTTTTTGTTGTTAACAGGAAATAGAAAAAAAAGTCTTGTTAACTGCCACATCTCGATGTTTTTGTGTGCGTGCGTGAATTTTGACACTTGTTACGGTGTTGAATTACTGAGTTATGACGGTCTTTTATTATGCAGCTCGGTGTTTTAGGCATGAGCTGTATTAGCTTCTATTCCTCGCCATTCTTCACATGCAATAAAAAAAAATTAAAAGCTTTTGTGGTGCAGCGCTTGTCGCAGTTGACTTGGAGCGAGATGGCCTAAGTGCCACCCGCACACAATGGTAAGATTTTTTTTTATTCTTTTTTTCTCTTTTTATTTCTACTGCCCTTATCTGCCGCGAACTGTTTTATTCTTTCTAACACTGCATTTCTGACCTAGAAACCGGAGGCATGAAATACTGGGCAGTATCCAGTCTAGGCCGATAATGACGACTGGTGCGGCTCTTCTTCCGTACGGCCGCATTTATGAAACAAAATTAAAAACAAAGCGGCTTCGGAAGTGACTATAAAACCCTACTTAGGCATGGCAGAAGAGAAAGAAAAAGTTTACCAAAAAAGAACACTATAATGACACAATGAGAGAGTAAGAACGAGAGTGGCGAGTCAGAGGGAAGTTTCGGATGTTGTCTCGTGTGGGTGCCAGTATTTCGGCCGCTGTCGGTCGACAGCCGTCTTGTGAGCGACGGGACGCCCACACTGTCAGTCTGCCGACTATTTCAGTCGGCACAGTGTTACATAGACGAAGAAATCAAGAACAAACAATATTGGCAGACCGCATCGGTGTCATGTCATTTTAGCGTGACAAGCCTTTGTAAGTTTGTAAGCCTACTTTTTTAGTTCCCAGCACGGCATTTTATCCAGCTTGAGTGAACGTCCAAGACACCTTTTGTACCAAGTACTTGTGAGTATTGCCGCAGACTATATAATGTTTATTTGTTGCTGCCAACAGCCACAGACATGCTAGATTATCAGTTTGCTTTTAACGTGCAGAATGATCCACGCAATGCCAAAAAGGTTTAGATTCGTTTGTGAGTGCTCAAAGACGCCTCACACGACCTTATCATTATTGATGGTCGCCTGTAAGGGACCGACGGGCACAACAGATTAGCGCGGAAAGTCGGGGAACGTGTGTGGCTACCAGCCCAGCTTCTCTTTGTTCCCGTAGCATGCGTAGGCGCAGGTGATACACACATTCACGCGGGCCCCGATGGAACGCTGTGGCGAACGCCTAACAATAGCACTACACTCGTGACGTTCTTGATGTTGGGGCTGTAGGAATAAGGAAGAGAAAATGCACGGGCCTACTACTGGCTCTGTAGCTGAGCCCCCTCCTCTGCCTCGTGCAGACAGAAGAGAAACTGATTAATTTATAGGAAGGGAAAGGCGCGGTAACTGCCTCACTTGTTTTCTGTGGGCACCTCAACCGTCCCGTAAGGGAAGGGAGGAAGGTGGAAGAAAAAGTGGAAAGAGACAAAGAGGAGCCGTAGTGGAGGGCTACGGAGTAATTTCGACCACCTCGGGATCTTTAGCGTGCGCTGACATCGCACAGCACACGGACGCCTCTTCGTTTCGCCTCCATCGAAACGCAGCTGCCGAGGTCGGGTTCGAACCCGGGTACTCCGGCACACTAGTCGGGCGTCTTACCACTGCACCACCCCGGCGGGGCAGACAGAAGACCTTACAAATTGGCTGGCTAACCTCAACAAGGAAGTGAACATGGCCACATCGGAAATGCCGTGCAAACAATCCTCGGAGGTGATTGACAGCCGATTACTCCACATGTGGGAAGCTCACTCGAGCTTACAGAAGCGATGGCTTAAAAACAAACACAATCGTGCCCTGAAGCTACGCATCTTCGCTCTCATAAGGGAAATGGAGACGCACGCGGCACACCTCAGTCACCAGCAATGGGGTCAAGTATGCGACCGCCTTGCTGGAAACCTAGGACCTAAGGACACGTGGCGGTTGCTACGATGCCTTCTTGAACCCGATCACGCCAAGAATTTACAGCAGAAAAATGTGACGCGTCTTATCCATGACATAGACATGGACAACGACAACATTATTCAATCCTTAAAAGATACATACCTCACAACCACACCGAAGACACCCTTACCACAATACCTTGGAACCCAAAACCATGAGCTAGACGAAGACATCACAAAGTATGAAGTCAGAGCAGCCATGCTCCAACTCCGCACTACGTCTGCTCCAGGAGCCAATCAGGTCACGAACAAAACACTTAGAAACCTCGATGAAAACTCCATCCAGGCAATAACGGAACTCTCTAACAAACACTGGCAAGAGGGAACGCTTCCCTCAGAGTGGACGCACGCTCAGGTTACCTTTATACATAAACCCGGCAAACCGCTCACTCTTTCAAACCTTAGGCCCATTTCGCTAACTTCATGCCTTGGTAAACTTTTTGAACACGTTGTCTTGAATCGGCTACATACACACATGCAAACCCGCGACCTTTTTCCTCACACAATGCTGGGTTTCCGCAGCCACCTATGCACCCAAGATGTCATGCTACAGATATCAGAAGAAATTCTACATCGCCGACACTGCAAACGCACAAGAGCATTGCTGGCTCTAGACTTGCAAAAGGCATTTGACAATGTCTGTCACTCCTCTATATTGGATGCACTATCCACTCTGAATGTGGGAAACCGAACACATGCTTACATTTCAGGATTTCTCCGGGATCGCACAGCAGAAATTCGGTTCGGTGTTCTAAAATCCCCCACTTTTACCCTCGGTAATAGAGGCACCCCGCAGGGATCACTCCTTTCCCCTTTTTTATTTAACATCACACACATTCCCATGGCTAAAAAGCTGTCACAGATCCCAAACCTCTCTCATTCTCTATATGCTGATGATATCACCCTGTGGACCACCACTGGGAATGTAGGTAGTATGGAAGAAACTCTTCAGGAGGGGGCAGACATGGTGTCAAGATGCGCGGCCTCAATAGGCCTTTGATGTTCCTCCACCAAATCCGAGCTCCTGATACTCCATCCAAGCCCGCGGAAACACCACCAACCCCCTATGCTCATCACCGTAGATGGTCAGCCAGTACCACAAGTTCACAAACTTCGAATACTAGGTATGTTCATACAAGACAACGGCCTTAACACGGATACACTATCCAGACTGACTAACACAACACATCAGATCACCCGCCTAATCAAACGTATAGCCAACAAGCACTGTGGAATGCGCGAGCATGACCTCAGACACTTAGTACGGGCATTTATTATAAGCCGCATTCTTTACTCGATTCCGTATTTATATCTAACAAAAACAGAGACAGACAAGGTGGATGCTCTCATCAGACACGCTTATAAGGCAGCTCTCGGCTTACCTAAGCGCACCCAACCTATCGACTCTTAGGCATGGGAGTTCATAACACCCTCAGCGAACTGGTGGAAGCCCACCGCATCGCCCAACTAGGACGGCTCTCCACTACCACAACTGGTCGCCACATTCTTTCCTTTCTCCAACTTAGACCGTTAGGTGCCCCTCCAGTAGAAACTTATGCAGTTCCAAAGACAGTCCGCGATCACCTCACTGTCCACCCACTTCTGAAAAACATGCATCCCCTTCATAACCAGGCCAGACGGAACGCGAGAGCACGTGCCCTACACAGAGCACATGCGAACAAACCCGACACGGTCTACGTGGACGCCGCCGAATATCCACACCGCTCAGATTATGCGAAATGCGCGGTATCCAGCCGCTTCGAACACATCACATCAGCCTCTTTCATTACCCGAACGTCCGTAGAAGCGGAAGAATCCGCTATAGCCATCGCGATAGTCTCTTCCACTGCCACCCTTATCCTCAGCGATTCTAAAACTGCCATACAAAATTTCGCCCGAGGCCAGCTACATGCTGCCTCTCACAAAATCTTAACTACCAACGTTCAAACACCCCCACCCATAGACCTTGTCTGGGTACCAGCCCATTCGGGCAACCCGGGTAACGAAGCAGCAAATTCTGCTGCTCGAGCATACGTCGACCGAGCAACAGATACCGAGGACCTAGGCAGTGCCAGAGATCGGTTGGTCACCTACAACGACATTACACTACACTACCGGTTTGAAAGACTTCACTGCCCTCCCCCACACCCCTCCTTGACTAAACCACAACAAATAACATGGAGACACCTTCAAGACCGCACCTTTTCCTCCCCAGCACTGCTGGCACTCTCCTCCCCCTCTACTCATCAGTCCGAATGTTCCCTCTGCGAGGCCCCGAGAGCTACATTCGAACATATTATGTTCAGATGCCCGGAATTTCAACCACCGGCCGAATGGCTCCTTACGGACAACGAGGCTTGGGAGATCGCGGTCTCCAGCTCAGAACCGGTTCCAAAAAGGAGGCTGGTCGACTGGGCTGAAGCGGTCGCCGTCAGGCACTGCCTGCTGGCCACCACCCGTGATCAGGAGCCGGCCTAGCCCTTGTAACGAGTATCGGCTCCACAAAATAAAGTTTTTCACCACCACCAGAAAACAGAGAATAAAGAAAAGGAAGAGGGAAAGACACGCGCCGCAACAACAGCCGTCGTCCATCACCGAAGCGGTGGCGGGTGCAATGACGGCCTACAACAGATAAAAATTCAGTGGCAGGCTGGCCCCCGCCGCAAGCGGCGGTGACCTCCCTGCCCCAGCCCCATGCACTAGTGACGACAGGCGGGTCGTGACCGGACCGCTGGCCCCTCTGTTCTTTTCTGTTCTTTTGTTCTTTTTGTACACCGGGTTGAGCGCGCTGTCTCGACCTCGCGGGGGCAGGTGAGACGCTCATTCAATGCAAGCGCCCAATGGAAGGACGTGACCCTAGGAGTTTTGCCTTTCCTTTTTTGTGAGAAAGTTTAGTTCTATTAAAGTGGCAGGGGGAGCTGGACGTCGGAAACAACAAATCCGGTTGATGTTTTGTGGTGATTGGTCGTTGCGAAAATTAGGGCTGGACCTAAGGGGGTTAAGAGCAAGCCCGAGGGCCCAGTCCAGCGTTCCGAAGTAGGTTTTGATGCTCGGCATCGTCGGCTATGCCGAGGTGAAAATATTTCCCTTTTAGCCGGTTCGAACCTGTATCTCTGCTGAAAATGTTGTAAAGATTTGGTGTGTATAAAATTCAGTTTTCTTCTCGTCAACTCCTGCCCTCAAGTCTTCGCTCATACCGTCTACGACGGGGCGTCTCTGGCGCAAGGAACTTCCGCTGCAACACGGTATACCGTCTCTGACGGCGCACCCCTTGCGCACAGGGCTAAAGAACCACCAACGGAACTTTGAGAAAGCACCACAATTGCATTCTTAAGACACGATTACACTACTACAGACATATTTCGGGTTAGTTTTGAGCGTATGGCTGTACTTTTTACATTTCTGAGTGGCCGCCGGGTCAGAGGTAGTGCGCTCCCGACCTGTTAGCCGGCGGGTGTGACGTCACAACTACCCTCAGCAACGTCATGGCCTCGCGATCCCACCGCCGCCGTCCCCGCACCTGAAGTTGGTTGACCGGCTACACGCAGTGTCTGTGGAATTGTGGAATACCGCATACAAGGGAGGTCGAGGTAGTGGTGGTGGTGACAAACGTTTATTGATTTAAAAGGGGTGGGCGTATGCATCGGCCGGATCTATATATTTCTACGCAGGGAGCGTATTGCGGGCAATTGTTTGCGATTGCGCCCTGGGAGGGAACGATGAATTGTGCGCAGGAACATCAGCATCAAAACATTACCGACGATTACAGTACTTCCTAATGCAAAATTTGAGCGCAGCAAATGAGCTGTTTCACCTTTTCGACAGATTGAGGCAAAGAAATCGAGCAACACATGTATGCGCTATGACAGAATTTTTTCTCTGGCAGCTCGTTTAGCAGCAGCAGCAGCAGCAGACGGAGGACTTCCACCGGTCGTCTCGCTCATGGCTCAGAAAGTCTGGCAGATAATTTCGCAGTGGCGAACGGCAGCCATATACAAATCCGTGGGCGGTGCAAATATACAGATCCGCCGCCACCGATCTGGCTCTCTGATTGCCACCGCACAGGGGTTGCAATGGAGGAGGAGCGAAGAAAGGAATTAAGATCGAGCCGGCGCTTTGACAACCGGAGACTCGCAGGAAGAGCGGGGAGGGGGGCGGCGTGTACACCCAGCGGCAAACGATGGGGGCAGAAGCGCGCGCAGCAAGCGGACAACGCGATAAAGGGAGGAGGGAAGAGATAGCAGCGACTGACTGATGCTGCTGACGCCGATAGTGAGTCAACCCCAGCTGCGGAGTTGGTTTCAGGGACAACGCCGCCGATGCCGACGCAAACAATATGATACCCTCGCTTCCGCAGCGCCAAGAACCAGGTCTAGCCGTGGGAAGGTGGTCACGTATTCGTCGACGTGCCGGGCCTACGTGAATGAATGAATGAATGAAAAACTTTATTTACACAAAGGGAATTCTCCCGGCGTTGGTGGGGCCCTCAGTCCAAGGACCCAGTGGCCTTTGCCGTCTTGCGCGCTCTGTCAATCAGCTTGAGCTGGTTGTCAGGCGTCGAGCAGGACAGCGCAGCCTCCCACTGCTCCGGTGTTGGTGTGGTGTTTATTGGTGCTACCTGTGTTTTTTGACAGGCCCATGTGACATGGTAGAGTGTAGGGGGTTCTCCGCATAGTGGGCATTTATTTTCATTAGTAGTGAGGTGGATTTTACTGAGTAGACTCAGATTGGGGTATGTGTTAGTCTGTAGCTGTCTCCAGGCAACCGACTGCTCTCTATTGAGGTCTTCGTGGGGAGGTGGATAGATCCTCCTTAAGGCTCTTTGATGTTCAAGGATGGCTCCATAGCGTCTAGTGACTGCGTCCGGTTCCGCGTCGTTGTGCGCTCCCCGGTTGGCGTATGCTCGGGCATTGGCGTCGGCACGTTGGTTACCTTTGACAGTCCCATGGCCTGGTGTCCACGTTATGAAGCATCTCGAAAAGGTGATTTTTCTTGCCTTGAGTATGCGGATGGTCAGAGTGGATATGCGTCCGCTGCTATACCTTCTGCTAGCTCCTTGCGAGTCCGTAATTATTTTTGTGGTAGCCTCCTCACCCTGGTGGGTGATAGCGAGAGCGATTGCCGCTTCCTCAGCCTCGAGAATGTTGTTGCTCTTGATCGAGGCGCAGTTGACTTCTTTAAACTGGTGATCAACCACACTGTCTACCGCTCCGCGTTGTTCTTTGTATGTGGTCGCGTCGACGTACAATATGTTTTTTTTTTCCCTGCGAGGCTTCTTTCGTGGGCCTCGGATCTTGCCTCTCTTCTGGCCTTGTGTATTTTCGGATGCATGTTTTTCGGAATCGGGTTGACCATAATGATCTCTCTTATTTCTTTCTGTATGCTGCCCATGCTGTTTATTTCTCTGCAAGCATCTCTCATGCCCAATATATTTAGCGTGTTCCTTCCCGTTTGCGTCTGCATGAGTCTTATTTGCTGCGCTAGAAGGTGGGCCTCGATGTGCTCTTGCACTGTGTTGTTTATGCCCAGTTTATTGAATTTTTCGGTCGAGGTGTCGACCGCTAGTCCAAGAGCGCATTTGTAGGCTTTCCTCAGGATTGCCTCCAGTTGTTCTTTTTCCTGTTCGAACGAAATTTGGTAGGGGACGCCATATATAATTCGGCTTACAACGAGGGCCTATACTAGCCTACATGTGTCCTCCTCGGACATGCCTCGTCTTCTGTCGGAGATTCTTGCTATCATTCGCGTGATCTTCTTTTCCCCTATGTAGATGTCTATGGAGTTGTGCAGATCGTACCCTCTTCTGTGGACTCTGAGCACCTCAGATTTCTCCGGAGAACATTTCTATGCTGATGACATCACGATCTGGGTGACCAGGGGATCCTTAGGAGAAAAGCAAGACTGTCTGCAGAGAGCAGCAGACGCTGTCATACGCCTACGTGAAATAACCGGCGCGTCGGCAACCGAAGAGCGCCCTATCCGCCACACAGGAACAGGGGGGGGGGGGGGACCCTCCCCTCCTCTTTCTGCATGGCGGCGACGGCGTTCTACGCAGTCACGTTATCTTGACTCTCTAGCGGCGTCAGCGGCATCCAGCGGTATCAGTCGGTCGCTGCTAGCGCTGGGGGGGGGGGGGGGGGGTGAAAGGGGGCGGAGCTGGTTACGAGGCCAACGACGACGCCGACGCGAAACCTAGGAACGGACGCCAAAGAGCTGCGCTCTAAAACATGAAAACACACGTATGTCCGTGCGCTTGTTGAGTGCCACGGGGGAAGGAAACATAAACAGTCGCGACCGCTCGCGATGGAGGTGGCGAGGGAGGCAGATAGTTGTGACGTGATATCCGGTTTTTTCAGAGCTATCACAGGAGCCCGCTAGGTGCGATGATCATGAATATTCAATAAAATACTTACTTTCCGCTCAATAATGTTCATAAATTGGATTGTTTTGTCGCTCCTAATGCGATATCTGCCATCTGCGCTGGAAATCTCGGCGGCAATTTTTTTATTCAGTATAACTTTATTTGCGTAAATGCTCAACGAAGCGTTGAACAAAACCTGCTCGGTTAGTTAATATTACGAAACGCGACACTGAATCAAACATGAGGAAATGTGTAAATCAGCCTGTCCTCAGTATTTTACACCGTAGATCGTTTCTTGGCGTTTACCTTAATCTAATATTTCTACTGCATCATTGCAAGAGTGTATTTGGCACAACACATTCGTGCCCTACGTCGCGTCAGATGCTGCTAACAGTGCATGGGTAGTGGTCTCCACGGTTTTGTGCTTTCGATCCGGCATATGTTTCGTGACACTGGTGAAACGTTATACGCATGCTGGCAATTTGCCTTGCCAGCTGCACATTACTCACTCATATGAATGCGCACCACAATTTCGGACAAGTTGAAGTAATCCTGAATTCTATTTAGCGCATACGTTCGAGGGAAATAACGCACAAATAGCAAGGCTATTAGCTTACGTATAGCTATATTACGCAATAAATAGTATTTGTAAAGTAACGAACGTACTTCATAAATATGGAATATGTTATTCTATAGTATGTTTTCTTCACAGTCATGAGTGCACTTTCCCGTGAAATAAAATCCGCGAGTTCAAATTTTGCAGACCAAGAGCATCCGCTCGGTGCATTTGTTTGACTACAGGGGTTTGTCCAATTTAATGTTCAAGTAAACTTGTCTGCCCTGTTTCCTCTCCAAACAATACTACTTCACTTGGTTAAAGCTCCGAACGGAACATAATCTGTCCATTTTGAACTGCAAACCGGATGTATAGGCTCCATACCGCCTCGATCTGTCTGGATTAATATCCAGACCGGATACGGACTGTCGAATTTGATAGTAATATCTTGCGTTCCTTCGGGATTCACATCTTACTCGACATGGTCTGTCCGTTTTCAACTCCACACCTCACTAGTGTGTGCGATTTCCGCGCTGTATTTTAATTCTAAACACCTGTTTGAGCTTAATGTATCTACTAAGGGCCAAGAAACGTTTAACCGGGATACGATTTTCCAAATAGGCCTTTTCTTGATGTAATACATAATGCTTAGATTCGTGAATGCATGTAGAACGCATTTTGCATATGATTTCTATAGGGTTGAATGCGCCAGTACTGAAAATACACAGGAAGATCATTGAGGGTGAGGCTCTAGGAGTATTCGTTATTGATATAAGCCTACTCTCTAAGTCCAAACCATTTCACTTTCTTTCCTATTACAAACGACGTCTTGTCAAGCAAATTCTATACAAATGCTTTCTATGAACAAGTGGGAAACGTGTTACGATTCTTATTGGCATCAATGAAACGATAAACAAACATGTCTTTTATTTGAAGTTTCTTTTATTTTGAACATTTTTATTTCAAAAATAAAAATTATAAATAATAATTAGTTAACAGGAAAGGAAAGGCGCAGTATCTGTCACACTTGTTCTGTGGACACCTGAACCCCACAGTAAGGGTGGAGAGGAACGTGGAAGGGAAAGTGGAACGAGAAAAAGGGGTGCCGGTAGGATGGATGGAAACAACATTATTTATTAAAAAAAAGTCTTCCAGGGTGGTCCCCTACTAGTACAGGAGTCCACGGGCTTTTGCTTCACATAGAGCCCGATCTACCAGCCATTTCTGACCGGCGGGTTGAGCTGTCCGCAAAGCAGCCTCCCAGGAAGAAAAGGTGGGACGGGGGATGGGGGGCACTGCCTGGGGGGAAGGAAATTCCCACAGGTAGTGGAAAAGTGAGGATTTGGGTTCGCCACAGGTGTCGCAGTGAGGGGGCAAGCCAGGGTGAAGGCATGAGAGACGGTAGGGGGACATCAAACAACCCGTCCGCAATTGTCGCCATGTAGCCGGTAGTGGAAGGCCGCGGAGTAATTCCGACCACCTGGGGATCTTTAACGTGCACTGACACCGTACAGCACACAGCCAGATATTTTGAAATTGTATTGCAAAAAACACAACTTCAAAATGTCTGGTCGGCTAACAAGTTTCTCTGTCGTTGAGCTTCCGGTGGCAGCGGAATACAACCTCGCAGAACCAGAATCCCGAGTTCGACACTCAGCCTCTAAGCCGTGCTGACACATTTTTGTGCGGCATCGATAATAAATTCTAAATTGGTTCACAGGAAGGGAAAGGCGCAGTAACTGTCACACTTGCTCTGTGGACACCCGAACCGCGCCGTAAGGGAAGGGAGGAAGGTGGGAATGAAAGTGGAAAGAGAGAAAGAGGAGCCGTAGTGAAGGGCTACGGAGTAATTTCGACCACCTGGGGATCTTTAACGTGAATAATAATTGGTTCAAAGGAAAGGAAGGCGCAGTGTCTGTCACACTTGCTCTGTGGACACCTGACACCCGCGCCATAAGGGAAGGGAGGCAGGTTGGAGCGAACGTGGACAGAGAGAAAGGGGAGCCGTAGTACAGAGCTAAGGAGTAGTTTCGACCACCTGGGGATCTTTAACGTGCGCTGACAACGCACAGCACACGAACGCCACTTAGGTTCGCCTCCATCGAAACGCAGCCGCTGCGGTCGGGATAAAGTGGAGCTTGATTGATTGAATGTCCTTTATTGAATAGAAAGGCTCCTGGCCATGGATGATGGAGCTTTATATCTGTGTTTCTTCTATTAAACTCCGCCAACCTACACCGCGGTTCTCCTGAGCAGGTTTTCTCTGGCGAGTGATGTTGACACTACAATCACGGCACAATTTGCATCTCCCATCAAATAAGGTAAAGAACACTAAACAAACAATACAAAGCTTTGCTAAGCTAAACCTCTGAAATGTTTTCGAGCGAAGTTGATATTTAAATAGAGTTGACATTTTGTCGGCTTAGCTGCGTCATTGAAATCACTAGCAACGTACTAACAATGGCAGTAAGATGGCTACAAATCTCACAAGCGAAAGATCAAATTCTAGGGACTGTTCAAATTTCCAAATGCTGTTCCTGTCACCATTTGTAAACGAAATGATAAATGGTGCAATTTATCTTAACTCATATTCATTTGAATATGCTAAATAAAAGCAGTGTATGCGTTTTAACGTATTTAAATTTTTTGGCAGTCCTTCAGCTACGTGGGTATTAATTAGTTTCTACATTGTTGCACAAAATCTAATAATCTCGAATTAAATGTTCATAAAACCGTACGTGGTCTTCATATTCGTGTCTAATAACTTGCCCGAAACGAAAGCGTTTCTCTACCATAATCCATAAAACAACTCCTTTTCATTAAAATGGATGATAGATATATTCGAGGCCGGCACATATCACTCTTATTTAAAGAGCAACTGCGGCGATATTTCGATGCTCACAAATTTTAACAAAATTTGCGTCATATTTTGTTCTCAATCTCAAGATTGCGTGCTCCAGTAAGTACAGTTGAGGACGCTTCAATTTTCCTACAAAGAAATTTTAAAGATAGCGCTCCAGGACTCACATCTTGCACGGCCAGACATGAAAATTTTGCGGCCAGCACTGTGCTTGATGACGTCATAGTCGTGCAAGGGTTGTTGTGGCGTCGCCTGAAAGGTAGTATGGGGTGCTACTGGCGCGGGACAGTAGGCGGCGGCGCTGCTCTAAAACGGCCTGGCACGACGCAGGCATGGCCACCAACTTGCCTGAAAACGGCATGCATATCATGGAATCTCTGATGTATGCCATTTGCAAGCAAGCTGGCAGCCATGTCTGCATCGTGCAAGGCAGTTTCTGAGCAGTGCCACCGCCGTCCTCCCCCGTGCCAGTATCACGGCCTACGGCATGGAATCCCTGCCCCTCTGGGGTGGTGCAGTATCCATGGTTTCGGTTTGGTTTGGTTGGAACCAAACCAAACCAACCAACCATGGCTTCCTCTCATTGGTAATGAGGTTAAAGGGCTTACATATGGGCATGATCTTGCGTTTACTTGCACTGACAAACCAAGCATAGGAAACGTTATATCCAGCACAGAACAATTTGGCATTGTTTCGGAGCTCAGATGAATCACTCCAAGAGTTCCGGTCTCTGGTTTGGTTCGTGGGGCTCAACTCCGCCCCTATATGCAGGCGTTGAATGGTCATGTGTGCCCCTTAAGTATCTCGGTGTTCCACTGCATGCATTTAGGTCAAGTGGAAATTACTGGAAATAGCGAGTTCCAGTCGTCCAGCGTTATGCTAACGCATTTGTCCCCTATCGGCTCTCAATCTTCCGTAGGGCTCAGGTCTGCAACATGTTTTTGGCGACAAAACTTTATTACGTGCTTCAGGTCTTCCACTGTGCTAGACATTATATCCAGCGGTTTCACAGAATATTTCACAGAAGAACCAATTATTATTATCATGGAATCCCTGTCTTGTAGTTTCAGCTGATACATTAATGCATTCCCTTGCATCCATGGACGGTACCGAGTCTGGTGTTGTTGGCTGCACGATTTATTCCACAAAAGCAACACAGTGATTTCCGACTGATTTCACGAGAAAAAAAAGGAGCTTCACAAATAATTGTAACCTGCGATCCGGCGTCTCATTTCATCCGAGAACGCATGTATGCTCCGAGCATTTCAAGCGGGACAGCTATCACCAGAGGCTTGTTCTGATACAGGAGTTTGGTCTCACAAGTTCTAGGTGATGGTTGAAATCTGATTCTGTGTCGACAATTTTACCGCTACACGATATAAGCTTTAGCACCCACCGCAGTCCGCCGGTGGCCGCAAGGCGAGCCTCAGTCAGAAAAAGCATGCTAAAACTTTTAATCTGTGAACTAATATGCGACTGGACAAATGTGAAAACACCCTTACTGAGCATTGCTGATCTGCATCGATATTCTGGTGATAACTGCGATAAAGCTACTTTTCGCTCGCAGCACAAAACTGGCGATGCGTGGCTGAGCTCATCCGATCTCGTACTCCTGGTTGGTTGGTTTGTGGGGTTTAACGTCCCAAAGCAACTCAGGCTATGAGAGACGCCGTAGTGAAGGACTCCGGAAATTTCGACCACCTGGGGTTCTTTAACGTGCACTGACATCGCACAGCACACGGGCGCCTTGCTTTTCGCCTGCACCGAAAAGCTGCCGCCGAGGCCGGGATTCGATCCCGCGTCCTTGGGAACAGTAGTCGAGCGCCGTAACCACTGCGCCACCCAGGCGGGTAGATCTCGTACTCCTGCTCCGCTTCAAAAGCTTCTGCGAAATTACATCTTTTACTCTGAGACAGCATGTTTGACGTAAGGCTATTTCACGAAGACACTATTGATCGATTTGCTCATCGATTCCGAAGCACCGTTCTATGCGGCTTCGGTGTGAACCAGTTCAGGCCTAGCGACAACTATGGCGCAGCGCACGGCCACAGTGCAGTTGTCCACCGCTCTCGCGGGTAGCAACGCTGCGGTATGCATTCAATGCGGCAAGTCTTGCAAATTTTTCACATGATTTCTTGATGCGGCTGGGGGCGATAATATTTTGGATGTACCGCTTAACATATAAGATAGGATAAATATTTACTTCCAGTGGACATGATAGAGACGAGGTAAATAGCCGCTTTTTGCAGCTTCCCGCCGATCAAAAGATCCCGCGATGTGATCTGTCGGAGGTTGCAGCCGTCGGACGGCCCACTAGGCAATGCCTATATGACTTGCTCTCGAAACTTACGTTTTCGAAGTGTACGTAGTTGAAACCGCATGGCCAGCATGTGGGCTTTAAAATTTTGTACCCAACCTCTGCGCACCTCCGTTACCTTTCCTTCAACAAACGCCGACACCGCCACTGCTCTTTGTAATGGATAGTCTGGAGAGGCAGATTGCTTACGTGTGGCATGAAAGACATCAACATGAATTTTAAAGTTGCTTTCGCTCAGAGCACAAGCATTTCTGCGAAATATCGAAGCCCTGTAATAATTTATGTACGTCCGATGTTTCCCATCGCGTGATTGCCATTATTTGCAAAATGCATTAGTTTTGGGCGTGTAGCAGTGCGCAGAAAAAAATTACATTAAATTGAAATAATGCCATTCGAAGAAATTGACGTCAACTGTACCATGGATATTGCTATAGCGACAATAAGCTCACTCGCCGCGAGGCCGGAATCGAGGAAAAAAAATGCAAATTTCATATTAACAATCGGTCGCCCTCATACATGCTGGCCACTTGCATCGGGCTTTGTCATAAATTACTTACAGATTCTAGGTAATCAATGATTCATAAACCAATAACTTAGATGCAATTAGGATCGTTCACTCGGTCTGCCCTCATTGGCCATGCATGCCAAATATTGCTTACGCTTTTGCAATTGAATTTGAATGTCTTGTCCTCGCTCTCACTTCCCGATGAAACCGAGGGTGACTTACCGACATTGAAGTTTTTTGCTTATTGAAAATTATGCTTGCATATTGTAAAAAAATGGAAGCGGGTACTGTGGTGACAGATATCAGCATTATAAATAAATCAACTCAGCACGGACGACAAAAGGGGGTTGGCTTAGATCAGCTACGCCAGGATATACGTAGCGAAGGGAATGTTTCCCACTTCGAGCGCGTTGTCATGTATGTTCAGCATTTGGAGACATTGGATATACACATGTTTTATTCATTTTGCTTAACAGACACGAAGACTGCTCGATGATCTGTGAAATAGCATGCAGCAATTTCTATTTCAATACTACAGTATTGCGATTTGGCAGCATCTCTAAACGAAAAGTCGCCCACATTGGATTACTCACCGCTGTCAAGTCCATTTGGAGCCACAGTCTCAAAGTCTGCATCAAATGTCTGGTTCGCAGATGCACTTTTGGAAACTCGAATAGAGTGATCAATGACACGACGTACCTTCAGATCCACTTCTTTTGGTTCCCGTTGACTGGACTCTTCCATACGCCCCATCTCGGCGGTTATGCTCCGTCTATTACGCTCGTCATTGTTCTGCACCCCCCCCCCCCTTATGCCACGTCACCTGCGCCACTTTGGCCCTTTGGACCAAATGCACACCTAATAGTAAAATGCTTTGTCAGGAATCCCAACATTCTTTTTAAGCTACGGCTTCACAGAGATAGCTGCGGCGGTATTCGCGTACGCCGGAGTTTGAACTTCAGCCGACCTTCAGTCATGTGACTAGAGGACGCGTGGCCTGATCACCAGTCGCTTTTTCTTCCACATGGCACAAACGCTTATTCGCGTTTGGCAAACTACATTCGTACCACTACATATCTTCACAAATGTACAATGGCACCTGACACAATACCCCAGAGCCTTCCAGTCCACTGAATACCCTTTTCCTCCAGTGCCACCACTTCCCATCGGGTTCTTCTCTTGAGGCCTCTACTTTCTAAATGCCTTCGACACCTTCTAGTCATCAAGACCAAGTTGTGGTGTCCTTGAGGTCTACAGATTTCCAATGAGAAGTCGCGCGCTTTAGTTTTGTCTACTTAGGTTTAGCTGTGTTAAACCTTTCCCAAATTTGCTTAAAACTTCCTGCACTTGAATCTTTGGTAAGAGATTGAAAAGAGCTAAAACCGCCACTACTAAATAGATTTAGGTTCCAAGCTCAGTTCTTCCTGTATTAAGAGCCTCAGAAATGCTCTGTCTTTTCGCAATGTGCTAATCATTTATATGTTAAAAAACCGCGATTCTATGTTTAGTTCATAAAGCTTTGTGGATGCCAGTTAGACCGCATCATTTTATTCAGGCTATCAAGAAGGCGCAGTCACTTTGCAGGCTAAAGCCTACCGTGATCGGTTGAGAGTCATTTGGCATAGGCAGGAGTAAATTTAAACGCCTCTAAACAATGCAATTAAGGCGAAAATTAAAGAGAATTTATTGATTGCCTCCTAGAACAGAATATTATCGCTTTGACTGGGAATTTTATTTAAAAACAGATCACTGAGATGTTCGCACTAAGTTCTTATTTCCATAAAGTCCTACTGGCTATCCCGAGAAGATAACGTGCAAAATAAAGGATATTTAAGGTGACAGTGAGGCCGGATGAGCGGCACATCACGTGTCTGAGATAATAAAAGCCACTGCTTACTGTGGCGCTCTTGCCGTCGAAATTATGCTTGCGTGCTGGGCGAAGAGCAAGCAGCTTGCCACGTAGGAAATTATAAGGAGTACCATAGTTGATGACGTTTCCTTCGCAACTCCAAGCCGTGATTAAAAGTTTTCATCAGAATCATAAACCGATACGGTAACTAATGTATCCGCAATTAGGAACTGGAACGGCTTCAAAAAATTCGTTACATAAATTTTGTTAATTCAAAGATTATACCTAATTTATAACGTGCGCCCGTTTATATGAGCATCAGCTAACGTGTCACACATAGACCAGAGAATCTGTGTGGCGATGGTAGATAATTTACACATGTAAAGTAATATAGAATATTCCCGTGAAGTTCAGAGTTAGTATGAATATTATAGTCAAATTTTGTTGCTTTAGCGTGGTTTCCGCTATATGAACTGTTTTTTTAAAACGCATGCATTGAATTGCAACAGTAAAATCTCCGGCTTACTCTGAGGTATTGATCACTGCCGACAAGATACACAGAAACAAAACTGTAGACTTCATGTTGACAAATTTTATGCCTGCCTTCACCCAATAATTTCATGTGGTAGCAAATATTGTCATGCTGTAGATTTACCTCTTCTTATATGCAGAAGATATGGCTTCGTATTGGTATTGCGCATTTAATTTCCTATCTCCGCAAAGATAACTTCTTGCAATAGATTTATTTCTGCTTCGCAAGTCCCAATTACTGTCGCTGCTTTCAATGCATCACTTAAAATTCAAAACTGGGCATCTACAAATTATTTCCATTACACTAGAGCTCCTCAAAATCTAATGCACTTGCATCACGCCACACATAATTAGTATATATTATCACGACCTAAGACCTTCCGGAAGAATTTGTTCATGGCGTTAGAATTTAAAGAAAACATCATAAGATATGGTATCAATGCTAACGTGTGCTAAAAATGATCTTTTAGCCCACTGGCATTCACGCATTGACAGCTCTAAAGCCGGATGGAATATTCGCCCGAGCTTGTAATTATTTCGCTTTTAGGGATAAGAATTTATGGGTGGCTGCAGCAGCAAGACAGACTTCTGAATTTTAATTGCATCAGGAGGTTTTAGTGAGAAATTTCTAACAATTCTCTTAGAATGTTTATTTTGCTATATTCTAAGGGTATGTTCTCTTCTGACGCGAGTATTGAATGTTGTGCAAACAAATTGTAACTAGGATGTAATGAACAAGAAATGTTCCAGTGTAGTCAAACATAGAGACTGTACCGTGACCTACACATTAAAATAATGTTTCGTACGTAAATTACTTAACACTGAAGGGTTAACATATGTGAATTACGAGGAGTGAAATATGTAGTTGTGGATAGTCTTTAAAACATCTGGACGCAGCATTGATACCATTGTGCCAATAAGAAGGAGTTATTCATGATACTTATTTTAAATCGCCACATGGCAAGCTGCTTGCTCTTGTCCTTCGCCCAGCGCCCCGCATAGTCTCGACAGAAAGAACGCTCCAGTAGGCACTGATTTTGTTCTGTGAGACACGTAGCGTTCCTCTCAAGAAGACTTACGCTCACCTATATCTAGTTATTCAGCGAATTACCTGGTGAGGCTTTTGCATACGTGTTTATGCAAACACAAAAACTCAGCTACAACTTTGCAGTTGTTTGGGTTTAACTAAAATCAACACTCACTGAGGTGCTACTGTGTTCTAGAAGCTAATTATTAAATTTCAACCCATTTACCACTTGAGTAGTAATGTTTGAAGAAACTAAATATACTCGAGCTTAACCAAGAAGATCCCAAACGCTGTTTGTACGCTTTCGGTTGCTAAGTCACTCTATTTTTTTAGATATTGGCTACTGTCAGCTGTGTAAACTTTTATTCAGTTTGGTTCATCAACGAAACGCGTAAAATTGTGGTTGTCTTAATATATAAATCAATAAACATTATGAAAGGCCACGAGCATTGTTAATGCATCTAGGAAAAAAAGTAGGCCCTGATTGTAGAACCGAACGGAAAGATTACTGTTGCAAAGTTTCATTTTTTAAATCGCTTGCCAGGCAACAAGTGGAAGAAATTGCAAGTGAATGAAATTTGAGCTTCTGTAAGCAAATAATTTACAGAGAGGGCTGGCCGGCGGACTTAGTTCTCTCTAGCGGCATCCGTCGTCATATCCAAGTGGCGCAGACCACGCGGTCTGACCATAGTGCTTCATAAGTAGGCGTCTCTAAATCCAATATACATTTTGTTTCGATCTTATGACGGGTTGACACTCAAAAATATGCCTTGCTGCAACAACGCACGGCCCTACATATCGCCATGGCGGCATTAAGCTCTGAATATTATATGCTAATATGAAAAATTCTTCAAGAATTACATAAACAAATAAAATTCTCCACGCAAAGAAAGTTGAATGCAACGTGTACTTTCTGGAGGGTTGAAAATTTTTCGTGATCACGGTGAGAATTAAATAATAATAAAATAAGAGCTCTCATAGTAAGCCGCCTCGCCCTGAAGAAAACGGGTTTGGTACTAAGGAGTCTACTCCAATACAAAGGGAGGCGCTACCTAACACTAAAAGTAACAGCTTTTAAGCCAAGCTGCAAGATTCGCGGAAATGTTTTCTGAAGACACGGGGATGGTTGAAATCAATTTCCCTCATTCACTTCCACACTTCCACATTCACTTCGAAGCAGGTGAACCTATATAGGGCCAAAGCTTTGGCCCTATGTAGCGCGCAAAAACGCATCCTGCTAGAATCAGCTCGCGCACTTCATCAGGAAAAATTAGGCGATTAGTTGCACTAGTTACTTCTGAGGTGATCAAGTACATGCTATCCCTCTTGGAAACTTATATGTTTCTCCAAGACAAAACCTCGGAATTTAGAGCAATACGCCCTAAAAAACCGGGCATATTCTAGTTCAATAACTATGTGTACTAGTGCAAAAATGCATTACACTTTTGCTCCCGATCCTACTGTCTGGTTTTAGTAATGGAAGTGCCTACGCACAAGAACAACTTCAGAGGAGTATGTCCATCACAGCAACGCTTCTGCTATCTTTCTCGCTTCAGGATGCTTGCACTAACACCCTTATATATCTACTGTAAGGGTGCGTTGAAGCTCAGGTCGGTGTTCGGGTCAACCGTTTAACTAGCGCGTCAGTCTCTTGCGTCTTCGTCTTTTGTCTGCCGTCTTCTTTTTCAGCACGCGCCTTCCGACATACGCTCGTCGTCTTTGTCACTGTCGACAATCACCGAGCGTTGGTGTGACACTACAATTATCCCCGGGAGAAAAAAGAGGCATCCTGCCGACTCATGGTGTGGACACAACAGGCGGGTCGTAACAGGGCTTGAGGCGGTCAACGTGCACTGTTTCACGCCCGCGGCGACGCATATCCGGTGTCGGTACAAGCGGTTCTATAACGTAGTTCACCGGAAAGGTCTGGCAAATAACCCGATATGGGCCATGGTATTTGGACGCTAGTTTGGTAGAGAGGCCGGAAGGGGTAGCAGGAACCCAAAGCCACACGAGGGAGTCTGTGCTGTATGAAGGAGCTGGACAAGACGGTGCGCGAAGGAACTGCTGGTGACCTTGGTTCTGGGTTGTAAATGAGCGGGCCAACTGGCGACATTCTTCTGCATATGCTGTTGCTTGAGAGACGGTGGTCGCTTCGGAGGTGTCAGGGCGATAAGGAAGTATCGTGTCCATAGTTGAGGTGGGTTCACGGCCGTATAGAAGGAAAAAGGGGGGGAAGCCGGTCGTGCTTTGTATGGCAGTATTATAAGCGTACGTGACGAATGGGAGAAGCCGGTCCCAGTTTGAGTGGTCGGACGCGACATACATGGCCAGCATGTCACTTAAGGTACGGTTAAAACGTTCCGTCATGCCATTGGTCTGCGGATGGTAGGCCGAGGTAGAACGGTGGACAATGCGGCACTGCTGAAGAAGGGCTTCAATGGTCTCGGAAAGAAAAACACGGCCACGGTCACTGAGCAATTCTTTAGGTGAACCGTGGCGCAGAACGAGATGGTGCAGGACGAAAGACGCAACGTCTGGCGCCGACGCAGAAGGTAAGGAAGATGTTTCTGCGTAGCGGGTAAGGTGGTCAACAGCGACGATGACCCAACGGTTACCAGCTGGAGTGACTGGTAGTGGCCCGTAAAGATCAATACCAACACGATCGAATGGTCGGCTGGGGCAGGGCAAGGGCTGCATCGGAACGCTGGAGTGGTGTGGAGGGTTTTTGCGGCGTTGGCATTGCTGGCATGCGCGAACGTAATGACGCACAAAGCGGTACATACCCTGCCAGTAATAGCGGAGGCGAAGACGAGTGTAAGTTTTCAACACTCCGGCGTGGGCACACTGAGGATCGGCGTGAAAAGCGGCGCATATTTCCGAACGGAGATGCCGAGGAATGACAAGCAGCCACTTTCGTCCGTCGGAGAGGTAATTTCGGCGGTAAAGCATGCCGTCGCGGATGGAAAAATGACGAGCTTTGCGGTGAAGCGTTCGTGAAGCTGGGCGCAGAGAAGGTGTAGACAAAAGCGTGAGAAGAGAAGCGATCCAAGGGTCTTGCCTTTGTTCATTGGGCATGTCGGCAATTTCTAGCGAAAATGAGTCACTTATGGTGATAGCTGTCGAGTCAGAGCCACATTGAAGAGGTGACCTAGACAGGGCGTCGGCATCAGAATGCTTACGGCCAGACCGGTAGGTGACCTGAATGTCGTACTCTTGTAAGCGGAGGGCCCAACGAGCAAGACGGCCGGATGGGTCTTTAAGGGTGGACAACCAGCAGAGTGCGTGATGGTCCGTAACAACAGAAAAGGGACGACCGTAGAGATATGGGCGGAACTTCCCAATGACCCAAATGATGGCCAAGCACTCCTTTTCGGTTACAGAATAATTCTTTTCGGCCTTTGTTAAGGTACGGCTGGCATAAGCAACAACGTACTCTGGGTTGCCGGGCTTTCGTTGTGCAAGGACAGCGCCGAGACCTACACCGCTGGCATCAGTGTGAATTTCGGTAGGCGCCGTAGGGTCAAAATGGCGGAGAATCGGAGGCGACACTAGAAGGCGCCGAAGTGTCGAAAAGGCCTCATCACAGTCGGATGTCCAAGACGAAAGAATGGCGTCACCGGCAAGGAGATCAGTCAGCGGCGAGATGATCGAAGCGAAATTGCGGACGAAGCGACGAAAATACGAGCACAGCCCGATAAAACTACGCAGCTCCTTTAGAGAAGTTGGGCGTGGAAACTAAGCTACTGCACGGAGTTTCGCAGGATCTGGACGAACACCGTCTTTCGAAACAACGTGTCCCAATATAGGAAGCTGGCGAGCCCCGAAGCAGCACTTTTTCAAATTTAGTTGCAGGCCGGCATCAGTCAAACACTGTAGCACACGCTCGAGACGGTCCAAATGTGACGCAAAATCTTTTGAAAACACGACAACATCGTCCAGGTAACAAAGACAGTCATGCCACTTGAGTCCGCAAAGAATTGTGTCCATCATGCGCTCAAAGGTGGCCGGCGCGTTGCACAATCCAAACGGCATGACGTTAAATTCATAGAGACCATCAGGTGTCACAAAGGCGGTTTTTGGGCGATCGTCAGCTGCCATGGGTACCTGCCAGTAGCCCGAGCGAAGATCCAGAGATGAAAAGAATTCGGCACCTTGAAGGCAATCGAGAGCGTCATCAATACGTGGCAGGGGGTATACGTCTTTCCGCGTTATCTTGTTCAAACGCCTGTAATCGACACAGAACCGTATAGAGCCATCCTTTTTCCTCACGAGAACAACTGGAGAAGCCCAAGGGCTGTGCGAAGGCTGGATGACGCCACGGTGAAGCATGTCATTAACGTGCTCAGTGATAACTTTACGTATGGTAGGGGAAGCGGTGGGATCAGCCGAGTGTGAAGTGGCGGTCTGGCTTGTTGCCTCAGGCATAGCGGATGGCGGAGCGAGTGTGCGGCTGCGAAGCTCCAGCGTGAGAGGAGGGAACGAAGAGCAGCCTCCACCAAATGTAAGGGTGCGTTGAAGCTCAGGTCGGTGTTCGGGTCGACCGTTTAACTAGCGCGTCAGTCTCTTGCGTCTTCGTCTTTTGTCTGCCGTCTTCTTTTTCAGCACGCGCCTTCCGACATACGCTCGTCGTCTTTGTCACTGTCGACAATCACCGAGCGTTGGTGTGACACTACACTACAAACTTTACAGCATCAATTTGAGAGTGCACCGTCCCTGTGCACTAGGAACGCGAAGTCAACGGTCAGGCAAACACTCCTGTTCTTCAGGCGCCGCGCACATCAAGATGAACGCAGGTTTCAGGTGTGCGTCTTAGCCTAGACGCTGCCGAACAAGCTGTAGTAATCTCGTTGCTCGCCTCACATCTTGGTACAATACACAAGAGTGGATAAATGATTTGGGGAAAATTACTTATGGATGTACCCCCAGAATTGCGTTATATTTGGGAGTTGTTTTAACGGTACGCCTACCTGCAGGAATATCACTATTTAGGTGCCCGGAGGGTACACCTATGGCAGCACATCGTCAATGCCAAAATAACCATCGCCTGCGAACTTCATGTGTTCACAAACTGATCTGTTGATAAATGATAATTGATCTGATCACAAAGGCTCTAGTATGCGAGCACTCTCGCATTACTCATGAATTGGAGCAGCTACTAAGCACCTTAATCGCAGAGATTGGCAGCTTCTGTGCCATTAAATCAATAGAACATGCAATGTTTTGAAGGCATGAGATATTTCACTCTATCCCTTTACACCTAATTATGCAAGCAGAGAAGGTCTTCTTCCCAGCATGAAAATGTGTACGTTTTGCCTCAGACGCGCTAGTAGACACTTCACCCGAGTCGGAAGTTCTTTCCTAATAGCTAAACTAGAGGCATCCTTGTATGACTATAACCGGAGTAGCTCCGATGGATCGGAACCCGTATGCTATTCAACAGTTTTGAACGTCCATAATTTGGCACAACCGGGTTAAGGGGAGAAATATGGGAGAGACCTTCGCCCTGCAGTGGGTATAGTCAGGCTGATGATGATGATGATGATGATGAGCCCTTTGTTAACGATCATTGCATGCTGGACAAACGGTGATATACCTGCTTCTTGGAAAGAATCAGTGGTGATACCTATTCAGAACAGCCCATTACACCTGTTTCCCTATTCTTCAACATACAACCTTTGTAGGGAGATGGGACGTGTGGCTTTACGTAGAGTTGAATAGAACACATACATTTACAAGGAAAAATCACGTTGAGTATAAAATTGCAAAAACAATGTTTATAAAAACATATAATATGTTCACAATTCCAGGTCTACACATGAGCGCTAGCCGCCAAAATATTATGGGGCCGCCAAATACGTGTGAATTTCAAATGCAGTATTTTCCAGTCGGGGTGAGTAAATACAGGCTATGTGTATATGCAGTGCGCGTCGAAGCCGCAGCCAACAAGAGCAACTTTTCCGCATTTCAGAAGTTCACAGAACAGTGCTAAAACAAGCCAAAGTGCTAAAAAAATTGACAACGAAGAGCCTGGAGGCAGCCTGGAGGTACCGATTGTTCGGCACATCGACCAAAGTACGTTTACAGTCAAAACGTTCAGTCACTGCGTCACTACTTTGCAAACCAATTTCATCGCTATATGTTACGCAACATGCAAGAATTATTTGCGCTATATTTCAATGTGGTTCGAGACCTACGCGCAAGACAAGAGGGGACCTTGCATTTCTAGCACAACCAACAGCAGCCGGGGTCCCCCCGCCGGCCTTGTCAAAACTACCGAAACATTTACCTGCTACTAGACCAAACTCCTAGTAGTTTTCTCGCAGCATGCTGGGCAGTCTCTATTTGATTGGAAAACGCTAGTTTCTCCAACTGCTTTTGAGATTTTCACACCTAAAGAAAGTCAGCAGATTAGCTAACCCATGTCTGAATCTTTGAAATACTGGTTAGAGTTAGCTTTTGTGGTGCTAATAAGCACCCCCCCCCCCCCTGCATCTGATTTTAAACAGAGGGGCATATTAAAATTCAGAAATCATAGCTCCTAGGCGACAAACAAGCATGGATGGGTCGGAAACTTTCGGTGCTCTAATCAGAAAAAAACATTCTTGTTTGGAAAGCTTTCCGACATCCAGCATGACACAGAATATTCGCAGCTTTCGCATGATACTTTCAGTGGGAGCCCATGCTTCATGATAACCTGTTTCTTTGAATGAAATTTGCAGATTAGTTCTTGTGCACTTGCAAACCTGAAATTGCAAACCATTCGTTTTTAGTATCTCAACTTATTAGGCTTGTAGTTCTTACTTGCCTCATCTATTTGCCCCGACTGGGCAGGTGAATGAAGGGACTCTAGGATGATTCCTTAAAGAGGTGGCGGACACTTGCAAGTTCCTCACTATGTGCTTTTCTTTAGATTACCTGTAAAGCCTATCATAAGGCTAATGACTGAAAATCTTACTGAGTGTTTCTTCCCATACCTTCGTATTGGCAAATTTATCGGCTCTTTCTTGACAATAGCGTTTTAAAGCGTGTAGAGTGCACGTAGGATAAATGTGCTGCCAAAACTTTCTTATTTCACTGAGCGTGTCTACTCTCCCTGTTAAGGCATGATTTCATGTCAAACAGATGTTTGTTCCATGAGCGGTGAGTCGCCGCCAGCAAACATTCCGGAGACTGTCCTGCTGAAATACTACGATCATCAAAGTGTCTATTGCGAGAGCAGTGGTGCCGGGAGTCTATATTACTGTGGAAGAGGAGCCTAGTTGGCTACCGCATCTTGATGCTTGTATGATATTATCTGAATTTCGATATTTGTTACGGGGGGAATTACTGATTTATGGCGGCCGTGCATAATGCAGCCTCATTATTTGAGGCATGAGCTAATTTTTTTCTATTGTTCTGAAAATGTCCCTTGCAACATAGAAAAAGACAATCCTTTGTGGTTTAGCACTAACCACAGGAGCGGGGTGGCCTTAGTTCGGACCGCGCACCAGGGTGGCAAGTTGTTTTCTTCTGATTTTTTTTTTACTTCAACTGCACATAGCTGCCTCGAACTGTTTTATTATTTTTAACCCAGCAACCTCAGGCATGCAATACTGGGCAGTATTCAGTCTAGGCCCATAATGACGACTAGTGAGGTCCTTTTTAATTATGGCCAAATTTATGAAACAAAATTAAAACCAAACGTGCCTGCGGGTGTGGGGGTGACTATAAAAACGAGAATTTCGCATGGCAGAAGTCAAAAATAAGTTTTAAGAAAGAGAACCTTATAACACGAAAAAAAAGAGTAAGAACGAGATTTGGGGTCAAGTCAGAAGGAAGTTTCGGATGTTGTCTCGTGTGGTTGGCAGTAGTTGGACGGCAGCCCACCGACACACGTCTTGAGAGCAACGTGTCACCGGCACCAACATCCGGCCGACTATATCTGTCGGCGCTATGGGCCCTAGTCGCAGAACACAGGAATAAATTGTGTTGGCAGACCGAATCGCGTCATGTCATGCCCACGTGACAGGCCCTTAAGTGTGTAAACGTATATTTTTAGTTCCCAGCCCTGTACTTCATCAATCTAGGCTAAAATTCTGAGACATATTGTGAACAAAGCACTTGTTAGTATTGCCACCTCTACAATAATCTTTATTTGTTGCAGCCAACAGACGTAGGCGTGCGGCCTTATCAAGTTGCTTGTAACTAAATTAAACAAAAAACTGCCAAACAACATAGACAAGAGAGAAGACGGGACCTGCATTTCTTGGTACGCTCAGAATTATCTACGCAATGCCACAAAGGCTTTATTTTGTTTGTGCATGCTCAAAGCCACCGGCATGGTCTTATCATTTTTTGACAGTCACGCAAGGTGAATATAGATGTGTCTCAAAGTGTTGTGCTCACTCGCGTCGGTTTCCACAATGTTCCAGGTTGTTATATTCATCCTTGCAGCTTTAACTAGATGTTTCTATGCGGAATTTAAATTGAGCGCTGATGGATGTAACGGTCTATCATATTTTAACGATCGCCGGTCAAATGATGTTATAGCCGCCGCCGGATTACATAAACCCTTTTCGAGAGAAAGTAACTCCAATTATCACTTCATTTGGTGCATCGCCAGTCTCTACGGGCGCCACACTTTTGAAGGAGTTGACAAAATTCTGGCCCACAGCGCATACGCTCGTGGGAAATAACCCGCAGCAAGCAAAACGATTATATTATCCTTGCCTGGTAGATATGTACACATTGCAGAGTATTTGTAGAGTAACGAACATACTTCATATATACGGAGTAGGTGGTTACGTAGTGCGTTTTCTTCACAGTGATTAGTGCACATTCCTATAAAAAAGAATCAGCGAGTACACATTTTGCAGACCAAAGATACCCGCTAGGTGAATCTCTCTGGACTAGATTGGTCTGTCCTATTTAATGTTCAAGAGGACTGGCCTGCCTTGGTTTCTATTCGAAACAGACTAGGTCGCTCGGTTCGAGGTCCGACCTGGCTGTTCTCTGTCCAGTTTGAACACCGAACCGGATACATTATGTCCGGTTTGAGCTCCATATCGCTGCGATCTGCCCGGATTGATATCCGAACTCGATACGGTCTGTCCCGTTTGATCTTGATATCTTGCAGTTCCTTCGAACTTCAGCTGTTGAACTGCAAGTTTAGTTCCTTTGGACTACCCATCAGACTGGTTTGAACGATTAGACAAATACACCTACGTCTAGAAACCCGTTTAAGCTTAACATATCGAGTGGTGGATAAAAACATTTAACCGGGGTTACGAATTTTACAATGGGACTCTTCTCCATGTAAAACATGATGGTTTGTTTCGTGGATTAATATATAATGTATATCCACATATTTAGGGTGTATGCACCAGTACGCAAGCGACACAGGGACATTATTCGCGGCTTCACGAGTATTCGATACTGGTATACGCCTGCTCGGGAAGATAGACTTTCCCTTTTTTTTTCACATTGCAAAACACTGCTCGTCAAGCAAATTCTAACCAAATGCACTGAATCAAGAGTGTCATATGACAGCGGGAAGCCTGTAAATAACCTTATTGCTATCAGTGAAAGGATGAACAAACATTATTTTATTTCCAGTTTCTTTTACTTTTAACATTTAGTATTGCAAAAAGAACAACTTCAAAATATCTGGCCAGCTAACCATTTTTGTCATTGATCTTCGATCCTGGCGCAGCTAAGTAGCATTCCGCCTATGTGAGATCAAAATCCAGCCTTCCAGTCCCACAATCTTGAGTTCAAAACGCTGTCTCTAAGCCATACAGACACGTTTCTGTGGCATTGATAAAGCGGAGATTTATATCTGGGTTTCTTCTCTCAAATTCCGCCAACCTACACCGCGTTTCTCCTGAGCAGCATTCAACTGACAGGCGATGATGAGAAGGCGATTGCTGTGCAATTTACAACTCCCATTTAGTAAGCTAAAGTACTCAGAACAAACAATACAATGCTTAGCTAAGTTAAACGTCTCCATTTAATCTGGAGCGAAGTTGCTATATAAACTGAGGTGATACTGTGTGGCCTTAGCTGCATCAATTAAATCAGCAGTAAGCTACTACACTGGCAGTAGGACGTTCAGAAATCTCACAGTAGATATAAGCGAGAGATTAAATTTTAGGGACTGTTGAAATTTGCAAATGCTGTTCCCTATCGCCATTTGTAACCAAAAGAAGAAAGTATCTAATTTATCCTAACGCATGTTGATTTGCACCTGCTAAATTAAAGCAGTGCATGCGTTTTTTACTGCATTTAAATTTTTATAAAAGTCCTTCAGCGACGTGGGTAATGAATAATTTCTACGTGGTTGCACAAAAGCTAATTACCTCGAAATAAATGTTCGGATAACCAGAACATTATCTTCAAATTCGCGTCTTTTAACTAGCCCGGAAAAAAAAAAAACTTTCGTCTACATTATCCATACACCGGCTCTTATGCATTAAAATGGATTACGGATGTAATCGTGGCTGCCGAGGGCAATTTCGGTGATTTTTCGTTGCTTAGAGATATAAAGAAAACTTGAATATTTTTTTCAGCTTCACGAATATGGGCTCCAAAAAGCACAGATGAGGATGCTTTAGTTTTTCCTCAAAGTAATTTAAAAAGAAGCCCTCCAGGACACAACTTGCGGTTCTAGATAGGAACGTTTTAAGGCCAACTCTGCGCTTGATGACGTCACAGTCGGGCAGGGTTTGTCCAGCCGACGACGGCGACACTATTGAGAGTGGCTTGTAGGATGTGGCGTTGCCTGCAAGATCCTATGAGGTGCTGCTTCCACGGGGCTGGACGATGGCGGCGCTACTAAGAAACAGCCTGGCACGACGCAGACATGGCCGACAGCTTGCTTGCAAACAGCATTTATTGTAGAATCACTGTCTCGTAGTTTAAGCTCACACTTTAATGCATTCATTTACAACGATGATTGTCAGCTAGTGCTGTGCTGTTGGCTGCACGAGTTATTCTACGAAAACCAACGTAGTGATTTACGACCGATTTACTAAGAAAAAGGAGCTTCGCGAATAATTAAATCCTGCGATCTGGTGCCCCCTGTGCACCTAAGAACGCATGTATATTCGGAACAATTCACGCGTCCTGCTATTAACTGAGGATGGCTTTAATACATGCGTCTGGCCTCGCAAGTGCTAAAGTACTAGCGCCTGTGCGTCTTACATGTTCCTCCGTCTTTGTCCTTGTCCGGCTACGTGCTGCAAAAACTATACGAAGTGAGTTGGACTGATCTGTGTCAGAAGAGTAAAATTGTGAAATATAGTACAAGCCATTTTTCATAACACATGCTGTAGTAGGAACACGTTCGATGGCTTTTCTTCCCGAAACATTTATTACGCATCAAAGTTCAAGCGACGTTTTTTTGAAAATGCGTCGCCATCTTTATTGCCGTCCCCGCGGCCGAAATTGTGAAACATTTTGGAAAGAGACAAACCTGTTTTTTTTTTTCAAAATTATGCAGCAACCGTACTTTGCGAAGCATTCGAGGTGGTGTCACACCTTTTCGCTTCTCATTTATAATCCATCTGCAAGATGTTGGAGGCTAATTCTAGGACTGGGATTCCAAGCGACCTCATATGTGCGTCCAATTGTACACATTTTATGAATGCCTAACAATTAAGTGGCTATGTTTGAGGGAAACTTTGTTGGCAGGATTATGTAGAAGTGAGGAGAGATACGGAAAAGCGAATGTTGTATCGATAAAGGATTATAAATGTTGCTAGTGAAACATTTGATACGTATGGAGTCAATAGTTAAAGTCAATTGCATCAAATAGATGCCAAAATAGGCAAAAAGTTAATCTTTATGTCCAAAGTGATCACGTGGTACGTCACTTCCGGCAACTTAACCTATGAGGATGTAGTATGTTACGTCGGTGAGTGGTGCCATAAAACTGGAAATAGACGTGTTTGGACATGAAAGAGCCAAATAAGCGATTGAAAGCTATCCAGAAGTGTGTAATCGGTAGTAACTAATTAAATGAAACATAATAAAGCGTACATAAGAAAAAAGGCGTCGAAAATACGTGACAAGTGCATGACGTACAAAAGACATCGGCTGCTATCGTCACTCCACAGTGTCGTCATGGCGCAGACTATGAAAGCGTAGTGCTACATATTCCTTTAGTGCAGGTGGCCGCAGTGATAATAACAATAATAATAATTGGTTCACAGGAAAGTAAAAACGCAGTATCAGGCATACTTGTGTCTGTGGGTTTTGGGATAAAGGAGGGCGCTGTATCATTCACGCATGCCCAGGTGGTCGACATTACTCTGTAGCCCTCCACCACGGCTCTTCTTTCTCTGTTTCCAGTTTCACACTAATAGCCGCAGTGATCTGAAACGTTTTTTTTACACGCAGGCGTCCACTGAGATGCCTGAATAATACAGCGTCCTCGTTTACCCCAAAACCAAACAATATAAAAATCCAAGGGTGGTCGAATTCACTCAATAGCCCTATTCCGTGGCTGCTCTTTCTCTCCTGCCCTCATCTACCCATAAAGCAAGCAAAATAAAACTCCAGGTGGTCTAGAGGGGAGGTGTGGAGAGCTGAAGCGGGTGGACGCGCTTCACATGGGCTCCACGAATTTTAGCTTTTTCGGCAGCCTGTCGATCTTGCTTTCCTGGCTTTTGTGCTCAATCGACGGCAGAAGGGAAGAGGACCACGAGGATACCATTTTTTTCGGCAAGTGGGACTTTATTTTGCCATTTTTTGACTTTGTTTGTTCGACGCAGCACGTAGCTGAGTTGAGCTTAACGGCGCTAAGCCTAAAACGGCCGACCGGGCCCGCGGCGTCCCTACCGGGGGATCGTTTGCCGCTCGTGGTCGTGCGAAAGCTGTGAATCATGGATATTGTGGAAGGAACCACAATTACACCGGAGGAATTTTCGGAACCAGGACAATGGTTCACGAGCGAAGGAGGAAAGTACGTGCCGCTAGAGAAGAGCGGGCAGAAAACTGCGAAACAGCGAGCGCAGGAAAAGCAAGCACGCAGGAAAATGGCGGCCAAGTCGATCGAGCGTCAGCAGACGCGCATTCCAGATGGCGCCGAGAAAATTGTTCTCCGACCTCGTGGAGGCCTACTTAGGCTTACCAAATATGGAACAGCACATCTCACTGACATCATCAAAATGTCGGCGGGGATCAATCCACGCGAAGAGAAGGAAGATATAATAATTCCAAATATGAAGCAGCACTCCGTTCTGGTTATCACTACAAGTGCGGAGAGGAAGCTGAAGTACGTGAGCGTGAAACACCTCATGTTCGACGGTGAAAAAGTGGACACTTCTACCTACGTGGCCACCCCCGAGCATTGCGGCAAGGGAGTCATCCACGGGGTTACGCTCGGATATTCTGTCGAAGAAATTCTATACCGCCTAGATCGCAAGGACAACCCCGAGATTCGAGGCGCCCGCAGGCTGGGCAAAGATTTCAAGTCGATCTTCATTCTCTTCAAGGAGAAAGAAGTGCCAAGATGGATTTATCTCAACGGGACGCCGCACAGGTGCCAGCTATGCCGCAAAAAAATACGAAGTATGCGTCGCCTGTGGCCGACTCGGTCATCGCGAGGACGTGTGCCCGGATCCGACGATCGTCAAGTGCCGTGGCTGCGGCCTCGAGAACCCGTCAAGAGAACACAAATGTGAACCAACATGCCAGCTCTGCGGCGAAGGCCATGCACTAGGAGACCCCAAGTGTCGAGAACTTTTCCGCACTCCCTACGAAGTCAAGAAGCGACATTGGGAGAAGATGGAACATGCAGCGACGACTGGTGGGGGACATCAGAGTCGGAAAAGCGATCCGAAAGTAAAAGAAGACTTCGAATTCCGCGAGGACTCTTTCCCGATTCTGGAAACGAAACAAGGCAGACCACTGCCGCCGCCCAGAGACCGCTCCGATTCTTGTGCCAGGAGCCAGTCCAGGGGACGCTCAAGCTCAAGGGATACTGCCAACGCATGGAGACGAGGTAGGAGCAAGGAACGTAAGGGTGTGAGTTTTGCGGACAAGGTCTCCCAGGAAAATAATCACAGGGGTAAACGAGACGAGGAAATGGAGAAATTAAAGCAAATGATCGAAAACTTAACGGGGATAGTCGAATCGCAGCGGTCCGAGATCCAAAACTTAAAGAAATCACAGAGGCAGGCAATACCTCCTCCGCAACAACCCATTAGAGAAACGACCTCCCAAGCGGTACGTCAACAGCCGCAGGGACAGGATAAGATGGTCACAGAGCCGTCCCTCCCACTACCGGTGAAACGCAAAATTCAAGACACGGACCCTATTCAGGCTATGGAGAAAAGGATGGAAACTTTGGAAAGCTTAGATGCCAAGATGAGTGAATTTATGGATCTTAATCAACATCCAAATTCAAGCTGTCCTCGGGGCAGTTCAGAAACAGGCCGAGGAATGCCAAAGGTTAAGGAATGAGATGGCCGCCATAAACGGGTGGCAACAAAATATAGAACATGTCGTCTCGCAACTGCAAAATGGCCAGGCGCGCAAATGAAAATCAAATCTGGCAGTGGAACTGTCGCGGCTTCCGGCGCAAGCGGCCGATTCTGCAACAGTACCTTTTGCTATTAGATGAGACTCCATTGGCAATTGCTCTCCAAGAAACCGGGGGGCCCGCAAAATTGTCGGGATATCAGGCATTTCATAGTGGCAGGGGAGAGAAATCCTCGGTCACAACACTCGTGAAAAGAAACATTGCAGCCATTGAACACGATCTAGAGTCGAGAGAGATCGAGAACGTGTTTGTAAGAGTTTTAACCGGAAAACAGAAAGACCCTAGTCTATTCATTCTAAATTTATACAGCTCACCCAGGCAAAGGAAGGTGAGGTTCAGAGCTCTACTTCGCAAGGCCCTCAAAATTTCAAACAACCAGCCACTGTTGATAGTGGGGGATTTTAATGCACATCACCAGGAATGGGGGTACCCGCACCCGTGCCCAAAAGGTAGACAGCTGTGGGAGGATACGCATGACCTATGGCTCACTTTGCACACGGACCCCGAGAGCCCAACGAGGGTGGGCAATAGCGTCAGTAAGGATACATCCCCAGACCTAATATTCTCGAAAAACGTAAAAGGTCTAGAATGGCATAATTCGGATCAAAATTTTGGCAGCGACCACTACATAATTGTCTCCACACTGAGGAGAGGCGTTAAAACACGCCGGGCTCGCGCGTCGGCCGTCGTTGAGTGGGATGAATTTAGAGATATCAGGAGGGCTCAGGAACTAGAGTCCATCAGAAGCATCGAGGAATGGGCGACGGCGCTCAAATCGGACGTTAGAGAGGCAACAAAATTGCTCGAAGGTGATAACGCCCCGGAGATTGCGGACAGCCGTCTTCTGCATATGTGGGAAGCTAAGCAAAGCATAGAGCGTCGTCTCAAAAAGCAGAAATGGAACCGCAACCTCAGAAGAAGGATTGCGCGACATAATAAGGAAATCGAAGACTATACATTCAAATTATGGGAACAAAATTGGGACAACAAGTGTGACGAAATGGAGGGGAGCATGAACCTCTCCAAGACGTGGAGCTTCCTCCGGCACTTGTTGGACCCAGACAACTCGAAGACGCAATCTGGTATAAGATTGGCAAAAGTGAGGCACGCTTTCGAAGGGAACGATGATGATTTCATGAATAAATTAATTGAGACGTATGTGGGGGAAACTTCACGAACCCCACTTCCTGACTATGGTGGAGCGCCTAATGAGGCGTTGGACGCTCCCATCACAGAAGCGGAAGTGAGGGCGGAGATTGTCAGACTTAAAACGAAGTCGGCTCCAGGCCCTGACGGAGTAACGAACAAAATGCTCAGGAACCTAGATGATGACTCCATTAGGTATCTAACGGAGTATATGCAGGAATGTTGGGAAAAAGGCTAGCTCCCACAAGAGTGGAAGACGGCAAGCATTATTTTAATACCGAAACTAGGGAAGCCTCCTCAACTAGCAAATTTACGACAAATTTCCTTAACCTCATGCGTGGGGAAATTGATGGAGCACGTCGTCCAGACCAGACTGATGAGTTTCATGGAGCAGGGTGATCTGTGGCCACATGAGATGGTCGGGTTCCGTCCTCACTTTTGTACGCAGGACGTCATGCTCCAAATCAAACATGACATAATAGACTCAAAGTCTAAAGATGCGAAAGCAATTTTGGGGCTCGACCTCACGAAGGCTTTCGACAACGTAAAACATGAGGCGGTCCTGGAAGGGCTGAACAAGATTAATGTAGGTACCAGGACATATCGGTACATCAGGGACTTTCTGACGGGTAGAACGGCCTGCATGAAGTTCCAAACGCTGGAATCCCCCGCAATAGAGCTAGGGAGTAAGGGTACGCCCCAGGGATCAGTGCTGTCCCCCTACTCTTCAACGTGGCTATGAGGGAACTCCTGAGCAATGGGCGAAGCTCGAAGGATTAAAATTTAGTATATATGCGGATATCACCCCCTGGGTCAACCGGGGAAGTGATTCGTGCGTCGAAAACCTGCTCCAAGCCGCCACCGACATTATAGTCGATTACGCGGCAGAGAGAGGCCTAGCGTGCTCGCCGCAGAAATCAGAATTGTTTATATACATTCCGAAGCACTTAAGGTGCAAGGCACCGTCGGAGATCAAAATTAAAGTGGCGGGTAACGAGGTACCAATAGTCGAGCAAATCAGAATCTTGGGCTTGATTCTCCAGTCACACGGACATAATGGCGAGACCATCAAGAGGCCGGAGAATCACGCGATGCACACCCTGAGCCTAATTAGGCGGTTGGCCAACAGAGGCCGAGGGTTAAAGGAAAAATTTTGATGAAACTGATACAGGCCTACATCTTCAGCCGAGTGAGCTACGCAACGCCGTATCTAGATTTGAAAGCGGTGGAAGAAGAAAAAATTGTCACTAATGAGAAAATGCGTAAAAAGAGCGCTGGGACTGCCCATATGCACATCCACAGAGAGAGTGATGGTTCTAGGGGTACACAACACATGGGCAGAACTTGCGGAAGCGGTGCGAACCTCTCAAATTGAGAGACTTAGCACCACGAAGACAGGAAGAGTCATTTTGACGAAAGTTGGAATAAATCCGGATAGGGGTCCCACGGTCAAGGTGGAGGTAGCTAGAGAAGTCAGATAAAATTTGGTGATTCCCCCGCTGCCAAAAAACATCCACTCGGAATATAACAAAGACAGGAGGAAAAAACGAGCCGAAGCATTAGAAATTAGATTCGGCGAAATTTCGGAACATGAAGTGGCCTATGTAGACGCGGCGGGAGGTGGTGGCAGTTTCACGGTAGCAACGGTCGTCAGCGGCTGGAGCAATCCCGTGACAGCTGCCACTTTGCGCGGGCGGAGCATAGAAATAGCCGAGGAAACTGTGATCGCGTTAGCTTGCGTCGGAACGGAAGCGAAGTTTGTCATCAGTGACAGCAAAACTGCCATATAAAATTTTAGCAAGGGCAGGATCTCGCCCTTAGCAGCCAGAATCCTAGGCCAGAATAAGTTGGATAGGAAAATTCAAATAATTTGGACTCCTGCGCACGAAGCCGTCCCCGGCAACGAGGCGGCCCACAAGCTGGCTCGAGATCTCTACCGCCGAGCCGCTACAGGGCCACTTGCTGACCGAGGAAGCGGAGAGCGCTTGCTAAAGTATGGGGAGATCACGCAGCACTACAGATTGGATCGTAGACTGGTACCCCCACCAGACCCGAAATTAAACAGCAGACAAGCAGTGGCGTGGAGGCGACTGCAAACTTATACATATCCGCACCCGGTTATGGCGAACCACATGTTCCCTGAGGCTAGGAGTGACAAGTGCAATCTTTGTGGGGCGAGAGGGACCCTCGACCACATAATATAGGAATGCCCGTATTCTCCCAGGAGGATGAACAATATAGGCTGTAGAGACACCTGGGAGATCCTGCTGCGCAGCTCGGACCCTGAGCTCCAGCTCCTACTCGTCCAACTGGCTGAAGAGGCTGCTGGGACCCAAAACCTCCCGGCCTGCCTCTGAGGCGGCGGCACCCGCCCCTTGACCTGCGTGTCGGGGGGTGGGTAGATCACCTTATCTGTTGAACATTAAAGTTTAGTCCATCTATCCATCCAGGTGGTCTAAATTGCTCAATAGCCACTATGGCTTCTCTATCTCTCTCAGCCCTCCTTGCCCAGAGATCAAACAAAATATAGAACCCCGGGTGCTCAAATTTCTCAGTAACCTCTAAACTCCTATTTATCTCTGTTCACTTTAACTATCCTCCTTTCCCTGTTTTGAAGCGCAGTTCAGACGTCCACAGAAACGTGTGTGATTGAAACAGCTCCTTTTCTTTCCTGTAAACTAGTTTTTTTTTAATACAGGAATAAATTTAACGGCTGGATTTTCAGCTCCCATTCACCGTCTACCAAGACAATTCGACATCGCAATGTCGACCCGTTATCATTACAAACTTTTTGGAAACGCTCATGTGTTGTTTTAGTAAGTGTTACTTAAAATTAGTGAAAGGTGAGTAGGTACTAACTGTATATTTTTTATTTAGTCACAATGAGTAAAGTTAGTAGTGGACTGGGCGGTGCGACGTTTTCTGCAAAATAAATTCATTATTTGTAAACCCTAGCGTAGGGCTTCACCGTAAACCTTACTGTGTACAATTTAAGTGCCTGATCGTGCCGTACTTGAATAATAAAAACCATATTTTATCGGCTGCTTTGGACGAAGGCATTGTATATCGTTTTTCTTTTTGTTATTGCCTTATCTGGACACATTGTATTTCATGAAAACAAAATCAACAGAAATAACACGAACGTTATTTACATACGCTATTTCATATGAAACACCAAAATTCACGCATACGCAACAAAGAGAGCCACTTAGGAGGTTCTGCGGCAGCTTTTTGGATTGCCGAAAACCTGTCCACGCTTTTCCGAAAATAAATTCGGGCAGGCCTTGCGTCTTTATCACAATGGTAACCAGCCATTCTTCAACGCCATATGCAGTGGAGGCCCATGATGCATACTTAAATCAAATGGTACCTCATCGTTATTTTCTACGCTTAAGTACCGAATACCAGTTCAGTTCAGTTCAGTTGTTCAGTCATGTCCGACTCTTCGCGACCCTGTGGACCATGTCACGCCACGCTTTCGGGTCTCTCACTATCTTCCTAACATCACATAACTTCATCTGCAGTGCCTCGAGGATGCCATCTAACCATCGCGTTCGCTGCCTACCCCTTCTCCGGCGACCCTCAACCTTTCCCAACATCAAACTTTCTCCAGCGACTCCTCTCTTCTCATCAAATGACCAAAGTAGCTGAGCTCTAACTTTAGAATTTGACCCTTCAATGAGCAGTCAGGGTTTATGGTCGACAATATCGACTATATCGACTGATTTCACGCCGGTGCAAAAAATAAACTATATATGGTTGAGTTCGACATATGGAGTGTTTTGAAAAACAATGTATCTTCATTTTCTTGAAACTGATACACATGGAAGGCATTAAGACGCTATAAAGCGAATAATTTCTGAAGCAGCCTCAATAGATTTTCGCGATCTCTTCTATAATGCTAATTATGTGGCCTATACCTAGTTTTGAATATTTCGCTATGTGTTGAATTCACATTTATGACAATTCCTAGAAGCAAACATCATGAAATTTATTTTTGAAATTTATTATTCATGCAGATCTAGAAATTTGAGTGCGCATTACAATTATGAAGCGCATATCCTTGCCATGTAAAAAGAGAGGCATTATCTGCAGCATGCAGATATTTACTGACATTTCAGAACCACTGGGTGAAGGCAGGCAAGCTCGTTCTGTACATGAAGCCTAAACTATTGTTCTTCTGTGTCCTGTCGGCTGTGGTCATTGCGTCGGAGTAAGCAATTATTATTTCATAACTGCAATTGACTTTCCTTACAACAACCCGTACACGCAACGCAAACTACACTAACGCTTTAAGTGTGGGTCTCGATATTAGCCGTGTTCGCATTGCACATCTTGGGAATGTGCAACATCTTTTTAACAATACTAGTGTAAGCTCTGTGAAATCAATGCAGGAATTCCCCAGAGGCGGAGAGCTTCTGTTTGCGACTGTAGGAAGCAGGAAAAGATAATGCAAGGACTTGCTGCTGGCTTTGTAGCTGAGCCACCTCCGCTGCCTCGTGCGGATAGAGGTGAAAATAGAGGAGAAGAAGGAGAGAGAAAGACGGGCATCGCAACCGCCCACCCCCCACCCCCATTAGCAGTGTATAGAGGATGCAAGTCTATGATTATCATATAAAAGAGCGCACGTTATATAGGCGGCGTACAGAGGATGCAAGTCTAATGTTCATATAAAGAATCTCAAGTTATGACGCAAGGGTTATTCCGGGAATAGCAGGATTTACTTGACTATTTTTACTTAGGAAGAGCGCTTTTAATATTCTGGGCAGAGTAGATACCATGATGATTAATGACATTTTGAAGAATACTATTCCTGACTAGGAGTTTAAAAGGGAAAGACAATTTGTGGTAGCATTGCTTAACAGAAATAAAAAAATTGTGAATGTTGTAAAGCTGGTTGACGTGCTAGCCTCTAGATATGTCATTATTTCGTTTTTTGGATATGAACTGTATGTGGCTTCCACAGCAATACTTGACTTTCAGATGTAACAAAAGATTAACAAAGAATTAGCTATGTAAAAAAATTAGGGATTAGAAATTGAAAATTTCATTTTTCACAGAATTCTGAATTATTTCGTTTACTGCTTGTGTGTTCTGTTTTAGACGCGAGTATTATAAGGTCGTCGAAGCTAAATGTACCCATGTTTTAGTGAAAATGAAATGTTCCAGTGTACTCACGCCAAATGACGAATGTTTACTGCTCTGCTCTCTAGACTTCAAAAACCTTTTGAAATTAATATACTTGCTTCTAATGGGCAATGTGGAAAGTAATATCTTTTCTTCTCACTAACAAAGTCAAACATGAAGGTCTGGTTGCCTTTGATACAGATAGATGCCTTGAATAGGGCAAGCTGTTGGGCTAGTTGCTGTTGATTCATAATTCACATCGCTTAACCACAGAGACAGAGAAAGGAACCTGTGTTCTTCTTTAATACTTTCTTTTGTCCGTGTGATTAATCGTTATAAAATCATAGATACGAGTATATGCCGCCTTCAAACCACAGCCCCAATAAAAAAGATTTATTGATCATCCACCTGAAAGAATCGTATATGGCAAGCTATTTCTTCTTACCTTTCGCAATTTATATTGGTATACTTGTCAATACTGCAGGTATGCAAGGGCGCATGACCAAATTTTTAATGAATTTCTTTTAAACCTGCAGTGACTGAAATGAAATTCTCTTATAGAAGTAAATATTCAAATTGAGCTGATTCTACTACGTAATCATAAAGTTTCAGGAACTTCTATATACTCCTGATTATGTAAAGCAACTCTCAACCACTCTTCGTAATGTTTAGTCTGATAAATCATTGTGTCTTCGTAAAATATAGGCTGCGTTTGTTATATACATACCTCTTTGAACGAAATGCATAATACTGTGGTTTGTCTACTATGTAAACGTGTCGAACACTGAGAAAGCGCATGCGAATTTCTGATGCATCTATGACAGAAAAAAGTAATCCTTAAATGCAGAACCGAAATGCGAGTAATGTTCGAGATTTTATGTATTTAAATCCCCTACCAAACCTTTATGTTAAAAAATTGTGAAGAATTTCGCCTTCGCTAACAAAACATTTTTTTCATACGTCTGTCTTGCGGATGCGGTGCTGTGGGCGAGCATACCTCGCCACGCAAAGTATCGAAGGAAAAGCGGCAAGATAAAAGTTCTAGCTAGCCATAAATGAAGACTCTCGATAACTGCTGCCTTTTATTCCGCTCTTCCAATTACTCACAAAGGTTCCTTGCTGGAAGACAACGCGGTCTCAAACATTGAGGAACGATGCTCTTAAATTGTAAATGATGCATAATATTCTAAAAAATTTAAAAATATCTTTTCGAAGGACTTGCATACTGCACGCCAAACATATACAGTCGTGCCTCGTTAATACAGACACTTTGGCTTCCGCCCAAAACTGTCCATAGAGCGAGTCGTCAGTAATAACAAATCGAAATATTAGAAAAAAAAACGCTGAGGATGACATCTGCTTAGAGCTTAATGTAGGCCATAGATGGCGTTAGGAACTACACGAACATTACCCGAGTCACTGTTATGCTTCAAATTCTATGCAATTAAAAATATTCTGGTCCATTCGCATATTGTTCTCGATGGCATTTCATTAATACTGTAAGTTGCTTTACTTCTCCTTTTCATCTCCCACGAGACCCATATCAGCATTTAGTTGGTTGAAAGTTGCGGAATCCAACTTTTTACAAGGCGCAACCTGATGTCAGAGTTTTGTACTAGTGAATTCATGCAATACCAAAAATCATAGCGTGCATCGACTGCGCAAATTCGCAGTATGAAATATGAAACCCCAAACGAAAAGGGCAATCAATCAGTCATTGGCACTACGTTCATGTGGTGCCTGTCAACAAAATCATGAAGAGAAATTATCTTTGAAGCAGTGTAACGATTTAGTCTTCATGACTGTCCATATTAACGTACAAAAATAGATTGGCCTTTTTGGTATTTGTTCATTTTCTCTTTGTCCTTTGTGCGGACAGCGAGTTTCTATATTAACGATACGTAAACAAATGGAAAACGTTTCGTCCCCAGAAAAAACTGTTTATAATTCAAGTCGTCCATTTAACGGGGGTAGCATTAACGAGCACGACTGTATAGCAACAAGAGGCATGAATAACAGCTTTTTTGAAGCATTTAGAACCATTTTATGGTCAATGCAGAGAGATAAAAAAGGCAATTCTAATTTTACGCTCACAAGCGAAATCAGAAGCTGCACTGGCATTAAAACTTATTTCTCGATCACTTCTACGCAATTTGCAACCTGACCTCTGGAATAAACCTCGATATTGAATGACCACTACCACCTCTCTTAACCCTTTGAGGGTTTTTGCCGTACATGTATGGCGGCGGTTTTCCGTCCCGCAAGGTTTTTGCCATACCGGTACGGTTTCAATCTTCCGTTTGAAATTTTGTGCTCTAATGACGGCGCATGCTCACTGGGAGATTATGCCACCTCCTAGGGCTTATAAGAAGCGCTTGAAATATATGGTGCTGCCTTCTTGTGAAGATAAACAGAAGTGATTCCTATCTGCAGCCTGGTCAGCGGCAACGCCGCCGCCCTATCGCGGTTTCAGTTTCGCGACCTGATCGTAACGAAGGCGGAAACTTAACTTTATTTCTATCTGTATGGGTGCTTCGGTGCAGAGGATAAACAGAACTTATTCCTAGCTGCAGCTTTGTGGCCCGGTCAGCGGCAAAGCGCTTGCATGGTTTCGGTTACACCCCCTCCTCCCCTCCCTTCTCCTGTGATCGCAATAGAGGCGAGCAAAACTTGATTTTTATCTTTAAGGCCACTCTCGATGCAGGGGCATCAGAAACCGATTTCCATCTTTATTGGGGCTGCTGTTAGCTTGTTTATCATCGACGCTTACGAAGTATTCCTGCTCTCCTTGTGGTTTCCTGAGGTTCCTGAGTTTGCACTCTGGAGCAACGTTGACTCCAAAATACGGTTCTCAATAATTTTCTACAACATTTCCTTCACTTTGCTCATATTGAACTTTCAAGATCTTGAATAAACTAATTTGACCATCTGGAGAAGCTTTTTTTTTTTTTCAGAACAATTCGACCCTCAAAGGGCTAAGTAATTTTAAGTTCTAAATACTCGATGCATATTCACGTTTAGTGCGGATAAACGTTTCACATGCGATTAGTCTGACAATCGGTGAAGGAATTGTGAGCGATCGTCTGATGAATCCAAATGATTTAAAAATGTTACCAGCATGACGTCGTGTGCTTTGACAAATTTAGATAACTGGTTATTCCGATGCAAAGATAGTTTTATGATTCTACTTTCCGAGAGCGCGGCTTTGTTTAGCGTGTATGAAAAGTGTAGGCTTTATTGTTAGCGGGACACGTGTATAAATTTTCATTCCATTTCATTCATCTTTGTATGCAAAAGCTAATCGCCAATTTTGGATTAGGATACTGTCTTTCGAAAGCGATTGCTGCTCATCGTTAATAGAAATAAGGAGGCAAAGAATGCAATCACCTACAAAGAGACAAATGCGTGATAAAACTCCAGCAGGAAGGTTTGGTCGGATTGTATGGTTTAACGTCCCAAAGCAACTTAGGCTATGAGAGATGCCATAGTGAAGGACTCCTGAAATTTCGACCACCTGGGGCTCTTAACGTGCTTTGACATCGTACAGCAAACGAGTGCCTTGTTCTCCGCCTTCACTGAGTTTCTTGCACAAGTAATGAATTTCATGCACAGGCCCACACGGCGGGCCAGGAGCCAAAGGAGTACGAGATAGCCATGCGGGTAGTGTACGTCTCGATGGCGATGATTTTAACGATGTATTTGGTCAATCTGAGAAGATGTGAGGCTAACCAGAGCAATGTTTCTGGCAGCGTCGGCGCGTGCTATGGCATCGGATGCATTACTGCTGGCATGGTCTTCAGCAGGAAGCATACTGTTGAAAGGAAGCAGATAATCATGGCTAAAAGAGATAACAGGGTTAATAGGAACGAATTGTATTCAAATGTGACGAATCGTAAATTGACATACAAGTCATGACAGTAACCCCAAACACACATGGACAGCATATCCGTAAGCTTTCGGGGAAGGCACTCAGTAAGGCCCCTTGTTTAGGATTGATAGGCCGTCGAGAAATTGTGGCGAGTAGAGCATAACTGCAACAAATCTTCAACAACTTTAGAAATGAAGCAGGAGCCTTGATCAGTTAGCAGTTGACGGGGAGCCCCATGAAGCAGGATGACGTCGTGAAGAAGGAAATCAGCGACGTCGTAGAGTAGACAGAGCTGGTCGGCATCACTCGCGTAATAGCGTAAAACATGCAATCAGTGGCGACCACGATCCATCTCTTCCCCGAAGTCGAAGTCGGGAATGGGCCCAAGGATGTGAAGACCGATGAGCGACAATGGGTTAGGAGAAACTTCGATTGTTTGCAGATGACCACTAGGCTAAAGCTGCAGCTTCTTCCTATGCTGGCAGAGGTCAGAAGCTGCAACAAAGAAGTGAGCAGAGCGATAAAGGCCTGGCCAGAAAAGTTACCGGCGTACACTATCATACATGCGAGACACTCCGAGGTGCCCTGATGTAGCGACGTCATGAAGTTGGGCTAAAATAGCAGAGCGGAGAATAGTAGGAACAGTGAGCAAAAGGTCCCAACAATCTGGGCGCAAGTTGTGTCGCAACAATGTATCGTCACGCCGCACGAACGTACTGATGGAAGGGTTTGGTTTGGTTTGGTTTGGTTTGTAGGGTTTAACGTCCCAAAGCGACTCAGGCTATGAGAGACGCCGTAGTGGAGGACTCCGGAAATTTCGACCACCTGGGGTTCTTTAACGTGCACTGACAACGCACAGCACACGGGCGCCTTGCTTTTCGCCTCCATCGAAAAGCGGCCGCCGAGGCCGGGATTCGATCCCGCATCCTTGGGAGCAGTAGCCGAGCGCCGTAACCACTGCGCCACCCCGGCGGGGCGCACTGATGGAAGGATCGGAGTCGTTGGTGCGCAGCTTGTCTATAATGGGTCGTATGGAATGGTCAAGACGCTTTTCGGCACCGATGTGCAGAAAGTGTATGATGGATATCACGTAGTCGTCACCAGTACAGTCATCTAATTCAGGAGGATTGATGGAATGGCGGGACAAACAGTCAGCGTCTTGATGCAATCGGCCTGACTAGTAGACATTATCAAATGCCTATTCCAGTAAGTGCAAGGCCCAGCGACCTAAGCGCCCGGTAGGGTCCTTAGGTGGCAACCAACACCAGGCATGGTGGTCTGTCACTACGCAAAAAGGCCTCCCAAACAAATAAGGGCGGAATTTAATCAATGCCAAAAGAAGTGCTCAAATTCCAGTTCGCAATTGAATAGCTGCGCTCAGATGGGGATAGCAGGTGGATGGCGTAGGCAATACACGGGAGGCGCCATGCTGAGACTGGGCAGGAACAGCGCCATTTACATCTCCACTGGCGTCGTTTCGAAGAGGCGAAAAGGCTGAAATGGGTCAGGAGAAGTGGAGAGGTGAGGGCCAAAACCCGGGCTTGAAAGGCGCGAGCTTCATCAGGGCCTAAAGAGAAAGGAACGTTCTTCTTGAGGAGGGCGGTGTGCTGACGGGCAACGTCGGCAAAGTTGTGGATGAACAGTCGGAAATAGGAACACGAACCAAAGAAACTGCGCACAGCAGTTGTGGAACGCGGTTCGGGAAATCCCGGATGGCAGGGACTTTACCAGGATCAGGCAGGATTCCTGTGGCGCCCACAAATTGGCAAGGAAATCAATCTGGCGTTAGTAGAAGCTTCAATATTTTAATTCAGCTAGAGACGAGCACTGCGGATGACGGAAATGATCGTAGAAATACGAGCGAGGTGGGTTTCAAACGTCGGCGAGAATCCTACGTAATCGAGGTGGGACAAGCACCTGGTCCATTTGAAGCCATGCAGGAAAGAGTTCATGATACGCTCGAAGGTCGTGGGAGCATTCCAGAGGCCAAAAGGTATAACTTTGAATTGGTACACGCCATCAGCAGTAACAAAAGCGTTTTTTTTTTCGCGATCAACTTCGCCTACCGCTATTTGTCAGTATACTGAACTCAAATAAGTTGATAAGAAATATCTGGCTCCATGCAGGCAGTCCAGCGCGTCGCCTACTCGGGGCGAAGTGTGAACGTGTTTCTTGGGGATCGCATTCAGGTGGCAGTAATCAACATATTACCTTCAACTGACATTTTTCCTTTTCACTAAGACTACAGGTGATACTTGTGGACTGCTAGAATGGCTCGATAATGTTCGCTACCCTCTTGTCAACTTCTGTCTGTATGATTTGGCGCTCAAAAGGCGATACAAGGTACGGCCGGCGGTGGACCAGGGTAGCATCGCCGGTGTTAATGCTGGTTGGTTGGTTGGTTTGTGGGGTTTAACGTCCCAAAGCAACTCAGGCTATGAGAGACGCCGTAGTGGAGGACTCCGGAAATTTCGACCACCTGGGGTTCTTTAACGTGCACTGACATCGCACAGCACACGGGCGCCTTGCTTCTCGCCTCCATCGAAAAGCGGCCGCCGAGACCGGGATTCGATCCCGCGTCCTTGGGAACAGTAGTCGAGCGCCGTAACCACTGCGCCACCCCGGCGGTGCGTCACAACAGAAGTTTGGGCAGAGGACAGTTGCCGAAATCCAAGATGTCCTTGTTGGAATCCAAGAGTTGTGAAAGGGGGCATGGATGTGGTTTGGTGGCAAATTCGTAGCAATAATTGCAGACATAAGATAGGAATGAGAAGTTGTCGAGAGCTGGGGTGTACAATGATCAGATTGGCGTTCAGGAGCGACAGCAGAAAGTGTTACTTGATGAGTGGAAATAGGCCTGCAAGTGCGATGCCTTGGGCGCAAGACTTGGGCAACGACGCTTAATTTAAGAATCGGAAGGTAGGTGCGGTTGGCGCTGAGGGTGACGAGGGTGTGAGGAGTGATGTAATCATGATGCAGAACAACATCAGTAACAGGGCAAGTAAGGTAGGCGCCATCAGGAACAAGGGGGAACGTAGAAATTGTAACATTAATTGCGGCTTCGGGCGCAGGGGAACAAATTCAGCAGAGCGAAGACGGGGCACCCGAGAGGCGCTGTCGTAGCAGTGTGGGAGATCAAAACGTAGAAGAGCGGCGGCGCAGCTGACAAGGGCATCATAGCCGGTCAAAAATATATGCCAAGAAACATGGTGACGAAAGCAGTCAATTAGAGTGAACAGCACAGGAGTAATGTGGTCGGCAATGTAAACACGAGCTGTGCACATTCCAGCGTCAGCAGTATGTGTGTGTGTGTGTGTGTGTGTGTGTGTGTGTGTGTGTGTGTGTGTGTGTGTGTGTGTGTGTGTGTGTGTGTGTGTGTGTGTGTGTGTGTGTGTGTGTGTGTGTGTGTGTGTGTGTGTGTGTGTGTGTGTGTGTGTGTGTGTGTGTGTGTGTGTGTGTGTGTGTGTGTGTGTGTGTGTGTGTGTGTGTGTGTGTGTGTGTGTGTGTGTGTGTGTGTGTGTGTGTGTGTGTGTGTGTGTGTGTGTGTGTGTGTGTGTGTGTGTGTGTGTGTGTGTGTGTGTGTGTGTGTGCGTGTGTGTGTGCGTGTGTGTGTGTGTGTGTGTGTGTGTGTGTGTGTGTGTGTGTGTGTGTGTGTGTGTGTGTGTGTGTGTGTGTGTGTGTGTGTGTGTGTGTGTGTGTGTGTGTGTGTGTGTGTGTGTGTGTGTGTGTGTGTGTGTGTGTGTGTGTGTGTGTGTGTGTGTGTGTGTGTGTGTGTGTGTGTGTGTGTGTGTGTGTGTGTGTGTGTGTGTGTGTGTGTGTGTGTGTGCGTGTGTGTGTGTGTGTGTTCGTGTTTCCAGCGGTGCTCAACTATAGGTGCCCTACGTGCTGTAGCTGAATTCATTTCCCAAGAACACCCACATTTTACTGAACCGTGCTCACGAATTCTAAAGCAGTGATTCAAAATCTGAAACCTGCACTACTCCACGGGTCACATGACCGACTAGTTGCAGAGATCCGCCAACTGTAACATGGTGCATATCGAAAGTTCGAGATATTATTTTTCAGTGCTTGCCATGACGCTGCGGCATCAGTTAAAACCACCAGGCGGAGGAGGCTGCTCGATCTGCTCTCAACGACGGAGTTACACTCAAGATCAACATATCGAGGCTTGATACAGATTTTGCGTTTCGCTCTTTGCCCTGAAGATCACACTTTCAGCCCGGAACACGCGGGAGTTTTGCAATCGCCGCCTCAGGGAACTGGACACTGCAATGCGCTTTCGCCTTCCCCATACGATAGCGCGTCAAAAAGCAACGTTGCTGTGCCGTTTATAGCTTCACGTTACTTTCACGAACAAATATGCTTTCTAGATTAGAACGGCCATTAGCCCTGCCTGTGAAAATTGTGGCTGTGAAGCGAAAATAGAACATCTCCTGTCTAAAGGTCCTGCATTTGATATCGAAACGTAAGAACTGAGTTGTGCGCTCGACTGCCTCGATCTTCACCTTTAAAGAATGATAACACCCTTGGTTCGTGGCACGACAGTCGTTTGCCTTCAAGGCATACAGCACAGTTTATTTATCTATCAGCCACCGACTTAAGTGACAAACTGTGAAGGTGCTTCGCTTCTCTTTTCTCTTCCCCTCTTTAATTCCATGAACCGCTTTCCCCAGTATAGGGTACCCAACCGGAGGCCTGTCTGGTTGACATGCCTGCCTTTCCTCCCTACACGCGACGCTCACGTACTGGTATTGCACCTCAAAGACAAAAGAAAAATCAAGGTCGCTGTCTAACTTCAACGTGTAGAGGAAGCCTGAATGTTTGCTTGACGACACTTTAAAATTTAACTGGGCACCGATGCCCGACGTTACAGCTTACGACAATGCGACGGAGAATACTAGCAGAGAGTATAGTTGGGTATGCCATACAATTAGCCTCGCTGACCGAGTGAAAACCTCGTACTACTCTACTTTGATACATATAACGTCCTCTGCTGCCTTGAGCCCCAATACACGTTCTAAAAGAGCATTGATGACTGAATCTTTTATGTATCCCAAACTTTTGAAACATCGAGTCATGTTCTTTAATGGGCGGGAGGGGGAAGTAATGTCGCGAAACTTTGTAGTGCTTTTTTTTTTTTTGTTTCTGACCGCCGTTTACCAGCGACCCTATCACTTTGCTGGTATGCACAGCAATATGTATTCATTTTGCTTATGCTTGATGTCGCTGACTGGCGGCTTTATTATTGTCTTCGTCGGGCAAGACGCGCCTGGTTGTCTGTCGAATGATTATAGCTAGCTGTGTATGTTTCCACAGTGTTCCAGGATGTTTCTGTTATATTTTCCTGGTTTATCTAGATGTTTCTTCGCAGACTTTATATTTCAGCGCTGTGGAATGCGTAGAGCATTAGTAGTTCGAAGACCGACGAGCACACTTGCTCTATCTTTATCGTCAATATGCTGTTCCTTCCAGGGCACAAGATAGCCACTAAAGAGTGAAGTTCAACACCAGTCTCTTGTACTCCTGTTTTCGCCATTTTCACGATTACGATGCATCGTATATCCCTGGACATCACTTCCAATCTGAAAACAAAGCAGACCATGTGCCCCTCGCAAGCGGGGAACCGCACTCACAGTGACGAAGGTTCTCTGGAAAGTCGCTACCCCTGTCACGGCCACACTGAGCGTGAAACGTTAGTTAAAAGTCGTTGGGCGCTATCTTGACCACGAGGTACGCTCTGTGTTTGTCGCAAAGTGACATGTACTGCATATGCCTCATTTCGTGCAAAATTCAGGTGCTGCTTGTGCTCTAACGTGCGAAATAGGCGCTTCATAAAAAGACTCTTCACGGCCATGAATCATGTGTCGTAGGAACCTATAGCTACTCATCTTCCCCACTGAATTTAAAACTAGCTGCCTCGAAGCGAAGGTGTATAGAATTTATAGTATCTAAAACCATACCAAAAGTTTTATTTTGTTGCAGCCAGTAAGTTAATGGCAGAAATCTTATTGGATACTTGTGTCTTTCAGATGCCAGCCGACAAAAGGAGTGACACCAAGAAAGTAAGAGTGAACTTTTCAAAACTTCAAAACCTCACAGGTTAGCGGAAAGTAAACTGAGGTTCCAGAATACACTGTATGTTTGGCCACTTTGCTCAGACTACCAGTTAACAAAGTTCAATATCAACCTAACATCACGGCCATTCCTGGTTTCAGTGCAGCTTTTATTATTTTCAGAAAACATCATCAAGTCAAGCCACCACGGCAGCCTTACTGCCCACCCGAGGTATGGAAAATCCAAGTGACTATTCCTGGCAAGATCTCTGCTCATTGTCACCAGACCTGCTACCAATACCGCAGAACAAATGCTTCTCTAACTTCTCTCCTGGGGGTACTGTCCTCTGTCAGATGCGCTGCTCTTATTCGTAAACACATCATCTCATGCGTAAATACTTAAGCCTCTGCTAATACTGTCTTACTTGGGCGCGCTCTATCGTGTAAATAATATTGATTATCCCAAATTCTTACATGCCATGTTTAAACCAATGTCATCTTTTCACTAGCATGCTAATAATGTGGCTTCTTTTATAGACTTAGTATGATTTCTTGCAGTTTTTAAGGTTACAGCATTTACGTTCCTTTCTTTACCTGCTGAGTTTTTCGCCAGTGTATTTTTTTATAATATAGTTGTACTATGGTCCCATGAAGATGATTGCAAGTGAAATGCTGCTCTTGTATACTTTATTGAATTGACATTGTATATTTGAGAGCAAGGGTGAAAGGTATTTCACTCCCTTCAGATTTTCCTAAATTTATTTGCTTCGTCTAAACATGCTAGCATCACGTGGCGGCTGCGTTCCGATGGAGGCGAAACGAAGTGGCGTCCGCGTGCTGTGCGATGTCAGCGCACGTTAAAGATTCCCAGGCGGTCGAAATTACTCCACAACCCTCCACTACGGCTCCTCTTTCTCTCTTTCCACTTTCGCTCCCACCTTCCTCCCTTCCCTTACGGCGCGGTTGAGGTGTCTACACACAAGTGTGACAGATACTGTGCTTTTCCTTTCCTGTGAACCAATTATTATTATTATTATTATTATTATTATTATTATTATTATTATTATTATTATTATTATTATTATTATTATTATTATTATTATTATTATTATTATTTCGAGCGTCAAACTTTCTATGATCTAATGTTCAAAGAAAAGTGAGGGCGATGAACATTACAGTAGTTTTGCGAAAAATAATATTTACAGCGACAGTTTTCTTTTCCGTGCTCGTGTCAATAAAATTCCGTTTCTTTCCCCTCTATCACCTACTTCAAAAGCTTATTTCACTAACGAGGTCAGGCATATAAACATATTAGAATTGTTGTCACCAACTGTATCTAACCCTAGATTATGAAGTTTTCACCAAATTTCGATTTAAAAAGCTTCTGGCAGGGCATATACGTCTGTATACCATCTATTATCTTCCACATTGTCTTTTTTTCTGTAATGAACTAAGCTTCCTGTGTGGTCACCCTTGAAATCTTGATGGATCATCACATTTGGCTGACGTACACTCCGATAACGTAACAAATCAATTGTTGTGTAGCGTTCACACAATTTTGAATGTTACATGTGTATAAGAGGATGAAAATAGCCGTGGTAAAACAATGCTTGTGGAAAGTTTTTCCTGGTTTCATGCGATATCACTGGTTTGCACGATTTTCTCTCTTAGCTGCATTCTCAGGTGAGTGAGTGAGTCAACTTTATTGTCCGACAGAATAGGCTCTTTTCTACCCCAGGTCCTCCCTCTAGAGGAGAGGCGCCTTGGGGCAGGTGAGAATACGCTTCAGATGCTGTCCAAAATCATCTGGATCTCGCCGGCCTCTTCATCCAGTCGAACCGCTAGTAGCTGGTGTTCCAGGGTTGGGCTTTTCAGCAAAGCCTCCCAGGCTTCTCTACTATCAATTTTGTTTGCCCTGCCTGGGAATGCAAACACTTCCATATTTTATTGTTTAGGTTGCCCCTCTGCACGGAAATCCTGCAGCTCTCACCTTCAGAATCTTGGAATATATATTTAATTAAAAATACAATCGTTGAAGTCCCGCCGTGGTGTTGCAGTGGTAAGGTGCCCGACTACTGTGCTGAAGTACCCGGGTTCAATCCTGATCGCCGGCGGCTGTGTTTCGGTGCTGGCGAAACAAAGAGGCGTCCGTGTGTTGTGCGATGTCAACGCACGTTAAAGATCCCCAAGTGGTCGAAATTTCCCCGTAGTCCTCCTTTTCTCTCTTTACACTTTCACTCTCATTTTTCTCCCTTCCCTTACGGCGTGGTTCAGGTGCCACCAGAAACAAGTGTGACAAATACTGCGCCTTTCCCTTCCTGTGAACCAATTATTATTATGAGCTGTACGTTCAATTTTTATTCCCAATTTATTATTTAGCGGCAATTAATTATACATGCAATTAGTGAAGTGCAATTGATTCAGTATAACCCATCCAAATATTACTTGCTGCCGCAACATTAAGGTCACTTTTTAACAATTGACTTATTAGCAATCATTATTTATCTCTTAGTGATAATCATGTGCAAGTACATTCAACATGAGCGTCCAATATTACGTGACTTGATGCACAAGCGTAATGTATTATTTTTAAATAATGGTTATCATTTCATACATGTGATTTATCCTGCGCATATATATTCAACTTGGATATGTGAGCTTTCCAATGATATAATGTTTACGAAGAGATTATAGGCTATACAGAATATAATCTCGTGTTGATATGGGTTCACTGAAAGGTTTAACTTTAAAGCTAGTTTGCAGGCCATAGAGACGCAGTGCAACTCTTCTCCCCTTTTGCATGTTGTAGAACTTCGCTCTGATAATCAGCGGTGTTCTACATTGCTTGGTAGTTCATATGTATACTGTCATGTAGTTGTCATATGTATATTGTCACGTAGTTGTCATATATGTATATTGCCACGTGGCAATATTTTCTATGATCGAGTAGACCATAAGAAATAATGGCTCTTCCTGTGGTTGACTCAAGTTGAGAAGAATGCTCGTATATTATAAACTACTATCTCTGTAACTTGCCCTTGTTTTACTTAGAGTAACATAAAGCTTATACTTGTATTTATATACCCCTGGACCACTTCCATAAACTGTTACAACAAGGCTAGTGTTAAGGCTATATCAGTTCCCGTGCTCATACAATCTTCTGGCAGTCCTTACTGAAAGGCATGTGTCGTAGAGTAGAAACAATCACAATAAAAAAAAATCCCACTAATGCTTGGAATAGCTACTTGCTGGTGTTATGAGGAGAAAATTATCTGTTCCTCAGCTCTTCTGATAAAAACCACATTTTAGTAACAAACACATTTTTGAATTCAAATACCCTCGCCATCTTCGTTTTCGAGACAAGCGCTGAAGCAGCACAACTTGTGACAGAACTGGAAAAAGGGTTCTTCCACTGCAGCCGTTTATGTCACATTCATCAATTTTTTTTCGCGGCTAAGCTGGAGGTAGAAATTTTAATATTTTATTCTCCGTTAAGTAAAAGATGTGCACTTTTTGTATGCAGTCAGCCAAAACTAGCTGGGCAATAATCGTAAATACTCCGTACGCAATGTCTTGTGGAATGCAACGTAGTACTATTGAAGTGTATACGTTTCAGTAAGTGAAGTCCTAAATTTTCAATACCAAGTGAGCATGGAGTGCAAATGTGAAGTTCTTGGAAAGCGTTTTCAGCTGCTAACTTAAAATACTATTCTGTATTTATTTGTAGTGTCCAGCTCGGGCTAGGCCAGGAATCCGCTGCGGTCCTGACTGTTTATGCGTGGCTAACCCTCCTGGAGTACTTAAAACACGACTTCCTTGCATATGGTCTCCAGCAAGTGAATTTGACCGAATTCTTTGGAAGGATCAAAGCGTAAAAGCCCGACGAAAGCATTGAAGTTGGAGTGGTGAAAAAATATTTGTTCTCAATATATATGCCCAAGCTGCACAACTGTAAAAGGCAAGAAAATAAAAGGGTTAATAAAACGCACCCGTCAGCGAATGTGGCTGGTATTTTATTTGCGATAGCAATTAGAAAGATTATATCTGCGGTGCCTGCAAAAGGCGCCATCAATTCACAGGTACGCAAAATAGATGTGCACTCGCAAGGAACTAGCTTTGCTGAATGTCAATTGCTCGATTACCTTCAATTTCATGTAGCCTCTAAATTTTTCTGTCCTATCAATATGCAGCGCTATATGGTGCGAACTTTACGGTAGCAACAAAAATCACTAATCACCCTTAGGTTCCATAGTACGAAACGTTTCGCAAGGGTACAGTTGCTTCAACAGCAAAATTGTGATGAACTAATATTTATCGGATACCGTAAAATTGTCGGAAGAAAATCATTTTTTTCAACAGGTCTTCATATACGCAGTCGAAAGTTTTGCTATTTAGCTTGAAATGGATAGCCGTTTTTTTTTCTCAAGAAAAGTTTAAACAACTTCACTAACCACGTGTCAATAGGTCTAATTAATGTCTTTAAAACCACATCTCCAAATATTGAACCAATGCCTTAAGATACTGCAAAAAATGAGCGCCAGTTTTGTTTCTAATGAGATCATGAAGTATCCGGCGAGAGGAGAAGACAATATAAAAAAGAGTTTTTTTTTGCTTCGTTACAATAATGGTTGCTTGGCTACTATTGTCTTAGAACGTTTTTATATTACGCATTGTTTGCGTATATTGTCGCTGGTGTAAATCCACGACATTCTTTTGACACAGGAGGACAGCAGAGAACCCATCTGCGATGGTGTCTGGAGACTCAAAGTAACAATTTAAAGCCCGAGGCGGCGGAACTTAAAAATCACTCTATCCTAAAACTGGGGGAAAATACACGCAGAAGTGAGAGAAAAAAAAGTAAGACACGCAACGCACAAGGAAGATATAAAAAAGAAAAGGAAAGTCCGCTTAATGCTCCGCCAGGGTGTTGCAATGGTAAGACGCCCGACTACTGTGCCGGAGTTCCCGGGTTCGAACCCGACCTTGGCGGCTGCGTTTCGATGGAGGCGAAACGAAGAGGCGTCCGTGTGCTGCGCGATGTCAGCGCACCTTAATGACCCCAGGTAGTCGAAATTCCTCCGTAGCCCTCCACTACGGCTCCTCTTTCACTCTTTCCAATTTCACTCCCACCTTCCTCCCTTCCCTTACGGCGTGGCTGAGATGTCCACAGAAAACAAGTGAGACAGTTACCACGCCTTTTCCCTTCTTATAAATCAATCAGTTTTAATGTCCACTCAGTGTTCGTCAACTTAGTGGTGGTGGTGCGGCCAGCGAAGTAGTGTGGCTGGGCGACTGTAGAAAGAAGGAAAGGAAAATGCATGGTCCTGCTACTAGCTCTGTAGCTGAGCCACCTCCGCAGCCTGATTGATTGCTTGATTCACAGGAAGGGTAAGGCGTGGTAACTGTCTCACTTGTTTCTGTGGACACCTCAACGGCGCAGTAAGAGAAGGAAGGAATTTGGAGTGCAAGTGGAAAGAAAGAAAGAGGAGCCACAGTGGATGGCTACGGAGTAATTTTGACCACCTGGGCATCTTTAACGTGCGCTGACATCGCACAACACACGACGCCTCTTCGTTTCCCCTCCATCGAAACCTCTGCTGCCTCGTGTGGACAGAGGGGGAAATAGAGAAGAATGAAACAGACAGAAGAGGGAGAGAAAGACGCGCGTCGCTACAACCGTCGTCCACCACCGAAGCGGTAGCGGGTGCAGATGGCCTAGGACGGATAAAAAATCGGTAGCAGGTTAGCCCCCGGCGGCAGGCGGATGTGACCTACCAGTCCCAACCCCGTAGGGCGAGGAGCAGCCACTTTCGTAGTATGGATGGGCGTCGGCGAAGCCGGTGCTTCTGGGTGCGTCTCGAATCGAGGTTACGGGTCAATGACCGCTCTACAGCAGGCCCCTGCTCTGCAGCTTGGATCCGTAAGCTACGCATGTAGGCGTCGGCGAAGAAGGTACTTCTGGGTGCGTCCCGAATCCACGTCTAGGAGGAACGGCCGCTCTACAGCAGGCATCTGCGATGCAGCTTGGATCTGTAAGCTACACATCTGGACGTAGGCGAAGAAGGTACTTCTGGGTGCGTCCCGAATCCACGTCTAGGAGGAACGGCCGCTCTACAGCAGGCATCTGCGCTGCAGCTTGGATCTGTAAGCTACACATCTGGACGTAGGCGAAGAAGGTACTTCTGGGTGCGTCCCGAATCCACGTCTAGGAGGAACGGCCGCTCTACAGCAGGCCTCTGCGCTGCAGCTGAGATCCGTAAGCTACACATCTGGACGTAGGCGAAGAAGGTACTTCTGGGTGCGTCCCGAATCCACGTCTAGGAGGAACGACCGCTCTACAGCAGGCATCTGCGCTGCAGCTTGGATCTGTAAGCTACACATCTGGACGTAGGCGAAGAAGGTACTTCTGGGTGCGTCCCGAATCCACGTCTAGGAGGAACGGCCGCTCTACAGCAGGCATCTGCGCTGCAGCTTGGATCTGTAAGCTACACATCTGGACGTAGGCGAAGAAGGTACTTCTGGGTGCGTCCCGAATCCATGTTTAGGAGGAACGGCCGCTCTACAGCAGGCATCTGCGCTGCAGCTTGGATCTGTAAGCTACACATTTGGACGTAGGCGAAGAAGGTACTTCTGGGTGCGTCCCGAATCACGTTTAGGAGGAACGGCCGCTCTACAGCAGGCATCTGCGCTGCAGCTTGGATCTGTAAGCTACACATCTGGACGTAGGCGAAGAAGGTACTTCTGGGTGCGTCCCGAATCCACGTCTAGGAGGAACGGCCGCTCTACAGCAGGCATCTGCGCTGCAGCTTGGATCTGTAAGCTACACATCTGGACGTAGGCGAAGAAGGTACTTCTGGGTGCGTCCCGAATCCACGTCTAGGAGGAACGGCCGCTCTACAGCAGGCATCTGCGCTGCAGCTTGGATCTGTAAGCTACACATCTGGACGTAGGCGAAGAAGGTACTTCTGGGTGCGTCCCGAATCCACGTCTAGGAGGAACGACCGCTCTACAGCAGGCATCTGCGCTGCAGCTTGGATCTGTAAGCTACACATCTGGACGTAGGCGAAGAAGGTTCTTCTGGGTGCGTCCCGAATCCACGTCTCGGCTCTACAGCAGGCCTCTGCGCTGCAGCTTAGATCCGTAAGCTACGCATCTGGACGTCGGTGAAGAAGGTACTTCTGGGTGCGTCCCGAATCCACGTCTCGGATCAACGGCTGCTTTATAGCAGGCCTCTGCGCTGCAGCTTAGATCCGTAAGCTGCACATCTGGACGTCGGCGAAGAAGGTACTTCTGGGTGCGTCCTTAATCCATGTCTCGGATCAACGGCTGCTCTACAGCAGGCCTCTGCGCTGAAGCTTAGATCCGTAAGCTACACATCTGGACGTAGGCAAAGAAGGTTCTTCTGGGTGCGTCCCGAATCCACGTCTCGGCTCTACAGCAGGCCTCTGCGCTGAAGCTTAGATCCATAAGCTACACATCTGGATGTAGGCGAAGAAGGTTCTTCGGGGTGCGTCCCGAATCCATGTCTCGGATGAACGGCTGCTCTATAGCAGGCCTCTGCGCTGCAGCTTAGATCCGTAAGCTACACATCTGGACGTAGGCGAAGAAGGTTCTTCTGGTTGCGTCCCGAATCCACGTCTCGGCTCTACAGCAGGCCTCTGCGCTGCAGCTTAGATCCGTAAGCTACACATCTGGACGAAGGCAAAGAAGGTTCTTCTGGTTGTGTCCTGAATCCACGTCTCGGCTCTACAGCAGGCCTCTGCGCTGAAGCTTAGATCCATTAGCTACACATCTGGACGTAGGCGTAGAAGGTTCTTCTGGATGCGTCCCGAATCCACGTCTCAGATCAACGGCTGCTCTATAGCAAGCCTCTGCGCTGCAGCTTAGATCCGTAAGCTACACATCTGGACGTAGGCGAAGAAGGTTCTTCTGGTTGCGTCCTGAATCCACGTCTCGGCTCTACAGCAGGCCTCTGCGCTGAAGCTTAGATCCATAAGCTACACATCTGGACGTAGGCGAAGAAGGTACTTCTGGGTGCGTCCCAAATCCACTTCTCGGATCAACGGCTGCTCTACAGCAGGCCTCTGCGCTGCAGCTTAGATCCATAAGCTACACATCTGGACGTAGGCGAAGGTACTTCTGGGTGCGTCCCGAATCCACTTCTAGGATCAACGGCTGCTCTGCAGCAGGCCTCTGCACTGCAGCTTAGATCCGTAAGCTACGCATCTGGACGTAGGCGTAGAAGGTTCTTCTGGGTGCGTCCCGAATCAACGTCTCAGATCAACGGCTGCTCTATAGCAAGCCTCTGCGCTGCAGCTTAGATCCGTAAGCTACACATCTGGACGTAGGCAAAGAAGGTTCTTCTTGTTGTGTCCTGAATCCACGTCTCGGCTCTACAGCAGGCCTCTGCGCTGAAGCTTAGATCCATAAGCTACACATCTGGACGTAGGCGAAGAAGGTACTTCTGGGTGGGTCCTGAATCCATGTCTCGGATCAACGGCTGCTCTACAGCAGGCCTCTGCGCTGAAGCTTAGATCCGTAAGCTACACATCTGGACGTAGGCAAAGAAGGTTCTTCTGGGTGCGTCCCGAATCCACGTCTCGGATCAACGGCTGCTCTATAGCAGGCCTCTGCACTGCAGCTTAAATCCGTAAGCTACGCATCTGGACGTCAGCGAAGAAGGTTCTTCTGGGTGCGTCCTGAATCCATGTCTCAGATCAACGGCTGCTCTATAGCAGGCCTCTGCGCTGCAGCTTAGATCCGTAAGCTACACATCTGGACGTAGGCAAAGAAGGTTCTTCTGGGTGCGTCCCGAATCCACGTCTCGGATCAGGCTGCTCTATAGCAGGCCTCTGCACTGCAGCTTAAATCCGTAAGCTACGCATCTGGACGTCGGCGAAGAAGGTACTTCTTGGTGCGTCTGGAATCCACGTCTCGGATCAATGGCCGCTCTACAACAGACTTCTGCACTTCAGCTGAGATCCGTAAGCTACGCATCTGACGTCGCCGAGGAAGGTAGTACTTCTGGGTGTGTCTCGAATTTACGTCTCGGATCAACGGCTGCTCTACAGCAGGCCTCGGCACTGCAGCCGAGAACCGTAAGCTACACATCTGGACGTAGGCGAAGAAGGTTCTTCTGGGTGCATCCCCAATCCACGTCTCGGATCAACGGCTGAGCCCCGCCGGGATGGTGCAGTGGTAAAACGCCCGACTACTGTGCCGGAGTACCCGGGTTCGATCCCGACTTCGGCGGCTGCGTTTCGATGGAGGCGAAACGAAGAGGCGTCCGTGTGCTGTGCGATGTCAGCGCACGTTAAAGATCCCCAGGTGGTCCAAATTACTCCGTAGCCCTCCACTACGGCTCGTCATTCTCTCTATCCACTTTCACTCCCACCTTCCTCCCTTCCCTTACGGTGCGGTTCAGGTGTCCACAGCTACAAGTGTGACAGATACTGCACCTTTCCCTTCCTGTGAACCATTATTATTATTATTATCAACGGCCGCTCTACAGCAGGCCTCTGCGCTGCAGCTTGGATCCGTAAGCTACACGTCTCGTTCGCGTACTTCAGATAACTGAAGCAGCGTCTGATGGACACGCAGGCAGCTTGCGTTTGGTCAACCAGCTGGTGGAAATGTCATCGCAGCTGCGACCCATGGAATTTCAGAACACATCTGCGCCTGGGTCAGGCAATGGTGCCTGAGATGTCGTTGATCCGGGGCGTGGATTCGGGACGCACCCAGATGTACCTTATTCGCCGACGAGCAGATGCGCAGAGTTGGGAGTGAAGGGGGCAGGTGGTGGCCCTACGGGGCTGGGACGGTAGATCAACGCCGCATGCGGCGGTGGCTAATTTTATCTGTTGTAGAGCGTCATAGCACCCGCCACTGTTTCGGTGGTGGACGACGGCTGTTGCGGCGCGCGTCTTTTTCTCCCTCTTCTTTTTTTTTATTCTCTATTTTTCTTCTGTCCGCACCAGGCAGCGGAGGTGACTCAGCTACAGAACCAGTAGCAGGTCCGCGCATTTTCTTTTCCTTCCTCCTACAGCCACAACAACACAAGCAGCTCAGGCAGATGCGTCTGGAGACGGGAAACATGCCGATCCTTGTCTTTGGGCCAGGTATGCGGCAAAGGCCCATGCCTGGTCACTCGGGTCGCAAGCAGACGCACACAGGCGAGAGTCTTCTGTTCCTGACTGCTTTCTTCGGTGTGCTTAATCCTGCGAATATCTGCACGCGCTTTTCTTCACCTTCTGCCTTCTCCATGTGCCACTTTCCCGATGAGCCACGCGTTGGTTTTCCCTATTTCTCTTCATCTCCTTCTGCGTCCTTGTGTGGCGCTGGATTCTCACAAAAGCCCCTCATTGAAGAGTTCATCCACCGGGGGGGAGGTCGTGAAGGGTGGCTGTTCGTGGCCCTACGGGGCTTGGACGGTAGGTCAACGCCGATTGCGGCGGGGGCTAACCAGCCACCGAATTTGTAGGCCGTCATTGCACCCGCCACCACTTTGGTGGTGGTCGATGGCTGTTGCGGAACGCGTCTTTCCCTCCCTCATCTTTTTCTTTCTTCTCCACTTTCTCTCTTCTGTCCGCACGAGGCAGCGGAACGCTTTTCTTTTTGCCCCGCCGGGGTGGTACAGGGGTAAGACGCCCGACTACTGTCTGGAGTTCCCGGGTTCGAACCCGACCACGGCGGCTGCGTTTCGATGGAGGCGAAACGAAGAGGCGCCCGTGTGCTGTGCGATGTCAGCGCACGTTAAAGATCCCCAAGTGGTCGAAATTACTCCGTAGCCCTCCACTATGGCTCCCCTTTCTCTCTTTCCCCTTTCACTCCCACCCTTATCCCTTCCCTTACGGCGCGGCTCAGGTGTCCACATAGCAAGTGTGCCATATACTGCGTCTTTCCCTTCCTGTGAACCAATTATTTTCTTTGCCGGAATACCCGGGTTCGATCCCGACCTCGGCGGCTGCGTTTCGATGGAGGCGAAACGAAGAGGCGTCCGTGTGCTGTGCGATGTCAGCGCACGTTGATCCCCCAGGTGGTCGAAATTACTCCGTAGCCCTCCACTACGGCTCCCCTTTCTCTCTTTCCACTTTCACTCCCACCTTCCTCCCTTTCATTACGGCGTGGTTGAGGTGTCCAAAGAAAACAAGTGAGACAGTTACCGCGCCTTTCCCTTCCTATAAATAAATCAGCTTAAAAAAAAACGATTTTCTTCTCTAATTCTCTTCTATCTGCACGAGGCAGCGGAGGTGGCTCAGCTACAGAGCCAGTAGCAGGCCCGTGCATTTTCTTTTCCTTCTTCCTACAGCCACAACAACCCGCCGGGGTGGTGTGCAGTGGTAAGACGCCCGACTACTGTGCCGCAGTTCCCGGGTTCGAACCCGACCTCGGCGGCGGCGTTTCGATGGAGGCGAAACGAAGAGGCGTCCGTGTGCAGTGCGATGTCAGCGCACGTTAAAGATCCCCAGGTGGTCGAAATTACTCCGTAGCCCTTTCCATTTTCCCTCCCACCTTCCCCCCTTCCCTTACGGCGCGGTTGCGGTGTCCACAGAAAACAAGTGAGACAGTTACCACGCATTTCCCTTGCTATAAATCAATCAGATGGCTCAGCTGCAGAGCCAGTAGCAGGCCCGTGCATTTTCTTTTCTTTCTTCCGACAGCTACACAAACAACAACTTGTTGTTACTACTACTGAAGGAAGAAGTAAAAGAACATACACAATCTTGCTACTGGCTACTGACGTGAATTGTATCATTTACGTCAGGTTTTATTTATTTAGAGATCAGAGTTGAGAAGAATTGCCACCGTAATCTGAAACATGGGTATGTTGATTCTACATTGAAAATGGATGCATTCTATTCTGGCAGATGACAGACAGATCCTATGGTAGAGAGAAAGAACTTCGGCCTCAGCAGGATAGCAAAATGATTTTAAATATTGGAGAGAAATAAGAATTTTTCCAGAATTCTCAACCTACGAAGATCACTGCCTGAATATTCTAAATAGTAAAAAAATGTGAAAAGGTTGGCAAGTTCACCGGGGTGAACTGGATGCGGCTAGTACAGGAAGGATGTAATTAAAGTTTCTCTAGAACGAATTTATCTCTTGTGAGCTCATGACGTTACACAACCCTGTGACCAATCAGTGCCGTGATATATGACAGATACTAAAAAGTGCTACGCAAAGGAGTCTTGGGAGATATTTTATGCGAAAGCATTTCTTGGCAGATGAGTGTCGTCATCAGAGCGTGTCACAAGATGTGTCACAAGTTTTCACCCCGCAGTAGGTATGGGCGGATGACGATAATGATGATGATGATAGAAAAAATTAACAGGCATTTCTTAGCGATACTTTGGTTTGGTTTGTGGGGTTTAACGTCCCAAAGCGACTCAGGCTATGAGAGACGCCATAGTGGAGGACTCCGAAAATTTTCACCACCTGGGCTTCTTTAACGTGCGCTGACATCGCATAGCACACGCTTACCGATACTTTATACCCTGCATGGCAGACACGCGCAGGATAACAGGAAGGATTCAAGTAATATCGAGGTCTACGCAGCCGAAGGAATATGAGAGTAGTTACGTTAAATCACATAAAGAACGGATATTTTCTCACTCTACCACTTTTAATTGTTTACATCCTAGTCGAAATGAAACGCGGCAAAAAATACGATTTATTGATGGACGTTTTGTCAAATCGTGAATATTTCAAACAAAAGAGACATGCGGGACAAGAAGTCAGTGGGATGAAAGACGTGAGAAAATATTCTGTAATATATGATGGCCACCGCAGATAAGCAAAGGGTCAATAGGAAGGATAACCTAAATTTGATTGTTCATCCACGGAGGAAGTTAGCTTAGTGAGCATGATGCATTAAAAATACCGGTAATAATTGTATATGGAACCCATTTAAACATCTAAAAGTTCCTGTGCTCAAGCAAAGTTTATATGTCGATTTTTAAGCCTTACATATCGCATATTATTCATAGGTTTGGTCTTTATCCTTAGCCACGGTGTAAGGATAAGAATATGAATACACCGTGTCCTTGGCTCATAATTGCCAAGGAATTGCCAGAACGAATCATTCATCGAAACAAGTGTCATATTGTTTTACGACAAAGTGCAGTAAATATTGTTACGGGCGATGAAGAAGAAGCGGGCACTAGCGCGGGCACGCGCGCTCGCGCTAGGTGAGCCATCTTTAATTAAACGTCCTCTATCATCGCCATCGGTCATGTTCCATCTCCTTTCTTCATCGGCTTGCTGGCCCGTAACAATATAATTTAAAAAATTTGGAGGACGCTTAAGCTTCGCCTTCAAGAGTGGAACGCGATAGCGTTATTGCACCTCGTTCGCACCGCCCACTCATTCGCTCGGTCTGCTCTTAAGTCACACAGTGTTCGGCGCGGCAATAATAATAATAATAATAATAATAATAATTGGTTCACTGGAAGGGGAAGGCGCTGTAGCTGTCTCGCTCTTTTTTCGGCGCGGCAACGAAACGTGCGCCTGAGCAAGCGGAACGAGCCAAAGAACTCGGTGTCTCGGAGGGAGAAAGCCGGGCAGCGACGCGCCATGAAGGCGGACGCGATCATGGGGCTGACGCCTTGTTGGGATCGTCCTCTATCTCGCCTGGGAGCACCACGCAGAAGCATGATTCCTCGGAAGCAGCTCGGCACACATCGAAAGGGACGCTTTCCCAGCAGAAGCGCTACGGCGCAGCGATCACGTCAGAGGCGTCCGGCATCAGACGCTGCACCTAGCAATCGCGCTGTAAGCGTAAAGAGGAGCCGCGTCGCCTAAACACCACTGTTCGAGTGACGCACGCTGGATGTTGGAAGGGGAGAGAGCGAGAAAACGTATTAAACGCAAGGGTATTGGGGCATCCTCGCACCGGTGCCCGCGCGGCCCGAAGGGGAGAAGCGGGTGAGTGAAGATAGTGATCTAAAGAAAGGAAAGACGCTTGATTTTACAACCCGTGAGGGTGCACCGCGAAACGATAGGGGCGAGTGGCGCGCCACGTGTCGGGGCAGCGCCGCACATTGCGAGGAGGGGTTCTGTGTTTTGCCGTTTCTGAAGTGCATGCCGGGATGTATCGTTCACGGCCAACGCCGCCGACGACACCGGCTTTTCTGCGACACGAGCTCCTTAACGCTACCGCGTTAATAACGAATTTTTTTTGCCGCCGAGAGTACTGTTTTACTCTCTTTTCTAAGTTACTCCTGTGTTAACCTCTGCAGTGAAGAGTCTTTTATCCGAACCATGTACTCCGTGTGGGTTTGTTTCTTCTCGACTTTATTTATAAACATCTGTGATCTTGCTTTTCACCCTTGCCTGTCTGGCATAACTTATATTCTACCATTGTCAATGGTTAATCCATCGCTCATAATTTATCATTCTACATAAAATTAGCTTTCTATGAATTTTGTATTTTAGAGGCAGTTATAGCGATCGTCTTGAAGCAACGGTCTCACTTATGTTACACAATATGCCCGGTAATCATAGTGACGTGATAGCATGTACAGAGAACGAAATGTACCATCGTGCGTTGCGTTTTGCCGAGAGTAAACACGAAACGAGTTACATTCTCAGCCGTGCAAAAGGATATAGTTAGATTAGGTTAAATTAAGTCGTCTTGAAACCTTGGAATAACCGACCTCTTTTCCTTCACAATTGAACTTAAAATCTAGAAGTGGACTATCAGTCGGTTAAAGTAAAAACGATTGCTTGGATATTTTGGAAAACACCGTATTACATTATCCTAAAATATTTCTGACGTGCTTTCGTCGATTCTATATTTTCATCTCCTTCCAGTCACCATATGACAATGGAAAGTTGAGCTGGCCCCAGTGATGAAATTGCGACGAACGCTTAACAGACTTCAACAATCTTAGCTGCGTTCAAAATTATTTAGCCGATACCCAGTAGCCAAGTTTTGTAGATTCACTGAAAGAGATGAGAACGTACGCAATGTTTGAGCCACTCGAGATCATAGCTTTTCGAGCGGTACTATAACCCAAGCCAGCCGAAACCTAGCATTGTTATATTACTCGATAGGGTATTGAGCGCACTGTGGCGAAAAGCCGTCTCGGCAACAAGGCGTTGAACCATATATCACCATAAGTGGCGGGACATGATCAACAGCGTTTTAACTCTCAATGGCAGGACCATGTGCGGGCATTTGAAACATCCTGTATTCATATAAAACAAATTCAGAGAGTACCCAAATAAACCAGGTTCCTCTAACAGGCATACTTCAGAAGACACAAGCAAATTAATGAAGTTTGCCACTATTGGGTTTTAAAAACGGGCCCTTTGGCTTCCAATCAAGTAACGAACACATCGACCGTGAACGTCATTGGTACCCGGCGTGTTGAAGTGCACCTAGGAGAGAGAAAATTTGAAACAAACGTCGCACAGCAAACGGGCTCCTCTTCGTTTCGCTTCCATCGAAACACAGCCGCCAGTGGTCGGGATCGAATCCAGCAGTCGGAGGCTGCGTTTCGATGGAGGCGAAACGAAGAGGCGTCCGTTTGCTGTGCAATGTCAGGGCACGTTAAAGATCCCCTAATTGCCAAAATTACTGAGTAGCCCTCCCCTACGGCTGTTTCTCGTTCACTTTCCACTTTCACTACCTCCTTCTTCCCTTCCTTTACAGCTCGGTTCAGGCGTCCACCGAACAAGTGTGACAGATAACGTGCCTTTCTTTCCTCTAAACCGAATATTATTATCAAACATAATTAAAACATTTCGCTATGGCTCCAGCTCTTATAGGAGCAAAGGCATGTCAATGGCGTTTTGATACAAGCAGTTTTGGTGGACAACCTTCTTTAATGCCAGAAGTCTGAACATGTCTTATGAGCCATGTTGCACTACTCCCTGCACTCTAAACGCACCGCTTGTCTATTGTAAAGCACAGGTGTTTAATGAAGATTACGGTAAAATTTGCAGTTTTATGTGCGATTTCAGTGCCACAGACGAGGCGAAACTATTGTCTTCAATTTAGATGATGTAGTGGTTTCTCTTTTGATGGTAACAATATAACATTGACTGGTTCAGTAATTAGGTACGAGTCATCGTAGAGACCAAATAATGAACACCCTAAACACATATGATGACATGCTGGTTCCCTTCTGATGGTAACAATACAGCGCAGCCATACGGTAGAAAGAAAAGCTTCAGCTTTTCTTTGTAGCCATATGGCAGCGCTCGGGTGGATGGCAATGAGTAATTACTCCCTTATTAAAATCCACTCCACCGTGCGGGATTCCTAAAACATAATCGATCGACACTCTTCGCCATTCCAAAAGGTGGCTCGCATACCAATGCGTAATCTAAAATTTCTCATGGGAATATAGAGTGAAATAGAATATGCTGAATTGACAAATAAGAACCCCAACAATCATTTCAAAAATGCAATATTTTCCGGTCAATTTTTCTCTTAAGTAGCGGTGACATCTGCAAGCTTAGAGGATGCGTCTAAAAACTGGGATATCACCAAAAAGCCAGTCAGGTCGCCACTCAGTGTTCAAGACGTGGCAGCACAGATAAAGTGCATGAATTTATAGCCCCGTTTGTTCCCTGCTGCGATTCGCAAGCGGGGGCGCAACATGTCGGGTCCATCCGCAAGCCTTACGCATTTTTACGCCCATCTGCTATAGTTAGACCATGCATATTCTTTTGAATTAAACTGCGTTCGATTTACCTAATCCTCAGCCAAGTGGCATGCAAATAAATATTGCCTTGCTCCTCGTGCTGCAATAACTCTTGAAAAAACAATTCCCGAAAAACTGCAGAGAACATTAGCACCTTCCCAATGTTTACTTAAGCAGTCTAACAGGGTAAAGCCACTGTCCTCTTGTTCAGGAATGTTTGAGGGAAATGGATAATAATAATTCTCACCGATGAAGGACATGAAGATTATTCTATAAACAGCCCATTTCTAAATTGTACATCTTTGTATTGCGCAATTTGTCCTCCCAGCTCCACTTCAAAGAACCCTCTTACAAGCGCCAGGTTGAGGCCACCTATTTCGTGTGGCTTTGAATACTTTTGCGCAAGCGAAGCATGTTCCAGAAAATTTTGTTTAGGCACACTGGACCCTTTGTCGAGGTTGGTCGGTTACGCGAAGTGGCCTATGTGGTCGCCGACGTTACCGCCCACAATTACCACTCCCTCACCACCCACGCAGCTCATTTGGCCCGTGTGTCGTACAACTTGCTCAAGGACGAGCTTCGACTGCAACGGGGGAAATTGTCACGCGCAATGCAGCGAATGATGTGAAGGAAGTGGAAGTGACTATTTGGTTGCCAGAGGAGGCTGACAAAGTGTGACGCGCGTTGGCCTGGATGCCTTTTTGCAAAACATCCATCCCCAATTATCTGCACATAATCGCATCCAATTCATAACAGTATGAGTAGCATTCACCCATTTCTGACCGCTGTAGCTACAATTCAAGTTCTTTTTAATTGAAAAATTTGTATATTGCTTTCAGTAGTTGTAAAATGCGTCGTAAGGGGGCAGCCAACACTCCTAAATCAAGCAAGCACGTTCGCAGCGCAGTTGCGTCCGAACAGTTTGCGCGAACGTGTCCGAGTGATCTACGATCCTCCGTCGAGGTGCAGTTCACATGCGCGAGAAAAAGTCTTTTGCGCGGATTTGCCGACATTATTGCTTCCTGTTTTGATCGAAAAAGACTATTAGGCACAGTCTTTGAAACGGTGTAAGTCCTTTGCACCAAACCGTTTTTTCTTTTTTTTTTTTTGCAGCCAAACTCGAAGTTCACTGGTGTCACAATAAAAAGATGAGTGCGCCCTTGCGTTGAAGTGGGCAAATGTTGCTGCCGTGAACTGGACCAAGGATCAACCAGAGTATGCCTGGGTGAATTGAACTGACGGGGTAGCGGAGCGCAAGGCGATGCAAACATCTCTCTACAGCTGTTACACTCCGAGTCCAATATTCTGCACCATTCTTGCTGACCAAATATTTACTCATATAATAATACAGACTGGCAACTCCGCAAAGCAAAAACATGAACACGGCTTTTCTCTCGATTTGGATTACTTGAAGAGGTTCATCGGTATTCTTTTGCTATCTATCCACCATAGCTTTGCCGTCAGAAGCTTTACAGGTGCTTTGATGAAGATGTTGGAGTGTCATGCGTAGCTACGTGAAGGAGCAGAAATCGGTTGATTGAGATAAAAAGCTTTTGCACCTGGCCAACAGTGGCTTGATCGGGGAGACTACTGATCGGATGTTTAAAATACGTCCCCTCATGAACCTACTGAACGAGCGCTTTCAGCAGCATGGTATCTTTCATTCAAATATTGCTATAGACAATCTATGGTAAATAATTTTGGACACAAGAACTGGATAATGTGCAATTCTGACGGCTACTGTTATGCTCTTGATACCTACTGTGGAAAATCTGCAATCTCAGATAGGAATCCGCTGGGAACTTGCGCTGTTCTCTCTCTGCTTGAGCAACTTCTGATCCCTGTGACCACATTGTCTTTTTTAATAATTTTTTTACGAATCGCAATCTCCTCGTTACCCTGCATGAGAAGTGGTTTAGGGCAACAGGCACTGAACCGGCATTTGAAGTCCCCTCTTCCAGCTAAAAAATAAATGAAAAAAAAAAGGAGACGGCATTTTTTTTCTTTTCATTTTTTCGACCCAGTCTGTGAGGTTCCGCTCGTAACTTGGAAGGACAGCAGTGTTGTAAGAATGGCTGCGAACTACGACGGTATTGAACCCACGTCCTTTGTAAAGCGGTGGTCGTCCGCAGTTCACGAAAGGGTGAATGTTAACTGCAGCCAAGACTCTTCAGCAGCTATAACAGAGACATGGGAGACGTAGACCTCTTAGATCAAGCCGTAAACAATTATAGAGTTGGCATTCGTAACAAGAAGTGGTGATGGCCTTTGTTTACGCAAATGTTAAGCGTAGCCATTGTGAATGCTAGGAAAATTTACAGCATGTTTGCGGATGAGCCAATCGACCTCTTTGCGTTTCTAAGAAATACAACGCAGTATTACCTGCGTCTCGGCACAAACAACTCCACCCGCAAACGGCCAACCTCCATTTTAAGGGATATTGTACTTTACAATAGAGGCCACTTTCTAAACAAATTAGAAAAGCAACTGCGGTGCCAATACTTCATACACATCAAACTGCCCTTCAATTGCGGTATTAGTGTATACTTTGATTCCTGGGTATTAATGTGTACAACCCCTGTTTGCTTCGGCTGTGTTGGTCATTGTCCTCGCTTAGTATTTAATCCATTTCATTCGCTTTGCTAAAGAATACTTTGCAGACAACACTCTTTTGTTGTCGCAATAACTCGTGTAAGCTCACGGTGAAGGACAATAGACTTATCGGATTTATCAGCTTTACTGGGATTCGCCTTTTAAACTATTTGATGGAAGTCTAAGCAGGTAGTTGAACCGCTATAGATATGTTTTCTGAAATGAAGATTGGGATCGTTTTTGTCCTAATTATACATTGCCTGCATGACTGTTTGGTTTTCTAGTAGTATATGAAAAGCAAACACATATAAGTTTCTTTATTATCTGCGTAACTCTATGTTATCAGCTCGGTAGTGTCTAAAGGCATATTGACAACAACCTTTACGGAAGCCTGTTAGAACCTTCAGTTTCGTAGATATAAGCATATCATTAGTTTATAAAGGGGAAACACTGTAACTTTGTTACTCCATTCCTTTAGTTTAGGATACTGGTAATGCTGTTGGATCATTCAAAGCACCCGCTGAATGGCGGTAATTCTAAAGAATGTGCAAGTTGCCTTCCTTCCAAAATGTCATCCTACGACAGCAGTTCTGGCTTGAAAGGCATGTGCTAGTGCGAAGAAAGGTACGACTTCATTACAGCGAAAACACCATATCAGTATTAGAAACATATATGTTTTGTAGCCTCATGAGGAAACCGTGACTCATTTCTTAATAGGGATGACGACACGAAATATAACATATTAAGGTGTTTTTTCACTGGGATGACATACAATGAGGCTGTATTAGCGACGATGCTGATATGGTACTGCTCTCTTGCACGACCAGAAATTTGATCCTTCAATCTCAACGCTGACCTCTCTTTTGTCTATCGCTTCCCGAAATTGACGTAATTGTAAAATTTCCGTGATTTCGTTTAATCAACTAAAAAAGCTTATTTTCTCCCAGCACCGTAAACTATAGCAACTAGTTTATCTTATAATTGTATTATATCAATTGTTCTACAATTACCTTGGCCACGACTGCAAAATCTGAGCACCCTCAAATGAGGGGCTGTAATATTGAATGGTCGGATTTACAATTCAAGATTTTTAGTAAACCTAGCATTCTTAAAATTTCAAATACCCGCTGCTCATTGAACACACATTTATCTGCTTCTTTTAGTGTCATCAGCGTTCAAGGCCAGGAATCCGTTGCGGTCCTGACTGCTTGTGCGTGAGCGCCGCTCCTGGAGCACCTGAAAAACCACTTCCATGCATATAGTCTCCAGCAAGCGAACATTCCCGTTTCCCTTGGAAGGATCAAAGAATAAATTTCTGATGCATGCAGTAAAGATGTGACGTTGAAAAAATTGTTCTTCCATCTACAGCATTTAAGCCAGCACGAACATCCCTTTATGAACATGAAAAACTTGTTTTTATTAACAGATCACCTGACTCTTTGCTCCTGCATTTTACTTGTATGAAAGTTGTTAACCAAACTAAATATGTCTATACCTGGCATTTTCGCCGTCTAGGGAGAGCTCAGCACGATAAGGGGGAAATGCGTAACTATATCAGATGTGACGTCGAACACCAACGCGTCTAATACCTTAAATTTCTTCAGAGACAGTAATTCTCCTGCGATGATAAGGTGCGCCGCTGTATGGTGGCCAAAAGACACCCATCATGAACCCCACTCATCACTTCAGGATTTATACACAGAAATATGGTTGAAAGTAGCACTGTTTCAACAGAAAACTGATCATAAATGCAATCTTCTCTAATATCATGAAATTACACAAGTATCGTTTTTCTACGTGGTTTTTATAAAAAAAACTAGTAGTTTTCTGCGGTTCTTTTTCGAAATGTACCAAATTGGTTTTAGCTGTCATTTAAACTACTTGGCTGAGCATATCACAGGGTGTAAATAATGAAATTTTCGAGCATTGCAAAATTTCTCCAGTCTCAACTACGGGCTAGTACCAATATTTTGCATATTCAATAGCTACCTCTAAATAGAGTCTAAAACGCACCCTGGATAATTTCGCAATTAAGAGGCTTTATTATTCGGTGAGACTGGAAAAGAAATCTTCAAGTAAAATTTTAATACGCATTGGAATATTCAGCCACGCCATTTTTAATTTACGGGTCTTTTAACATTCCATAGTGTTCTGACAATATCACTGGCGTACGAAGCACCTTGACATGTAATGTATGACATCAAAAAAACCAATTTAAACCTTTAGCGCTGCAATACCTTCACATGCATTGTAGTTATAGATGTTCCGTTTCTATCACCCATCTTCTGTATTCTGTAATTTCAGTGACAAATGTCTACCACACTGCTTCAACGGCTTGCACTGCCCTATTTCTCAATGTACTACAGAACTCATCGTTTCCTTTTTATTCCCGTGTGAAATTAATTTTATCACCACACCAAGACGTTCGGTCGTATACCTTTGGCGTTCTCAATACACTATTGTCACGTGGAGGAGAAATTCCCCATATATAAAGTGAACAGACAGGTATAGCAATGAAATAAACTAATTAAAGGGCTCACTAAGGTCCGCCAAAGAAACAAGTAACTCAGCAGCAGCAACTGCAGCAAAAGTACTCACTGGTGGTCGAACTACGAATTCCCGCAGCATTCGGCAGCACTAAAATTAACGCCAGCGAAGAATTATCAGGATAATCCGGCCCCTCAAACTCGAGGTGCAGCTACGGCTAAACCTAATGTGCACCCGATAGCTTCCTTCCCGTCCCTCTCCTCGGGCTCCACGGTGCAGCAATGATCTGGCTTGCTGTACTCTCCTCGTCATATGCTCAGTCACAATGTGACTTCCGTGATCATGTAACACCGAACCCTATGCCCATGTCATAGATCATCACGTTGACCTTGACTTTTGTAACCATGAGAAGTGACACCATAGCTACAACACGTGTTTGATAGTTTGACCTCTGGCTTCCTTCAAAATCACGTTCCTGTGCATGGAGACCTTGGCTTTGCATCTCCTATTGAAACTATTATTTCAAAATTTGCAAAACGTCTGCCCGAGTACATCCCCCGATTTAATTCTTTCTTGCTAACAAAAGCAGTCGCGTGATTGCTTCAAAGTCTTCTTACCTGTTGCAAGATGCAGAGGCTTTTATATAAAAGGAAGTGCTTTAGTGACGAACGTCTTTATCTTATATCAGCACTACACGTTCCGCGTATGTTCATTTTTTTTTTTTTCAAATTGAATTTAAAGTTAGCGATATCTGTTTTTTTGTAGGTACCCTCTTTGCCAAAAGAAAACAGGCAGCTTGTTTATCTTTTCGCTTGAATTCTAAAATCAACATAAAATCCTACAGCATCACAATTTATTAAAAATCGAGGACTGGATCTCGCTTGTACTTTGCATATGTTTAGAGCTTCAGAAGTTGTACGAATTCTCTACTACCAGACTGAGAAGCGGAGCACGCTACCTGGTTACTTTTAATTACCGATTTAATTCTTTCTTGCTAACAAAAGCAGTCGCGTGATTGCTTCAAAGTCTTCTTACCTGTTGCAAGATGCAGAGGCTTTTATATAAAAGGAAGTGCTTTAGTGACGAACGTCTTTATCTTATATCAGCACTACACGTTCCGCGTATGTTCATTTTTTTTTTTTTTTTTCAAATTGAATTTAAAGTTAGCGATATCTGTTTTTTTGTAGGTACCCTCTTTGCCAAAAGAAAACAGGCAGCTTGTTTATCTTTTCGCTTGAATTCTAAAATCAACATAAAATCCTACAGCATCACAATTTATTAAAAATCGAGGACTGGATCTCGCTTGTACTTTGCATATGTTTAGAGCTTCAGAAGTTGTACGAATTCTCTACTACCAGACTGAGAAGCGGAGCACGCTACCTGGTTACTTTTGGCAAAGACGGTACCTATGTACGTGGTAGTGTAGGTTCCTGTTTGGTTCCAAATTCTGGCTTATATCACTTACTTTATTTGCTCCATTTCTCGTTCGTAAGTTATTCTGTTTCCCCTATTTACACTCGGAAGCATAATTTTTTACAGCCAATCATTATGAGAAATATGAAATATTCGCTGCAATAAGGGGGGGGGGGGGGGGGGGGGTCTAACGCGGAATGCGGTGCTATATTTGCGAGGGGCATACAGACACACTAAACGTGTTCAGTGTTGTGCATGAGCTGCTGCTGCTTCTGCTGCATCTACGTAGAAAAACCCACCTTCCCTTTAACCGAATATTTAGGGTCTAACGTTTCCCGTGAAACCCACGTCATTTTGGAATATGCTGAAAGAAAATCTTTATTTTCTGCACTGTAAGAGCTAATGAACTGTCGTAATTACTCGAATAAGGCGGAAATATCGATTGCATTGCATCTTTAGACGAAAACACTGTCCTCTATACATATGTAATGTGCCGACGAACACTGCGTGTCTTCATTTTCTTGAAGGATCATGCACTGAGCAAAAGTCAAACGTCCTCAGCCGCATAATTCCGGAAGAAAGCGCTATACATTTCCAAGGTCTCCTTGATAATGCAAATTATTTAGCCGTACCGCACTTGCCAAGCTTTCTTTGTGTATTGAAGTCGAATAGAGCTAAAAATTCTGAGGCGTGAATGGCATTGTAATAAATGATCAAGATGCATGTTGTTTAGGATCTAAAAATGTAATTACGCGATAGCATTAGACTAAAATGCATGAATAATCTCAAACCCAAACGCTATTATGGAATATGATATGAAGTCGGACACTCGCAAATACTGTCAGGCGAGAAATATCTCATTGTTAAATTAAACCATTAGAAGCATCTGACTCTCTTGACTTAACAGTAACGGCACAGCTCTCAAATTCATGAAAGCATTGTAAAGTAACGGATAGAAAGGACCAAAGTTTATATAATCGAGACTGTACAGACCGCTACAAGGAAGGCAAGCATGCACAAAATGCAGGCCCATTAGCTCACAGTGAAAAGGAAGGCAAAAACATTTGCAGCAAGTTATATATAAACAAAGAAGCTCAAGCGTTCTGCGCAGCCCTATGCAGCATCAAAATAATAAGAGCAATAAAGTCAGAATTGAAATAGGAATAGCCTCAACAGCCTCGGGAAGGAACAGCAGTTTACATTAGGTAGCGAAGCACTGGAAGTAGAAGGCGAATATGCCTACTTAGGAGAGGCAGTAACCGCAAATACGGACCATGAAAGGAAAATGACAAGAAGAATAAGATTGGGATGGAGCGCATTCGGCAAGCACTCGCAGATTATGACTAGCAGCTTACCGGTGTCGCTCAAGAGGAAAGTATACAACAGTTGCATCTTGCCTGTACTCACCTATGGGGCTGAAACGTGGAGGCTAACCAAGAGAGTTCTACTTAAGTTGAGGACAACGCAGAGGGCTATGGAATGAAACATGGTATGGGTAACATTAAGACATAGGAAGTGTGCAGAGTGGGGGTCAGAGAAATAACTCAACTTACTGACATTCCAGCAGCTTACCGGTATCGCTCAAGAGGAAAGTATACAACAGTTACATCTTGCCTGTACTCACCTGTGGGGCTGAAACGTGGAGGCTAACCAAGAGAGTTCTACTTAAGTTGCGGACAACCCAGAGGGCTATGGAACGAAAAATAGTAGGGGTAACATTAAGAGATAGGAAGCGTGCATAGTGGGTCGGAGAAATGACTCAAGTTATTGACATTCTAGTGCAAATTAAGAAGAAGAAATGGACACGGGCAGGACACGTAGTGCGAAGAGAGGATAACCGATGGTCGCTTAAGGTAACAAACTGGATTCCAATGGAAGGAAAGAGTAGCAGGCGGCGGCAGAAAGTTAGGTGGGCGGATGAGGGAAAGAAGTTCGCAAGGGTCAAGTGGATGCAGCTAGCACAGAAGCGGGTTAAGTGGAGAAATATGGGCGGAGGCCTTCGCCCTGCAGTGGGTATAATCAGGCTGATGATGATGATGATGATGAAATAAGAAGCCCACCATCGATAACAGAAGAGGAAGCTAGAGTTTTAAACGCGAAACAAATTGAGAAATTGGCAGAAAGATTACGTCGCGCTATAATCTCTGGCGACGCTGGGAAAGGAATGCGAATATTATTTGTAGAGTTTCATTGTATTAACCCAAATAAAAATAAATATCTTGTGTCTGAAAGATTACTGACGGGTTGGCTATAGCCCTTTGCTTAATAACATGCTGCGTTCCATGAACTGACTATTTCTTCTGGTTGTTCATACTTATTGTTTATGCTTGTTGTAATCGACCCCTTCATGCTCTGTAGCACCACGTATCCTTGTTTAAAGTCAGTGCTGCTCCTCAGCCCGCCAGATTGCCATCCGAAACAGATACGAGAGCGAGGAACTCAAAAGATGCGCCGGAACTTTCTGAAGGCATCTGTTATTAAAAAGAGTGAATTATGTCCTGCTGTCAGTACTAGAGACCCAAAAACAAATAATATATTAGTGTGGTCAGGAATTTGTGTTAATTATGACTATCAGAAATTTATTGACAGTTTCCTTCGATATGTTAGCGTCTCAGTTTCGTTTTCAAAGGGATGAATGTCTTCAATATTTCATGAATCACATTTATCTGAAGTGAAATGGAGTTGCCGCAGCACATAATTTTCATCATAGGCCTGTTTTCTTTCTTATATTGCGGTTAAATTTAAAATGTGCGAAACAGGCTAATAGATGTTGTTTCCAAGCAAAAGCCAAGAATAATTTAAAAATGCAAATCATTGTAGTAGGCTGCGGTGCGTGTCAGCTATAGGCAGGATGGATGCCTGTAATTATCTCCTAACCAATCGCACCTTCGGTAAATCATTCCGCAAATAGAGTGCCAAAGAGTCTAGTCCGCTAAGAATTTTCATTTCAGAGAAACCAGGGTGAACTTACACCTGTTTAGCTTTTCGCTACACTAAAATTGTATAGCTGATGCCTTTTAGAGATCGCATCATTGGGTAAGGTACCGCCAATCATAGAATTCTTCCCTTCGCCTAATGTGCAACAGACGATACTTTAGCCAGCCTAGCGCCACTCCAAGAGATTAATATGGTAATGTACGGATGTAAATGCTGGAATATATTACTGCTCCGTGTTAATATTATTACACGCGGCTCATATTATGCCTAATGTTTCATAAGCATTTTGTTTCTTTAACCTCATTTCTGTTTTTTTTTTCAGTTTTGCTCTATGACTTTATCCCTCCAACGAGATTCGCAAATTAACATTTGGCCACGTAATAGTAATCCTTACGAACTGAAAATTTCTTAAGATACTATCGTATTGTTATTTCATACGATTGCGGCTCATCTCCAGATCGTATGATCAATAGTTTGTGCCGCCAGTGTTGTTGACTTGGAGCACTTCAAGTCACTGTATTGGTAATAAATTGAACAAACAACAAAAAGATTGTTCTTTTAGAGAATCATCTTGAGTGAGCTCTTCCGGCTTAATTTTATGCCCGTACTGTGGCGGAGTGTGATGTCTGAGAACACTCTAAAGTGTACGTGCACACTGAATGTAAATGACTGAAGACGCAGTCGAGTGAAGGGCGGCAATGTAATCCTCTCATCTTAGGAGCAGAAATGAAATTACGGTGTCGTGGGATTGAATAGCACCAACCGCATGTGGTTCCATAGTCTTCAGCTAATACATTGTCTTTATGATTACATTTATATTTCAAATTATATAAACAGAAAAGTCAAAAGGTTACTTGTGCTTTCTTCAGTACAATTGGCGTTGGCTCAATTTGTATGAATACATATTGCCGCAAACCATTCAGAGCTTTGTTGTTTTAAACAGACGCCAGCACGTTTCCTTAACCCCGCTATGGTAGCGCATGCCCAGTACCGTAGAGACGCTGCTTTATTATTTGCTTTGACGCCCAAGATATGCTTATATATATCTGTAACGCTTCTAGCCGTTCGAGTCTATTTCCAGAATATTCCAGAATGTTCTGGTAATCTTTTGCCTGCTTTCTTATTACTTCTTTGATCACCTAAAATTGTCTACAACCAAATATAACGAGTATTCGTCCTTCGACGACGGAAGAGACCGTCTACAGCTATCGCCCCCGCTGAGCTGCGGAGTTTTATTGCCGCCGCAAATCTGCCTAATGAAGGTTTTCTTTTCTGTGCCACACAAGTTTCTCTGTTTTCTGACTTTACATCGCCACCGTCATGTGATGATACATAATATATATATATATATATATATATATATATATATATATATATATATATGCATATATCTACGCGACAATCGCGTCTGTTAATTTTCAGTGTTTATTTTACAGGCAGTATCGGTAATGGTATTACCTTCGTCAGGGCAGTTTCCCGACAGCATGTAGAGAGGTCCCAACGAAGGGAACTTCCTTCCCGAAACTGTCGGCGAAATAAACACTGAAAGGAACTTGTGAGCGACAAGCAATCTATTTCGCCGGGCTGAACACTGATTGTGACCCAGCAACCTCTTTCTTGTGAATGCTTCTTTTGTTGCTCAGAAGTCGTACGTTACTCTAGATAAAGAAATTTTTGATAGTCATAAATGTACTTGTTTATTCTTTCTCTGCCATGAATGTTAATTTTTGCGTATAAGGAACCGTCATTCCTGAATAAAGATTCTGTTCCTAGTCAGACCTCTGTTGTGTGACTTCTACCCTGCCTGCCCGTGTTAATCACGCTGTTAAACCCTGTCCCATTTGTATCCAAACCAACTCGCCAAGCTTTTTTGTCCTCTAGTACTAGTTGTATAATTTTTGTGATTCACCGGTGTAATTCAAATTTTTTTTCGTTTTAGGTAAATTCATAAAAAGCATACTTAATTAAAGCAGGTAATGACAACAGATACGTAACCCAAGAGCAAATTCACAGGAAACAAGAGTAACTAAGAGTAACTTTCGCAGACATTCTCATGTCAAGAATGGCAGTTCTGTATCGCAAGCGAGTAAAATATACAACAACCTTACCCTTCATATACTTAAGCGCTTCAGTGGCAGACATGAGGGGGCTAATATAAAAGGTTGAAGTGAAAATGTGGTTAAAGCTGCAAGCGTTAGAAGGAGCACAACATGAGTAACGCTTGGCGAGCGCAAGAAAGCGCGATTGGTCTTAGAACTCCATTCATCCGCTAGCCGATTTGTGAGGCTTTATGAAATTCGAAGTAAAGGCAGCGAATCAACCTTATGGCTGACGGAAAGATTCCGCGGAAAAGCAAGCGAGGCATGCAGCGGCAGGAAGTCTGGTGATGAGAGTAAACGGCACAGTATTGGAGAATTCGTTTGGAGGCATTTTTCTTGCCGCGGATGGTGTTAACCTAATGCTTAACTTTGTTGTTTATGGTTTTGAGCAATAGTGATCCCACACTGATTAGGGCAAATTATATGTTTCCGTTTGAACCTCGTATATTGAGTTTCTGTGTTAATGCAACAGATCTCAGTTGTGGGATGGATTGTTATAAGAACGTAAGATCACTAGCAATGGGGAAATGTTTTTGTTTATTATACGTTTTCTGACCACATATTTCCTCTATGTCATCGATAGCTACACGTCTAAGATTACAAAGCTAGCCCGTTATTCAGGAACGTGTGCTCCGCTTGCGTAAAGTTCTTCTCAGTGTACACTGAAATATCAGTGGCCCCTTTATTTACTTCTTTTTCAGTGCTATAGGTTCAATGACCGTATATTTATTCTTATATCTTTGATTTTCACCGTTCAATTGCTTGTTCACAATTTATCATATTGGCCAAACTTGGTCTGGAAATATTTTTCTACTTTCAGAAAACATCATGAACAGCGCGAATAGTACCTCGATAATGCAAGAAATTATTCTCGGTTGTCAAACTGCTGTGGAAAATAAACAGGTTAAATGAGCTTTCGAAGTTTATCCGCTGTTCTCGAAACTGTCTGGACAAACGGGTTTCGTTGTCATCCTCATGGCGGTGCCCTTTTGATACCCATAAAGATTTAATCAATATCAGTTGTGAGTAGAAATTTTTTTAACATTCTACAGTTTAAGAACTCAAGTGTGCTGTAATCACTCATATATGTTAGTTGAAAGGCAAACCACTTTGCCCTCTGCATTAGAAAACGTTCTTGCATATCATCCATGATTATGTGATATACCTTGGGAGTGTGCATATTTTCATCTCCTTGAAAAAGCGGCGTATAACAGAAGTCAGGCCTACAAAGAGAAGACATTCATGACGTAGGCGCATAGGATTTTGATGATATCTCCTGTAATAAAAATTATTTGGTGGTCTCAATGCTTAGTTGGCACATTAAAGTCAAATTTATTTTACAGAATTTCTGAAATGCAAAATACCATGGCATTTTTAAGAAGCAATATTACCATGTTTAAGAAACATTATGTGCCTTAACATTAGCAAACTCAATTTTTCTGCATATAAAAGAACGATATAACAATGGCATGTGGACATTTCCTAATTTCTGAGGACTACTTGGTGAAGGCAAGCATAAAGGTTTCCAACATGAAGTCTAAAATATTGGTCTTCTGTGTCCTGTCGTCTGGAATTATTACCTCAGAGTAAGCTTAAGGTTTCGTATTTCGTAGATGCAAGGCACTTCACTTAGAGGAACCTTTAGTTGCAGCACAAACCATGCTAATGCTGGAAGAATCGTCCTGACATTATCCTTCTGAAACTGATTTTTTCGGGAATAAGGTTCTAAACATACAAACTTATCGCCATGTTCCTATGAGGCAGGTTACGGATGAGAGAGGTTGCTGACGTTAAGCTAAAGAGAACCACGTCGTACAGCAGGGCTATTTCGAGGATAAATATGAGTGACATGGAGATTTGATTGGAAACGTGGCCTTTTCCTATTCTGGCAACACCCGATTCCGGAGCCATTTATGATCTCGCTGGAAACGTCATCTCATCTGTGGGGTATAATAATGATGCTTAATATGTCCTTGAGAAAGGGCACTAGCAATTCTTATCAACATGCACATACACTGATCGCAGTGTCAATTAGGCAATGTGTGAGAAATGTTCGATGGCAATGACGCGCTCCATTTAGCTTTTTCCGCCGCTGTACGAAACGTACTGATCATCGTTTCGGCTTGTGACTCCACAATTTATTGGTCATACGTACTTATACCTTTCTCTGTGGTAAAATATCTAAAGTATTATAGCACAGAAAAAAATTAGATGAAGGATTTCAACAACAGATTTTTTTCAGAATTCTGGCCCTACTATATCATGTTAATTAACCGTTGTGACCTGCAAAAGGGCTGTGCATTCCATTTCAACCAGACTGCCCAACACTGCCGCAATCATTGCAAAAAATTGGCAGATCGTAGTTAAATGGCTTAGCGTGAGCATAGCTTGCTTAGCGTACTGTTTGCAACTGCCTTAGATCTGAATGTTTTATCATTTTAGCATGGCTGCTGAGATCAAATTATATATAATGATGTCCAGTGAAAGCAAGGTCACAATGCTTTCAATGCGGGCACAATTTTATTATCTTTTTTAATAGAAGGGACATTATTTTAAAATTTTGGTCACCCGTGGCGTGGATTTGTTCTTACCATAGAAAGTTACAGAAGCCATTTTTTGTTTCAAAGCAATGATTTGCACTTCCTGTGACTTAGGGCTTGATTTCCTTTCCATCCCACTGCCTGTGTAAAATTTCTTATCGACCTATTGTCATTCTTTTTTGGGGTAAAATTTTGTCAGCTGCCACGATCAATATTTCTTGAGGACAATAAATGCATATTTTGTTATAGCTACGTTTGGAGGCTTTTCACAGCTTTAGCTGAAAATACTACACTATATGCACACTCCATTTCATTATGCTGAGTTATCGATTGCTATAATGGCTTTACTTTTGCATCATGTTTATGGTAGACTAAGTTAGAGCATAGTCCGCTGCAGGTAATCAGGTAATATGGAAAGAAAATAACTAGTACTCACCAGTCATGCGCAGTTTAGCGATTGCTTGCGCAGCTCGTTCGGACGAAGTGTAGTTGGCATCGTAGTAGTGTAAGTAGTGGTTGTCAGCATCATATGTATGAAATAATCGAGGGCTTCGTAAAACCTTGTATCATGGTATTTTGTGGTTTTATTTATTTAAAATTATTTTAAAGGAATAGGCAGTTGCTCACGCTACAACATAGCTGTAGAGGTAAGCAACAATATGTTGAACGAAAATTTTCCTTAAGTGCATACCACCAAAACACTGTCGTTGCACTAAACATCCTAAAACACGTCATTTATTTTTTAAGAAGCCCGTCAGCTGCTTTCGCTTCTTTTGCTTACGCCTTGAGTGCCATGGTGAGATTTTCTCACTCAGACAGCATTATATCGCAACGTCGTCATCGTCGACAGCAATAAGACTACAGATCACATCAAATGCGTCATTATGGTCAGTATGGGTGGTGGCGCTCCAAGATACAGGAGGAGGACGCAGTAGAGGGGTGGCTGCTCCTGGCCTTGCGGGAGTGGGACTATTAGGTGACCTCTGCTTATCCTGCCACCAGATTTAAATCTGTTGTAGGCCGTCATTGCACCCATTACTGTTTCAGTGGTGGACGACGGCTGTCGTGACGCGTGTCTTTTTCTCCCTCATCATTTTCTTCCTTTATTCTTTCTTCTGTCCGAACGAGACGGCGGAGGTGACTCAGCTACAGAGCCCGTGCAGTTTCGTTTCCTTCTTCCTACAGTCGCAACAACCACAACAGGCTCCAAGATTCAGTTTGCTTGCGGCTCTTGATCACTAGAAAACAAGAGCTTCCGTCCATGCCCTGTCAAAAAGTATCCATCCCAAACTTTATCCTGATGTAGAGCGAAGATATGGCGTCCTTAATGTGTAGGTAGCTGAGTATGTAGTACCGCATTTTGAGTTATGAATGCTTCTTTATTGGAAGGAGCAGGGTGACCCAGTCCAAGTTCCCAGAACAGCAGTCATATATATATTTTACGTGAAGTACATTTTTACCGCAGACTATATCTCTAGCGAACATTACGTTGTAGTGCAACCACGTCCTAAATATGGTTCAAAGTGGCGAGAATTGCCTTCGATTCCTAAAGAGAGCTGACGGTTAATTTCAAATATATCGCAGATGTCGCATTCGGTTTGGTTAACTTTCACTTTACTTCCGATTCCCAGTTCGCACCTTGCATTTGTATTCACGGTGCACTCTTCCTGAAACGGAATAGAGAGCTGTTTGGAGGCGCATCTATCGTGAGACGACAGATTCCAAGCGATAGCAGAGAGATACAGAAACCAATTCCCTCGATACCTGCCGTGGTAAAGGGGATTTAAAGAGTTTTATTTGACCTGTACGATTCAGTACAAATCGCACCGCTGTGCTCTGTTTTGCATAAAGGTTGAGCGGGTTCATTTCTGAACGGTATAAAGCTCAACCGGAACAGGCGAATCTGGGACTCAGCTGATACCGCACAGGACATATGCAGTATTCAGGCCTAAGCGGACAGATCATGTCGAGTAGGGACCTCCTACGGAACGGAGCTGTATGATGTAGAGCTCACATAATGGACAGACAACTTCCGTTTCGGAACTTCTGCCGTACGAAACCGTCCTGTAAAAAATTATACCGGAAAGTATTATTCCTCAACTCAAAAGAAACTGATCGATTACGCTCAACCAGAACGGCTATGACCGACCATGTCAACTGAGATTGTTTACATCACAGGTTTTCTCTATACAAGAGGTATGCGTTGTTGCAAAAATAACTAGAACCAATGAAGTAATTGATGCTTACTATAGCAGGTACTTGCGCGCATGATACAGTTAGTTGCGTGTCCTTCCTCGCGTACGTATGTGCAACAATCACCGCAGCTAGTCCAACAATCACCGCTGTGCAACAATCACGATCAGCTGTGCAACAATCACCGCAGCTAGCGATCTGGAATCCCTATCAGACTTATCTAATCAATCAGCTCGAAGCCATCCAAAATCGCGCGGCCCGTTTTATCACATCGCAGTATGACAGACGACATAGCGTAACTGTTATCAAATCATCCCTCTATCTTCAACCCATGGCACTTCGGCGTAAAATTTCACAGCTTTGTTTATTCCACAAATTATATTACAACTTTCCACAGCTAAGATCCTCTGTCCTCCACACGCCGCTTCGCACTTCACGCCGACTCTTTAACTCTTTAAGTTTACAACGCATACACGGCTCCATTAACTATTTCAATAAATCTTTCCTACCAAGCGCTATTTCATTATGGAATGAACTCCCTGATGCCATTGTCACTGAAACAGAACCAAATAAATTCAGGCAATTATTAACAGTACATTTCAAGTACTGAATGATTCTTCCGCGCTTCTTAGTGCGTGTCGTTTTTTCAGGTTGTTCTTGAGCAGCAGTGTCTTTTATGTTGATGTTTAACGTTGATGTTTTGTTTTTTAGAATAGTTACAAGATGAACCCTGTACCATGTATTTCTGTTTTATATTATTGTATTATCGACCAATGTATTATGTCACGGTTGTTCCCCCCCTTATGTAATGCCCTAACAAAAGGGCCCTTAAGGGTAAATAAATGATGATGATGATGATGATGATGATGATGATGATGATGATGATGATGATGATTATGATTATTATGATGATGATGATGATGATGTTCTGTTTTACCCTCATATTTGGGACTGAAGCTTAATTGATAAATTGCAATTCAGAACGTAGCGTCTAGTTATCGGCAAAAGGAATCTACTCGAGCATAACTGAAACTCGTCGCTGACCACCGACAAATGCATTGATAGTGACGTATCAGAGGTTGATTTCTAGACTGTTTGCATATGGAAAAAGACTATCGCAAGTTCAATCATTCGCGCATTTGCTCCGCTGGCAATATGTGAAGCGAAAAGGTGCAAAATGACTCGCATATTGCCTCAGATATCTCTGTATGTAGCAAAAACATATGCCTACTAAGACAATGAGAGAACATCTAGCGCTAGCAAAAGTGGAATATTATGAGATCTGCTTGCAAAACACCGATGCATTTTAAAGATGCTGAACGTTGATGATCCTTGGTTATAGCCAGGAAAAGGTACAGCGAGTTTAAAGGGTGTCGCTGAACTACGACACCAATTCCTACACCTGAGAAAGGGATGCACAGTGTGAAACACAAAGTCGCGTTACACAAGGTTAACGGTGACCGTCTATACCAGTGGCGGCGTGAAGTAGTCAGTCACTGGATCCCCATGACTACTCCAATACTACTCCAATGACTACTATTCGCACGTACTTTGTACTGTTGGGAAGAGGTTTATTTCTGGTCGTGCTACAAAGAATCAATAAAGGTATACCGCATTACCTCGTATGGAATTAAATTTTTGCCTACAAATAATAAAATAGTTCTTTTGATTCAGTTATGCTCGTGGGTGTACATGGCGCTCCATAATAGCTGGGTGTCACTGTGATATGAATGCGCGTGGCCTGCACGCATCTATGTTCGTGAACGTTTTCACTAGTGGATTCAGCTATTGGAATCTGTAACATGTGCCCCAGACTGGTTGCCAAGGTCAGAGCTCTTGGTAAAGCTTAGAGATGTGACAAAGCCGCACTTGTAGTAGTGACCGGCTTTTACGTGATTTTTCTGAAATATTCTTAATTTCTGTCAAAACCTGGCAAGAAAAAAAAATTAAAAAAAAAACGCCCCCGCCGTGGAGTAGTAGTTAGCCCCCAGCTGTGGCGCCGAAGGAGAGTGTTGGAAATTTTTAAACCTCCAGGTCTTTATCTATTTTAAATGTTTGAACAAGATTTTATAGTTCTGCTTGTTTTTGCACCCCGCGGCACTCTTTTTCACCAGACTGCAGGGCCACTGAATCATCAGCAAATTCTGAATTCACAGCTGCATCCGATTTCTCGCCGAATCAACCTGTACTCCAGTATGAATTTGGAATAACAGCGCGAAGGACGAGGACGAAGATCAGAAGGACACAAACAATCTTCGTCCTCGTCCTTCGCGCGGTTATTACAAATGTATTACCGACTAGCCAGCACTTCAACGCTTGTTAAATCCAGTATAAAGCCGATATTGTATTTTTCAGTGGTGATGCAGGCGCTGATGGTCGCCATATTAAAAAAGAGCCGTTTTGATCAAACGCTCATTTTGGCCGTGAATCTTGAGCGTCCTAAGCAGGTAGTGGCATCCATGTCAGTATTAGCCGCCTTGTTTTTATCCTGTTTCATTACCTACAGTGAATAAAGTATAGCTGCCTGTTGTGAACCACTGTAGTGTGTATTAAATTACTCGGTGAATGAAAAGTAGAAAGGAGACTGAGTTACAGCCAATTATTTGTCGACAGTGCTCCTAATGCATTCTTGTGCATTTCAGGTGCCAGTCAAACATTGGGAGGCCAAGAAAGTAAGACACGCTGCATTGGGAGCTTCTTAGATAAGCTGGAAGAAGCAGCAAGCTAAAGTACCAGAATACACGTTTTATCCTGCATGCACCCTCAGTGCGACCATTTTTCCTGATCAAAAGAAAAAAAATCAGTATCTGTTTCAATCCACAGCGCTAACTGCGCTCATACAGCATGTTTTATTATTTCAGATATCCTCTTCAGTACAGCCCACCACGGATCCCCTATTGTCCTCGTTTGGTATGGACAATCCAAGCTACTTTGCGTTATTGACCGCCAGCCTTCTATCCAGACGAAAGACAACTGCCTCTGTCACACCCTGTACCACCTTCGTCCTGGGCTAGCTGCGCCCATCTTATCCGCGCTAACTACTACAACTCATCTAAATCTCAACTTTCCTCTAACGATGCAAACATTGCTTTATTTTTCTTTGTCACTATTAATGACCATCTCTCTTCATCACTTCCATCATATTTTCTTCATCATTTTTACAGGCCATCTTTCATCCTACCCGGTATGTTAAAGCCAATTGCCTGTGTTGATTTTCCCTACTCATCAACCCAGCTTAGTTCATAGCCCTACTCTTCCTGTTTTTATCATGTTGCACCGGATTTTTCTCTTTATTTAGCTTCAGTGTTGTCCAGCTGTTTTATTTTTATGGTTAGCTAATATTTGGTCCCATTTGGACGGCTGAAAGGCATCTTGTATCTTTATCTGATAGTAGGTTCGAAATGCGCTCTCCCTGTTCACAAGGTTCTAGATATTCAAAAACATGGCAATAATGGGCTTTCTTTACTGCCGCATGTGTATTTAGACCCTTCATACTTCCAAGTATACGCTCCCTATTATTAAATGTTGCTACTTCAGTGTGATCGGTGGACATTGCTTTACATTTGTTGAGAAAATATTTAGGATAGCACAGCCATTTAGCGCTGCATGTCTGGCTCATCGAACTCTGTTCGCTTTTTATTTTATCAGCTACATTAAAACATATTGCCATGAGTAATGTTCCCAACTTTAAGATAATTTTAAAACTTGTTAACTCGTTATCCCAGCTGTACCTAATACCAGCTTGAATATTTCCTGCAAGCTTGTTTTGAAAGATATGAGGCAGCTTGTGTCCGCCTGTATTACATGTTGTCTTAGTTTTAAAAGTTTGCTTTCTTTGTAATGAACTGAGCTTGCTGTGCAGCCGCAATATAAAACTTTCCTGACTATTACAGTGTCTATTTTATATCTCCACAACGTAATAAATACAAGTCCTTTATTGGTATTACAAAACTAAAGTCTCCATACGTTTAAGTGTGTATGAAAAATGTCTGCGGTTCAAGCATCGATGAAACCGAGACAGACATGCAATGCCTCTATTTTGCATGGCTCTGCGTGGAATGTTTGTTTTTGTGCTTACTATGAAAACCTGTTCGAAAATATTGACTGGAGTTTGAAGCTTAAAACATAACATAAATGCGCTCCCTGCGTTCATATTATCCTAGATATTCAATAACATGGTGCAAATGGGCTTGCTTTACTGCCGTATGTGTATTTAGTCATTTCATACTTACAAGTACACCCTTCCTATCATTAACGGTTGTTACTTGAGCACGATCGGTGAACATCGTTTTAAAATTGTTGAGAAATTGTTTATGACAACCCAATCATTTATTTTGCTTGCCTGGCTCATTAAACTCTGTTCTCTTTTCATTTTATCGGCTACATTGAACAAAATGCCATTAATGAGGATCAGAAATTTAATATATTTTTAAAACTCCTTATGCCAGCTCTGCCTAATACCTGAGGAGTATTCACAGTAAAATAATTAAGTGCACCCAGCCACACAAAAAAACAACAGGTATTTCCTCTCCTTATGAGGCGAAAATGACTCGTTTCTAAAGTGACAAAAGATTTATTTTAAATACCACCTAAGTTTTCCTTGTTAACTCACGTAACCTCGACGAAATCCTTCTCGAGGCATTCCCTTAAATACAAGTATGTCCTAAAGTAACACCAACTACACCATTCTAATCTAAACTTCGTCAAATCCTTTTAATGATGTCACTTTCGGTTACGTTGTAGATGTAAATGTTTCTCGGCGCCAGGCTCTCTATAATAAGCTGCGTGGTAATTAAAAAACTGCATACCCAATCCTTGGTCGCGGGCACCGTTGAATAGCCGATGTGCCTGTTTCAGTGGGTGAAGTTCTGAATTATCAAGATGAAAAGAGCGTGTACCTAAATTTAAATTTCCTCGAAATATTATTACCTCCTAAATTGAAACAGTGATACATTTCCATTCTTTTAATTTAGTGCCCCATTCGTGCAAGAGTAGGACTTCGTTGCGGTCCTGACTGCTTGTGCGTGAACGCCGCACCCGGAAGGCCTGCATTCCCTCTTCCTTGTATATGGTCTCCAGCAAGCGAACTAGACCGCTCTCGTTGGAAGGATCAAAGAATAAATTTCTGACGAATGCATTCACGTTGGGATGCTTGAAAAAAAAATTATCCCCCTACGCATCCAAGTAATAGTGAACATATATGTGCTAAATCTTTACTGGTTCTGCTAATGTTCTGCATTCCGAAACAAATAAAGCAAATAAAACTGTTTTCTCAAGACACATAGAGGAGCTTTGTTGCTAGCATTTTTTGCACGAAAGCAATTAGCAAAACTAAATTTGTTATTTGGTTGCTTGTACCGGCGATGTTTATAAGACAGATCTTTACAATCGTTTATGGCTTCACGACCGGGCATAAGTTCTTTACTTTAGGCACTACGTGGCGTATGCATAATGTTGTAATTATTCGGGCAAGCTAAAATTTCAAAGAATTTTGCAACTAAACACGTTCTTCGCAACACCTATATAAACAGAAGGTCCTTTTGGTGAGAAAATAAAGTTATCCGGTTTCAATTCTTAAATGCGATAAGTGATCAGGCACGTCTAGTCTATCTCTCTAATATATATTTGGTTCAGGGTACTAAGTGTTTTGCGATTAAACCTCACTTTGTTTGTTATGAAACGATTTCCTTTAAGTAAGCACAAAGTATAATCAAATTTTGGATCGGGAGGCAAACAATGTGGTTTCCTTGCACATGCTTGGTATGAGCAGTAATCAAGAGATAGACCTTTGTTTCAAAGTCTCAAATTAGTTTTTATTTTTTATTCAAGCCATTGTGTTACATTCTGTACCCGTTCTACAGCCCTTACTATATTATTGTGCTCGCGGGTTTTCTGGAAGCGTTGTGTGGACAATCTGCTTCTTTCTTCTACTTGTAGGCTATCGTGTTGCAAAGTGTTTTGCGTTAGTTGCGAGATGAAATTCTAGGTAAGATAATATTGTTTGCAATAATTTTGCAAGTAGCAATATTTTGAAAAATATTGCTAATTTGTGTAGCCTTACCTCTAAGCATTAGAACGTTAAAATCTCAGGTTACAGTTAAGAAGTTTTTGCTTGCAAAAAGTGTTCTCCACTCATCGTGTGCACACACACTGTATTCAACTCCACATATTTTATCCCCACCAAATTCTCTGGTCCCCCTTTAACCTACGAAAGTTTCCATTATGTCACAACAGTGCGCTCAATAACAAAGTTAGTATTGTGCGTTTAACCATGACGGTCATTCTTCCTGGCGTATGCATTGCTTCTGGCTGCTGTCTTGCATAACACTAACCAGCGAAGCAAATCCTCGAGCTTCTAGAAAATTGACAAGGCCGTCGGAACCAAACGAGAAGGCAGGCGTACTAGCGCTGAAATCTTGATTATTGCACTGATTATTACACTGGCTTACGCCCTCCCAAAAAACTAGGCAACTCGGCGGCGGCGATAGCAAAAAACGTGCTCTCTGGTCGTTTAACATTGAATGCCCATCACACTCGTCAACGCTCGTCAACGCCGCGAAGAAACGTCATCAACAGAACTTTCGACCTAGCAGAAATTCACGGCAGTGGTTAGAATCTTCGAGATTCCGCTCGGCGCATTTTGCGCAGCTAAAAAAATTATAAAGCTGTGCCTCGCGGCAAATAACATGAACACACAGTGAATACAGAATTGATCTGTGCGCTTGAATCAGAGGGATAAGTCTGTATACCAACAGCAGTTGATAAAGTACAAAGAAAGGTTTCAATGTTTCGCAGCAATATGCAGTATTCTTCTTTGTATGCAAACTCCTTCACTTTGATTTTTTTTTCTACTGGTATATGTAAAACATGATGGTTATTTTTACATTCAGTGGGTTCGCTGGGGTTCCAATGGTTCGCTGTGCAATGACTGTATGGGTTTCACGTATTCTATATTTTTCTAAATTGTGGATGAGAATTGACTCGGGATATATTCTTTGTTATCTCGCAAATTGTACTACAAAGTTCCCATTGATCGGTGCGCTGCTCGTGGGATCAGAAATACAACTTTCGTACTCTTGTCTGTGCGATTATTTAGCCCACTTGCTGCGCTTTTCTCGATTATGGCAGCCATTGCCATTGGGAAAAGGCTGACCGGAGTATCGTTAAGAAAAGCCATCCACCATCTCGTCCTAATGCAAACCTTAGCCTGATGCCCAATATGAGACCTGCTGCGGTTTTCTCGATTATGGTAGCCATTGCCATTGGGAAAAGGCTGACCGGAGTATCGTTAAGAAAAGCAATCGACCATCTCGTCATAATACAAACCTTTGCCTGATGCCCAATATGAGACGCGAAAGAGACATATACTTCCCGCGTCTTGCGAGAATTTCAATATGCTGGAGGTGCAGTTAGCACCCGGGATTGAGGTTTCGTGCACTTCCGTATGAGATAATATGTGAGCTGAAATAGTTTCAGAAACTGAACTGTGCTAGAGTCAATCAATACATCTTATCGACCACAATTATTTAAATATAGAAAACGGTTCAGCTCATGATATATTGAGGCACATTGAAAACTGTGCACACAGTATGATCCTTTTACTCGCTATATTTATTACCTGGGTTCATAATAGGAATGTTATGAAGATGGAAGGGTACGGTAAACTAAATGAAAAATGTTTCATATTTTTATACCAACTGAAGAGTTTAAGAATAAAGAAGAAAAGCTTCTGTAAAGCTTATAGTCCGCTAGCACCTCGCGGTGATAAGTCATCACCCAATTTCATTTTCCTTGTTGCGAGGCCCAACATACAAAGGAATAAATTTGCATTTGGCACAGTGGTCATTTCAGCTTAAATATTTTCTCACGCATCGTGAACGGCTGTACAAAAAGACGGTTTGGCATACCAAAGATGGCCCGACAAAACAATTTTAATAACTGCCTCCCTAATTTACAAATGAATAAAATTGCATTCTGCAGAGCAGGTCTTTTTGCTTAAATTAAAATTTCATGCGTCGTGAACAACATTACACAGCGACGGCTCGAAAAAATGATTTTAATAACTGCCAACCTAAACATCATTTAGGTGTTTTTTAAAAATCTCAGAATGCTTTTTGACAACATACTTCCTGAATATCTAAAACATCTGCAGTTATTGTTCCATAAAGTTTTCAAGGTTTACGAAACAAAATCCACCAAATTAGCGCTACTTCATGAAGGCAAGAAAATAGATAATATTCAACAAGAGCATTGTACAATTCACGTTTTCCTCGGTAAATTGCATAAATTATGGTATTCTTAAAACTTTGAATACTTATGAAAAATTAAAATATACCTAAGATTTATCTGAAAATCGTGGAAATTATCAACTAGGCACGAATGAATTTGGGGATAATGAGTGGCCGTTTAAACGATAAAAAGAGACTAGCACAAAGATGACTATTTAGTGGGCTTTTCTTTTCCCTTCGGAACATTTTGATAGGAAATATTCTTTTAAGCGTGGTCTTCTCATTATTCAGGACATTTTCACAATACAGTGCTGGCATATTATCTCGTTCTTTTGAAATTTTATAGTATATAAAAATGACTGATAATATTATTTCAAGAAGCCTAAAGTTGCGAAAAGAGTTTAGAATTGGGAATTAGCGGTTACAGACGCACATGTTAATCCGTAATGCAAGTGAGAAGACATTTTCGGTAGTCGCTACACTTTTGTTCTGAAAAACGTTCTAATAGATATTGTAATGAAGTCTACATTACTCAGCCTGTGCTTCCTTTTGGGAGTGCTTGCGACCATCATGTAAGCAAAGTATTTGAATTACTCATACGCATAATGTCTTTATTGGAAATACACAAAAAATGAAAGCATAAAGACGCGGATATATAGCTAAATTTGATTTAAACAGCTAAATATCAGCAAACCAGCCGTTTTCCCAAAAGGTGTTATACGCCAGTGAACGTTTCCCGAAATGCGTACTCCCGACCAAGCCTGTTGCAGCCGGTGATTGTTGGCCAGTTAAGATCGTTTATATTCATTCAAAACCACCACAGCTGTTTGGAATAGAGTGGACATAGTTTAGTGGCCTTCGTAATGAAATCAATATTACAAAGCTCTTTGTGTTATAGGACGTGGTCTACTCGCAGGACTCTCATTGTTTCCCGCTGTCTTTCAGATGCCAGTCAAAGGGCGGGAGGCCAAAAAGGTATCAATCTAGAATGAAATATCCTTAGATTTATTAGATGAAGAAGACTGGAGTTTCCGAATAAGAATTTTACCTTGAGTTTATCCAGTCTCTTTCCTGTCTAATTCTCTATTTTACTATGTGCACCTGTATGAAAAGTCAATTCCTTTTTCATCCTGAATACATTCTCTTCTGGAAAAGTATTTTTCTCGCACGAATTGTCAGAGTCTGTTTCAATTCACAACCTGAAGATTGTTCTTAAAGGACTTTTATTTGTTTGTTTTTACAGAAAGCTCCTTCCGTCTCAGACACCACGTCACCCTTATTGTCCTAGAAGGGTATAAATATTTCTAGATACTATTTCGCTTAAAAGGTCTAATGTACAACCTACCATTCCGACTGTAGCAAAAAACTTAATCAACACTTATCAATGATCACTCACCTGTACCAGCTTCACCCTGCTTGTCCCCTTAAATATCCTCTCTTGTGCTCATCTACCTCCTGCCACCTCTTCTGAGATTTCATTTATTGGCAGTAATTCTCCTGACATATAATAGTCGCCATTTATGTTAGCTTTTTTATACGAGTCAGTTGTAGATCAATATCGTGATTAGTTTCGATAACATGTCATTACAGGGGATGATTCTTTTACTTACTATGCTGCCTAGAACTGAATTTATAGTTTGGCCTGTTTGTTACAAGTACATTGTCGCCTCCTACGTGAGCGCCGACGAGATGCATGTTTTATATATAAAAATGAACGGGCATTCCGGGCCTGGTATTATGTGAAAAACATGTTCCGCCTGGTTCTGTCTGCTTCGTCTGAAAAACTTTGCGTACGATATATCATATGTTACTGCTCTGTAAAAAGAGTTGAACGAGAGAAGGAAGATGGCTACTCAATATGAAAAAGCACTGTTGTTCAGTGCCCTTTCGTATAGCTCTATATAAACGTATTCTGGTGGCTCATATTAACATACAGCGCCGCCTACCAATTGTAAAATGCGCTTGCCATCATAGTTTGACGCAAATTACTTGAAATGCTTGCTATATGATCTTTATGAGCCGCCATTTGGGTCATATTCCAGTGCCTTTAATGATACCGTCCTGTCTATCCACTGAGGGGCTTAGCAAGCTAATGTCATGAATAAGCTGAAGAGTAGGGAGGTATTTAATATAACGCTCACTGAGAATTGTTCCAAGAAAGAATTATTTGAATACATCCCGTAAGCGGGCATAGATACACATCGCGGTAATTTTGCGAGGCCCATTATAAATTAGGTAATTTTTGAATAGTTTACTTTCATACAGATGGATTAAACTGACTGTGAAGCCGCTAGAAGTATCCCGTTGCATTACTGAATTTGGCTATTTTACACTCCTCAAGCGTAAAACATGCATGCGTATGTAATATCTTCGTTATATATGAAAAACTGCATTCGTATAGCGGTGCCAGATATTCTGCGTGTTTCCTTTCGCCTACTATAGAGAAATATTAATGTGTTTTGCATTGTCGTGAAGAAATTAGGGTAGCCTGCTGGATGTTTCGGTTAACTCTAGGCTAATGATATTCTCATTTTCGTATACAAAACATTTGTAACGCTGATGTTCCCTGAGTTATGAATAGGGTAACGTAATTTTCTTCAAAGTTTAAATGGTACCTCTAAAGAGCGTCTAACACAAATACGCGAGGTCTTTTGCGCACAACATTTATCCTAGACTACCAATGGCGACTTCCAAGCCATGTGTTAGGGGTCAAGAAAATTCTCATGCAGTAAATTAATTGCGTCCAGTCAGGCCAAGGAAGCAATTTTCATGGCATCTGAGGACGTTTTCTCGTTCCTAAGGTCTTGCAAATGAAACTTTAATAAAGAGTAAGAGAAACTTTGCACAATAGAAATCACGTTTGCTGAAGCTGCTATCAAAGGCGAGCTATTCAATGTCATTTCATCTTAAGGTACGAATACCTGTACGCTTCCAGTGTAAACGGGCATTTCGCTTTCATCAGTTGCTCGTCACCACTTTCTACATAATTATTTGCGTGCTAAATGAGAATATAATGGTGAAGGGTTTAATAGACGGCTGATAGATTCCAGTTATAAAAGTGAGAAGTTTGTAGAAATTTGATTGTTTATATAGTCTAACGTTCGACCGAACACCGTCTGGTCAGGGTGGAGCATCATTACAGCACAACGATGAAGGTTGGGTAACTGACCAAGTGAAAAATTCAAAATGACGTTTCTAATACGGTGTCCTTGTTCACAATAGGACTGTCACGGAAGAAGGGAAAGTTTATATATGCTTCAGAATGCTCCGAAATTGTTTTCCGTAGATATTATGAAGCGTGCCCTCGGTTAATCGATCAGCGAGAACCTCTCTCGTATCTTCATGGAACATGGAGTGCACATTGCCCACGTGCCAACAAGTAGGCTGCGAGCCGAAATTATCAATGTGAAGGACCCGCTACCACGTGCAACGTTCCCTGGGTTTGTTTACCAGATACCATGCAGCGACTACCTCTGCGTCTACATTGGGGAAACTGGAAACTACCAGCGACGCATAAAGGAGCACGAGGCGAATGTGAGAAAGAGGCGCGCAGCAAAAAATGCAATTGCTGAGCACGTGCTGTCCGCCGGCCACGAGATAGGCTGGGATGAAGCGGCAATCTTGGCGACCGAAATAAACCCATCGGCAAGACTGCACTTAGAATCTCTAATCATCCACATACGCTAAACAAGAATCAGGGCATGCTTCATAATATCTACGGAAAACGATTACGGAGCCTATTGAAGCATATATAAGCTTTCCCTTCTTCCGTGACAATCCTATTGTGAACAAGGGCCCCGTATGGGATCCGAAACGCCATTTTCAATTTTTGACTTGGTCAATGACCCAACCTTCATTATTTTGTTGTAATAATTTGATTGCTGAGAGTTTAACATTGTGTCTAGCTGCCCGAATTCCGAAATTCAGCGATTAATTTACGGCCCTGCTTCATTTCTTTCCTGTCAGTATCATGCACGAGCCAGACCAGGGATCCGTTGTGGTCCTGACTGTCTGTGCGTGAATGCGGCGCCTGGTACTCAGGATTTCCCCCTTCATTGCATATGGTCTCCAGCAAGCGAACACTTCCGTAATCCATGGAAGGATCAAAGGATAAATTTCTGAAGAATGCAGTAGAGCTGGGTCTCCGAAAAAAAAAATGTTTTAGACCTATGCGTCCAAGTGCCAATACGAATCACTGTAATAAAGAAAAAATAGGTTGAGTGAAGACAGGCGCTGGCAGTTTTTGCTCGTATTTCATAACGGAACAAAAGTAGCCAAATCTCTCGCTGCGAGAAAAAAGCGCAGCGAGCGTCAAACGATGTTGAAATGCGACCAAGTAGCAACGTGGAAGACCAACGCCTCTAATGAAGGCAAATTAAGGAAGTTTTTCATTTCCCTGCCATATCAATTTTCGCCGCTGTATGTTAGGAAATATATGCAGCAGACGCGACAATTTATGATTTCGAGCGGCTATACTCAGAATTGTTCTGCAACCCATTTATTAAGGACGATTCTGGCATATCATTATACTGAAGAGAAACGTTTTCCTCAAAGATTCTTTAAAGGTGCTCCCCGTTCTTTCTCTTTTTTAAATAAGATACTAACAGTAAAGAATAGCTGTCTTCGGCAGGCAGTGAAGCACTCGACAGGTTTCGCAAGTTGAGAGAGTTGGAGCCGATGATCCAATGACGTTCAACGAGGATGATTATTTACATTGGCAAACTGTAAGTTACAGTAACAAGAGTCACACAGACAACTGCAACTTAAAACAAAATAGACTCTCACACAGAGTAGTCACTCTACAAGCCCTTACTTTTCTACCGAGCATTTCGGCTAAAGCCTAGGGACCGTAAATACGTGCTAAGCACGGAGCCTCAATCTTGACTGTCGAACATGGTCCGAGGACCGCTTTTTGATACCAGACATCAACAAAGACCCAAGGGCGGTCACCTTAGGTGATCCGTCCCGAAAATGAAGCAATCAAATTATTTAAAAACATGCCACAACCCTCGTGGGTTGGGAATAATATCGGACCCAGGTCCTTAATTACTTCAAATAAAAATACAATATTCAAAACACACACTCTTTCCATTCGCTGGTCCCCAAACCCTCTCACACGGCGCCTGTCTTTGCCTCCCTCTCCCCGGCGTGTTTGCGACGCGACCTTGCAGCTGCCGCTGTTGTGAAAGAAACGCCGCGGGGGATCTGGTAAATAGGCCACCCCGCCGTCCCGTTCGAGGAAAAGGGGGGGGGGGGGGGGCACTGTCCCAGAGCAGTGTACAGTCGCCTTCTACAGGGCGTTTAGTGAGCGCTTGGGGCAGGGCAAAACGGCTTCATTATCGGAGTCTCTCTGCCCCGATGTTTCGCGACACGGCGGGTGATCGCTGGGCTGATTGCCTACTTGGGAGGGCCAAGGGTCGCGCTGTCGCCTTCTGCAGGACATTTAGCGAGCGCTTGTGGCAGTGCAAAAAGCTTCATTAACGGCGTTTCCCTGCACCCATGCTTGGCGCCACGGCGGGACATCGCTGGACGAGCTGGCCGCAAAGTGGTTCGCAGAAGCGTGCCACTGTTGTTCCCGGCTAATAATTAGATGCGTCTGTCGTTCGCTTCTTGGCGACGTCTCGGGGCGAAAGGACGAAACAAACCAGGCCTCCCGCGCACTCGCGCCCAAGAAAAGGGGAGAAAAGGAGAAAAAAAAACAGCGCTCGCCTCGGCGCGAGGGGGGTTCGACCGCCAGCTCGACTCCACGTGCGAGTCGCTTTTCACTGCGGCCTTACACTAACTTTGAACTTGGATGTAAAGTTTATATGTGGAGTGCACCAAATTGCAAAAAATACATTTAGCCGACATTTTGCCGAATCGAGAAAGTCTTCGTTCTCAACATAGTGTCTATACCAACTTCCGAGAACACTAAAGAGCATGCCTCAAGATATTGATAAAAACACGCCACGTGTATGGTTTCCTAAGTATAAGGTGAGAGCACAGAACCAGCAAGAAAAGCCACTTTTCCCTACGCAGGCGAACACTAGACCACTTTAACTGTAGGATGAAAAAAAGATAAACCTAATCGCACTTCCATAGTTGCTGCGCATTTTCAATGAGGAAAATACAAAATAGTATATAAGCGCCGATCCACGGCTCCAAAAGAAATAGTTCTGTACGATATCATTACGAGAGTAAAATATAATGACTGACATTATATTCTTATCGTTAACATCAAGAAAACGTCTAGAAGAGACGCTGAGATGCCCAGTACCCCCCCCCCCCATATAACACAGTGCATAATCAAGGAAGGAAAGAAGCATGTTTATAAGAAGACATACGTAAAGGCGCATAAACTGAAACCCATCAAAAAGAGTAATGTTTTCTTATTTATACCAAAAATGATGGAATTTCCAGGCTTCGACATATAAAAGTAGACCCCGACCTCTTTCTGGGTGTTTAGCCCGAAGTTGTGTAGCACTTCTATAATTATCTTGCTTGCATTTTGGGTGCGTATTCATCTTGGACATTTTAAGGAGAGCCGAGTCAATTGTTATCAGCAGTGAGAAATGAGTCAGCCATTAGGACAATTATTGCATACCTTTCGGGGGACTTGTGTTTAAAAAGTGTCCCAACAGCTAACCTCACATCTTTTTGGAATTCAGAGACCAAAATATTTAATAAATGGTCGTTATTGCTAGATACATAGCAGTGAGGATGGGCACTGGTCCTAATAATACTGCAGAATTTATTATTTTTCAGACAGCAAAAGAAAATGCATATCCGAATAACTAGCTTGCTTGATTTCTCCTACTTTTTATAGAGAGGAGAGACGAGGTCCCACTGAATCAATTAATGTGAAAAAGTAGGTGTAATTCTCAGTACATGGCGTGGTCTTTGCATTATAATAAATGAAACCCTAGTGTAAATAAATAAAACAAGAATTAACGCATTAAATCCCTCTTAGATCCCTTGAACCAGTTTCCGTTCACAAAAGGATCTTTTTCGTGTTCGCGTGCAATTTCAATAAAACATGTAAGTGCTACCTGGAAGCAGCAAGCTACAAATAAATGTCAGGAATGAAACATATCCACGCGCACTGGCTTCCAAGACCAAGACTTATGTCCGGTTACGCAAGTATCTTCACCTGTCATTTGGAAATATTTGCCAAATGACAGGTGAAGATACCAATAAAACAAACGATTTCATTTGACCATAAGAGCGGCAGGAGATAAATGACCGTCTGATCACCAAGGGCAACATCATAAATGGAACGTGCAGTACACGTCAACAGATGGACTTTCGCATCACATCGACATTTACCACAGTCCCACTTTGCGCAGGAATTAAATCAGCCTGAAAAACGTGTGCTGCGTGGCAGGATACGGCAATATATCATTCAATTATGGTATTGTTACCCACGTTTGTATACGTACAGAAGGAGATGATCGTCCATTTATAGTAGAGTAAAAATATAAACCATCAATATATGCCATACTGTTTTCAGTACAAAACTTTGATTCCAGCTGGGTTCCTGATATACGAGCAATAGAATAAATGAAACCGGCCTACCATAATAGCATGCCGTATTTGTCAAAGGAAAAGTACAAAATACACATTTGGTTTCTAGCACATGTTATGTATCAACCGTTGAAAGCGAGCGTTCTGTTAAAGAATAATATGCTGCTTCAAAAATTATACTTTGATCGGGCTGCATATTGTTCGGTGGTCGTTTCTTTAGAGCAGAGAACTCAAATTTCTTGCAACTGCTTTTGTGGTACTTCTCTTTACCTGCTGCGGTTTCATCGTTGAAGAAACTGTTGCCATCTTAGAATTTATGACCAGCGTTTCACCAAGAAAAAGCGACAGCCACCTAACGTGAGGGTTCAGCTTGGCCACTATAAATGTGAAAGACAGGCCTGCAGTACCTTTTCTTTGATAAAGAAGGGTTTTCTGGAGGGCTAGTTGGTGCTTGTAGTTCATGATTAAACTGCGCGGAAAAACACTGACAGAGGCAGAAAACATGTACACACATAGAGCGCAGAACATAATACACACCGCCGGGCGAAAGCTTATTCCATATTCCTCCAATTAGCCCCATCCTGTGCTTGTTCTATGGAAAGAAGAATTTGGATGCTTCATAGAGACGTGCTCATGGCACGCATTTCAAAGCTATGGTGATCACGTCCATAAATTCCAGTCTTGGCAGATATATAGTTAAGCCCAGTACGAGTCTGGGGTCATTATGTGGGACCTCGTAAGGACTCGAGTTCGGACTGTTGTGCAATCCAGAGCTTGAGCAGACCAAAATATGTACCGGTAAGGTCGACGGAGTACAGGTGAAAGGTGTAACACGATTTTGGCAATAAATATATGCGGTCACAGAGAGTGATTGAGCGTCCATGAAAAAAATTTGAGAGTAGTTCGGGAGCTATTCCATTTGACGGGTATGCACTTGTGGTGTGCGCATCCGGCCCATTTAATACCAGGGTAGCACAAAATGTATGACCCAAATCGGTCTGATGTACGCCAATAGGGCTACGGCAACTACAATAAAATCTGGTGATGGGGCAAAAGTGGGCGAGCCCCATTTGGGATTGCCCACGTTTGCCCCACGGCGAAACGATGCAGGTCCAAGCAACAAATAATTATAAAACGTTTTCGTTGACAGAACGATTTTTCTCCATTGGCTGATGGGCACCTTACCCATTCGAAAAAAACTACAGAACTGAGCAAAAATACGACAAAATATCCCGCAGTTCTGTCATAACCATCAGATTTTTCTGTAGTTCTGTAGTTTTTCTGTGGTATATTTCTGTTGTGTGTAGTTCTGTAGCACTTTTCTGTTGTAACTACAGAAATTTCGGATGTTACTACAGCATGCTCTGTTATCACAACAGGTTTCCCGTCAAAAACCGCACAAAAATTCTGTCATACCATCAGAAAATTTTCTGTAGTTTTTTCCGACTGGGTATCAATACGATAAAATAGCAAAGCTGAAATATGTACCGAACAGTCAACGTCAGTGCAGGTGGAAGTTGTAGCCTGATTGCAGCGTATAATATATGCAGTCACAAACAATGAAGATTCCATGAAAGAAATTCGAGAGTAGTTCGGAAGCTATGCCATTTGACCAGAGTGCACTTGCGGAGTGCACATCAGGCTCATGATTGATAGAGACCGATTAAAATACACACGAAGCACAGAATGTTGTGCCCCAGTGAGTCCAATAGACAGTTAGGACTGGGGCAACAAGCCTAATACCTGAATTGGTGCCCGATGGGGCAAAATTGGGCGAGCCCCGTTTCGACTTGCTCTTGGTACTGCTACGTGGCTCAAATAGTGAAATTTCTCGGGCTAAAGCAGAGGAGATTCGTGCATCCACACCACGCGGGCTCGTTGTCGCGTATTCGAGGACAAATTCAACCTAAATAATGGCTCTTTGTGAAAAAGCTCTCATAAAATAAAACTGGGTCATCCATTTTAAATCTATGTTGCACCAAAATCGGCTATTGTGTGGCACGAAACGGGCGTTGTCTCACTGGGCCTCTTGCAGGTTACTTGAGGATAGGTTGAATATGAAGGAGAACTCAATTTAGGAAAGCCCTACTGAAGCCCAAATGAAGCCACCTTAGCCAAACCTCATTTGGTCCCACATCGGCTGTAATTGGGCTGGAGTGTGGACGTGCAACCGTGATACGAAAATTTGTTACTCGCGGGGATTTATTTATTTGTTCACGACTGAATTTTTATAACTATGTTTAGACTGCAGCTGCGATTTATCATTGCCATCACAAAAAGGAGAAAAAAGAAAGCGAATGTTAACTATATAACACTAATAATAATAATAATATTATTTGTTATTATAATATTAAGTGTTTTGTTGCAACCCTCGCCAAGTACAGTAGCTAACAAAACGTTGTCCAAGTGTCGAAGTGTGTTCTTGTATCGTGTAAGTGCCGCCATTTATAGAGAACACCACATATTTGTCCTGCAAGTTCATGAGTAGAACGTCTGAAATGTGTAATGACCTGACGGAGACCTCCTAAAGCTATCGCATCGCACTCCTAACGGAAGAGTAAGCGTGGATACCAGTCTACTACAGCAGCATCGAGACTGTACTCTAACAATAGCGCTGAAACGTGTTGGCTAGCGAAAAGCGCTCAAGAATGCTGCAGATAACGCAGCACGTTATTGAAATGAATAATGCAAGCAAATCGCCGAGTGAAAGACACCGGAGTAGGGATAGGAATTAAACAATAATTAATAGCATCCCAGTTGAAATCAAGAAAGGATGGACATGGACAGGTACTGCGAAGATAAGATAACCAATGGTCACTTAAGGTGAATGAGTGTATTCATCACGTTAGGTTACACGCGGTGATATTTTATTATCTAATCTCCTGCAAGACCACACAGCACAAAGGTGCATATCATTGCTACCCGTATGATTGTTTGCGGTACGTTAAATGGCCTTATGGAGGAGGAATCAGGCATACAGCTTACATTATCTGAAAGACTCTGCGTTTACTCTAAGCGGTGCCGGCTGTAGGTTATGGATATGGCGGGAGTTTGTGTGTGGTATAGCGCTGGTAAATTCGCTTTTCGTGGCAATTAAATGTGTCAATAATATTAGAGGATCATAGAAATAAGCTACTCGTGGGATATGATGGAAATGTTAATCTCAGTTGTAGCTAACAACCACTTAAAGTGAAACTTATTTAAAAAGAACACACATCAGGAGCGCCAGAAGGTTACCGGAAGATTCGTTTTTTTTTTTTTTTTTTTCCTTGTCCTCTGTGCAATCCTTACAATAGACTGCCCAGTCGCTGTGCTTCTGACTGCGTGTGTGTGGATCGCTCACCAGAAAGTGACCCGTCTCTTTCTTATCCCAGGATATGGTCCCCCGCATATGGATTGAAGAGGGACTAAAAAAGTAAAAACAATGTAGTTCTAAGACGCAGGAAGTGCTCTTACTTCCTTAAGATATCCTACCGAAAACAGCAACGATCCAAAATAAGCAAACACTGCGCAATTCAAGAATGTTAGAAAGGGAGCTCCGGTATCTGGGAATATTTGTAATATTCGTGACATTGCTGCTATTATATCGCTCAATATTGAATAAGGATTTAGGGAGAGCCTCAAGCCGCACGTCGACGTTTTTACAAGACTTGTCTTCATTATTTGGGGACAGGAGATTGAGCAGCGGACTAAGGCTTCTTTTAACTTCGGAGGGAAGTGACCTTGTCGTTTGGGCAGTTAGCATTAAACTTGAGTGATGATGCTACCCGTCACCGCTCGTTTGGTTTTTTTATATTCCGTAGCCATCTACTCCAGTCGATTTACCTTTGCAGCATCACTGTATGAGTCCTTACGCATTTAGGTCTTAAATAGTGGGTAAGACACTCGGTTACAGAGACAAATTACATGGAATTCGAACCCCACCGCAGCAGCAGGGTTTCGATGTAGGCCCAACGCAAAGGCGTTTGTGTGCTGTGCGATGATAGTACACGCTAAAAATCTGCAGGTAGTTAGAACCCTCCTTTACAGCGCCTCTGTCTTCTTTAACGCCCACGTGATTTTTTCTTCCTTTTCCACTTCAACGTGCTTTCATTTCTTCAAAAAAAAAACAGTTCACGCATTAGGTTTTACAGTTATATTGTATTTATAGTTTGCAACTGCATTTTATTCATTTATTTATTTGAAATACCCTAAAGGCCCAATAGGGCATTACATAGGGGGGGATGTGGAAGCAAATCAGGGTAGAACAAAAACAGATTAACAGATAATGTTATGGTGGTATGTGAGGGAAGTATATAACTAGTCATAGTAATCTTTATACAAAACTAGAAAAAAAATAGTCGGGCAAGCAATATTTCAACATAATAAGAGAACTGTAAAAAGATAAAAATGTGCAGCGATTTCAGCAAAAGGGAAAAACTTGCACATCGCGCATGACAGACACTACAAAGCTGAAACTAAAACCAGAAAAAGATAACAAATGAAACATATGAGATCTCACTGACTCAGACACACAGATTACACCGAAAGAATCAAGGAAAGGAAGCTCTATACAGGGAACGACAAAACCGCGCAAATTGATTACGATGCGTCTGAAGAAGCTAGCAATGCTGCTTGAAACTCTGATAAGTCAGTCAAAGCAGCGATATTTGACGCCAACTCATTCCATTCATTTATTGCTAAAGAGAGTGGTGAATATTGGTATTTTTTGTTCGTGCGAACAGTGGGATGATTTTGTTCGCATGGTCAAGCCGGGATGAGACGTGAGGAGCAGGAAGAAGATGGGAGCGAGCAAATTTCGAATTGCTATAGTATAATGTGTGAAGAAATGATAATCCCGCAAACTTCCTTCTGAAAGCGAGCGATGGTAGGTTTAAAACTTCTTTAATTGATGATACGCTCTGAAATCTTGAGTAGGATGATGTAATGAATCTTGCTGCTTCATTCTGGACGGATTCAAGAAGATTCGAAAGGGAGTCCTGGTGAGGATGCCATATAACGGAAGCATATTCTAAGGTGGGCCTTATTAGTGTAGTGTAAGCTTGATGTCTTGTGGTAGAATTTGCGAGGTGTGAACGGCGCCTTAGCATGCCAAGTTTTCTGAAAGCTTTGCCGGTGATGAAGTCTATGTGAGTATTCCAAGAGAGATTAAAATGCAAATGAACACCCAGATATTTTATAGAAGAAACAGATTCAACAGCTTTACCGTTGATTGTGTACACGCTAAGTAACGGCCCTGGAACAGAAGAAAATCTTATATGTTTAGTTTTTTTTCTTCATTAATTTCCATTTGCCAAGCACGGCACCGTTCAGTTAGCCTGTTTAGATCGGACTGGAGCGTATGTGCATCTTCCGCGTTAGATATTGTTTTATAGATTACGCAGTCGTCTGCAAAAAGGCGAATTGATGAGTTGATGTTACTTGCCATGTCATTTATGTATATTAAAAAGAGCAAAGGCCCGAGAACTGTCCCTTGTGGGACACCTGATTTTACACGTGCAGGGTTAGAGATGCAATCATTTATCTTAACTGATTGGAAACGATTAGTCAAGAATTCTGCGATCCATCTGGCCGTGTTATCATCAAGCTGCATATTTTTAGTTTTTAACAGTAAACGTTTGTGAGAAACACGATCAAAGGCTTTTGAAAAATCGACAAAAATTGCGTCTGTGTCAAGGGACATATGTAGCGCATGATGTAGGTCAGTAACTAATTCAAATAACTGCGTTTGACATGATCTTTTGTACCGGAAACCATGCTGGTTTTCTAGAAGCAGATTATTTAAGTTTAAATGGTTCATAATGTGAGAGAACAAGATGTGTTCTAATAGTTTGGAGCATATTGATGTCAGGGAAATGGGTCTGCAGTTAGTAGGATCAGAACGAGCTACCGCCTTATGTATAGGAATGATGTGAGCGATCTTCCAGTCGTCCGGGACGCACCCTGAGTCAAGTGACTGCTGAAATAGCAGCGACAAAAGAAATGCAGATTTATGGCACGTTAGTTTGAGAAGTTTGGAGCTGATGCCGTCGGGGCCAGGACTGGTGGAAAGGGGAAGTCGGTCAATCGCCTTCGCTACACCGTTTTCAGATATTACAATTGGGGCGAACTTAAACTGTGTACACGAAGGAGTGAGTACATGGGAACTGGTACTTTTACGGTACTTTGTCGTGATTGTAACTCATAGAGGAAATCAATAGTTGTCCTAGTTTGACGCCCAACATGAACTTCATGTGCCAATATATAGCATGGCCTATACAGTACCTGTCAGATGGAAATGGGAAGAATTACTGGAAAACTAAATCACATTCATAACGATCATGTTTTGCATCCTTCAATAAATACAGGCAGACTAAAACATCTTGCGTGAGTCCAAATCTGCCACAGTGAACCTCAATCACTGTATTTTCGTTTTAAAAAACCGTTGTTTTTTTTTTTTCAAAAGTTGTAATTTGTTTAAATTTGCTGGTTTCTGCAATTTATTTTGCATCGGCACTTAGTGCAAGAGAACCTACACAAATTCTAATCTGCGTGGTAAGCAAGAGAAAGCTTAAACAAGATTCTGCACACGGAGTAGTTTAAAATTTGCTACATAGTAACTGCAGCACGTCATAAGTGGGAATGATTTTCTACTAAATAAACCTCGCGTACCGCAATCTCCATTTCATTTTATGGCAAAAGCCATTGCAGCTCATGACTGGCAGGGCTCTCCGTTCGCTTGAAGTGTCACACTTCTCGTGACAACGCGGGATATCGTGAAATTGTCATCGGCCATGACTAGATGTGGCATAATCATAATGTCACATCCGGTTACCTATAATAATAGGATGTGGTGCCATTATGATGGCGTTGGATCCTGTCATGAAGTCACGTTCAGTCAGGGCTGATGACTGAAGATGGCATTTTACGCTTTTACGAAGCCGACCCCGACGGGCTTCCGATCCAAGTATATGTGCTTCGCGTTTTAACTGCCGCTTTCTCGAATACCGAATCATGTGACTTCGTAAATCGTACTTCAGTAGTCGTGGGACTCCTACCCATCCAATCACTACCCCAGCAGGTTAACAAATACACACAGACATGAGAAGAACACATGAGAAACGTACTGACGTTCTCCATGTCTAGCATTAGGCAAACGCGTTTGCCATGGAGACTGCCATCGTTAATTTTATGGAGCATCCTCGAAATAACGTGACGACATGGGAGGACGCCAGGGCGCCACAGGTCGTGGGGAGAGACTGCGCCAGACTGCCACGTGGTTATGAGAACACTGCGTGGTAAGCACTGCATCGTATTTTCAACCCTACACATGCATCATTGTAACGACGCACGCCAACAAACGGCAAGGCGATAATCTTTACAGGCTCATGTGTTCGTGTCGACGCGTGCATCCGTCCGCAAAAAGTGGCATATAGATTAATAAACATTCATTACTGTCTGCCAGACTATATCCACGAAAGGGCGAATCTCTCTCCCACTTTCCTCCAATTAGTACAGTAATGATCTACCTGAATAAACTTGACCCCTGCGGACTTATTAACCTCATCGATCCATTTAATTTTTCTGCCGCCCCTGCTACACTTTCGTTCCCTTGGAATCCAAGAGTTCGTGCTTAGCGACCAACGGTTATCCTTTCCTCATAGTGCCTGTTCTGCCCATACAAATCGCTTCTTCTTAATTTATACAACAATCTCTGTAACTTGAATTCTCTTACGCACTCTTCAAGCTTCATATCTCTTCATATTACACCTATAATTTTCCGTTCCATAGCACTCTGCTTTGTCTTCAACTTAAGCAGAACGCTTTACGTTGATCTCCATGTTTCACTAGGATGGCAAGTTGGGCTAGTTTGGTTGTGTTCAGCTTCGGAAAATACACAAAGCGGACAGAGACGATGAATGAAGAAGTGCCCAACACTAGCGCTGTCTCAAGTAAAAATTATTCAAAAGTAAAACACATAAAACGCCTAGAAAACACTTGACAATAATTCTTACAAATCACTTTACGTGCCTTAGACCATAACAGAGAGCCTCCCGTACAGTGTTATCTTGTATTCATTACATACAACGTTTACTGGACATGCGTCAGGTTTCTAGACATTTTATGTGGGTTTTTTCCTTCGGAATAAATTTCAGTTGCGAGATAGCGCTTGTATTGTGTACTTCGTCTGTCGTCTCTGTTCGCACTGTATATTTCATCAATATGAACATAACTCAACTAGCCCAACTTGCAATCATACTGCAATATATTTCTAGTACTTCGATCTCTTTTTTTGGGATCAATGCATTTCTATCTAACGCCGTCATTTTTGCCTCTCTTTAAAGTGTGTATGTATACAAGGTTCGTGTGGCATCATCACAGATCAACACAGTACCTTCCCAGCTGTACTACAAATAATTTTCGGCCCCTTTCATCCTTGGGACACTCGAGAAGGATATGTCGCATGCTCCACTCGGAGTGGTGGCGGCAAGCTTGATTCCTAAATTACCGCTCACGCATTGCCTGTGGCACAAAAGGTGACAGCCGACGCGAAGCGAGAGCGTTTAAGACGTATATGAAATACATGGTAAAAAACCATTGAGTTCCTGCAGGCTTTCGTGCGTCCATATACCTCCGTAAGTAGAATTGGAAAGCAAACGCCAACCGGGATATCCTTGTGCTAGTTGCGCCCAATATCCGCTCAGGCTTGGTCCCAAGTACTCCTTTGAATCTGTGGTGTGTTCGCCGGAGAAGATGGCTCTGGTGAAAAACATTACCCACCGAGTTCGAGGAAGACCGTCATCCTGTGCTCCGGACCGCGCCGATGCGTTGAGAAGATCCTTAGGTAGGCTATACAACCACCCCTTGACTGCGTTTCTAACAGTGAACGAGGTGCGACTTCTATTATTGGATAAGGAAGGGGTTTTTTGTCGTGCTCCCAACATTGATAAGACCTTTAAAATTGTTAATATAAAATGTGAACGACTTATGAATCGTGCAGATGAAATAATTAAGGTTGAAAATCCCTGTCGCTTGCTTCTACTGTACAGAAAGCTCCTAATTGAAGTCTTTGTGTTTTTGTCGCAAAAACAAATAAACCGAACATCCCGTTTTTCAAAGTTGTGTCTGAAGGCAACACATCGTTGCACATAGTATCAGGATATCTAAAAAGCACCTCTGCGCGTTAGCAATGGATGACCCATGTGGAGTTCCAAACACTCAGTACGTCGTCCAGTTCTTACAAGATAATAATCCTGGTTCCTGGTTTGGATTCAGCATTGATATGAAGAATTTGTATTACGTCCTACCTTATGAAAACCTTTTGATCACCTTGAAGGACTGCGTCACACTAACGAACGGTGAAATAGATTTTATAGGTCAGAGTGATACCACAGTTGAAGCTTTCTTAGAACTGCTGTCCTTTTACTTGTGTCCTTTGTAGAATGGAGGGGAAATATATTTTTGCAAAAACAGGGCATATGTATCGGTTCTCGGGTATGCCGAATTCTAAGTAGAATTTTTCTCGCGATAGAAGGCATGCCGATTAGCTAAACTCTAAATGTTCTTGCTTTTAATATCTGAAGATGTGTAGATGATTATCTTGTACTAGTTCATAAAAGGGACATGTTAGGCATGTGGTCGATGAGTTGAAGGTTTTTAAAGATAGTTTCATGCCTCTGAGCCTCACATTTGAAGTGCCCAGAAAAAATGAACTTCAGAGTCCGTATCTCAAGTTAAGGCATTAGGATGGCTACAATAGTTGGGTCAACAAGCCGCGCTTCAAAAATCGTTATTAAATTTTGGTTCTCGACACTCACAACTGGTAAAAAACTGCATAGCCTTTTCTTGCCTACAGCCCGCTCTCAAAAACTTCTGTCCTCACTCTATGGAAGAAGGCATTTCCTTGCAGATACAAAGGCTGTCAACGGCAGGTTCTCCGTTCTAAGTTTTAAACCGCGCATGTGAAAGGTTACGCATTGGAATATTCAGCCACGCCATTCTTTACGGGCCTTCTAACATTCCATAGTGTTCTGACAATATCACTGGCGTACCAAGCACCTTGACTGGTAATGTATGACACCAAAAAAAAAAACAATTTAAACCTTTATAGCTGCAAAACCTTCACATGCATTGTAGTTATAAATATTCTGTTTCTATCGCCCACCTTCTGTATTCTGTAATTTCAGTGACAAATGTCTACCACACTGCTTCAACAACTTGCACTGCCCTGTTTCTCAATGTGCTACAAAACTCATCGTTTCCTTTTTATTCCCCTTGTGAAATTAATTATATGCACCACACCAAAGCGTTCGGTCGTATACCTTTGGCGTTCTCAATACACTATTGTCACGTGGAGGAGAAATTCCCCATACATAAAGTGAACAGACAGGTATAGCAATGAAATAAACTAATTAAAGGGCTCACTAATGTCCGCCAAAGAAACAAGTAACTCAGCAGCAGCAACTGCAGCAAACGTACTCACTGGTGGTCGAACTACGAATTCCCGCAGCATTCGGCAGCACTAAAATTAACGCCAGCGAAGAATTATCAGGATAATCCGGCCCCTCAAACTCGAGGTGCAGCTACGGCTAAACCTAATGTGCACCCGATAGCTTCCTTCCCGTCCCTCTCCTCGGGCTCCACGGTGCAGCAATGATCTGGCTTGCTGTACTCTCTTCGTCATATGCTCAGTCACAATGTGACATTCGTGATCACGTAAAACCGAACCCTATGTCCATGTCATAGATCATCACGTTGACCTTGACTTTTGTAACCATGAGGAGTGACACCATAGCTACAACACGTGTTTGATGGTGTGACCTCTGGCTCACTTCAAAATCACGTTCCTGTGCGTGCACGGAGACCCTGGCTTTGCATCACCTATTGAAACTATTAATTCAATATTTGCAAAAAGCCTGCACGAGTTCATCCCCCAATTTAATCTTTTCTTGCTAACAAGTCCAGTCGCGTTATTTCTTCAAATCCTTCTTACCTGCTGCAAGATGCATAGGGTTTTATATACAAAAGGGAGCGCTTTAGAGACGACAGTCCTTCTCTATCATATATCATCATTACACGTTCCGCGCATGCTCATTGTTTCTCCAATTGACTTTAAAGTCTCATATTGACTTTAAAATTCGTGATGTCTATTTTTTTTGTAGGTGCCTATGTACGTGTTAGTGTAGGTTCCTGTTTCGTCCTATATTCAGACTTATATCACTTATTTTATTCACCCCATTTCTCGTTCATAAGTTATCCTGTTTTCCCTATTTACACTCGGAAGCATAATTTGTTAGAGCCAATAATTATGAGAAATATGAAATATTCGTTGCAATGGTCTAACGCAGAATGTGATGCTATATTCGAGAGGGGCATACAGACACACTAAACGTGTTCAACATCGTGCATAAGCTGCTGCTGCTCCTGCTGCACCTACGCAGAAAAACCCACCTTCGCTTCTACCGAAAGTTAGGGTCTAACGCTTCCTTTGAAACCCACGTCATTTTGGAATACGCTGAAAGGAAATATTTATTTTCCCCGCTGTAAGAGCTAATGAACTGCCGTAATTACTCGAATAAGGCGGAAATATCGATTGAATTGCAACTTTAAGCAAAATTCCTGCCCTCTATTCATATGTAATGTGCCGACGAACACTGCGTGTCTTCATTTTCTTGAAGAATCATGCACTGACCAAAAGTCAAATGCCCTCAGCCGAATAATTCCGGAAGAAAGCGCTATAAATTTTCAAGACCTCCTTAATAATGCAAATTATTTAGCCGTACCGCAGTTGCCAAGCTTTCTTTGTGTATTGAAGTCGAATAGAGCTCCGAAAACTTCTGACGCGTGAAATTACATTTTAATAAATGAACAAAATGCATGTTGTTTCGGATCTAAAAAATTAATCACGCGATAGCAATCGACTAAAATGTTTGAATATTCTCAAACCCACAGGCAATCAGGGAGTATGATAAGAAGTCGGACAGTTGTAAATGCTATCAGGAGACAAATATCTCATTGTTAAATTAGAAAAATTGGAAGCATCTAAACATTTTGACCTTACAGTAACGGCACAACTCTCAAATTCATGAAAGCATTGTAAAATAACGGATAGAAAGGAGTAACTTTTACATAATGTAGACTCTACAGAGCGCATACAAGGAAGGCAAGCATGCACAAAATGCAGGCACATATGCACTTGCGAAAAGGAAGGCAAAACAATTTGCAGTAAGTTATATATAAACAAAGAAGCTCAAGCGTTCCGCGCAGACCTATGCATCATCAAAATAATAAGAGCAATAAAGTCAGAATTGAAATAAGAACAGCCTCAACAGCGTCGGGAAGGAACTCCAGTTTACGTTAGGTAGCGAAGCACTGGAAGCAGTAGGCGAATATGTTTATTTAGGACAGGTAGTAACCGCAAATCGGGACCATGAAAAGGAAATAACAAGAAGAATAAGATTGGGAGGGAGCGCATTTGGCAAGCACTCGCAGATTATGGCTAGCAGCTTACCGGTATCGCTCAAGAGGAAAGTGTACAACAGTTGCAACTTACCTTGTGGAATTCGGGCTTGCTGCGGCTACCTTTAGCACGCAGCCTCCCGCCTCCCTGTTTTCCTCTTTCCCTTCCTCCCGCCTGAGGTGGCGGAGAGATGTCTGGACGACTTGTCACTGTCGCTCGGCCACAGCTCCGCCCTGGCGTCCCACTGGCTGTTCTCATTGGCGCCTTTTGGCGGGAACACGGCACCGCTTCGACGGTCGCGCTCGCGTGACCCTCCGAGTACGGCCCAGGGAGAGACCGCTTCGAGACATCGCAAGGTACGTACGCTGCTGTTCTTGTCTGCCGGCCTTTGTCCGCGCAGACCAGTGTGTACTCGAGTTCGTCCACTCCGGGTCGTACCTGAGAGCGCAGGTGGAGCCTTGCTCCTCGCGCGCTCCCGGGACACGGTGACTATGTGTATGTGCGTTTGTATATATGTGTACGTGTGTGTGTGTGTGTGTGTGTGTGTGTGTGTGTGTGTGTGTGTGTGTGTGTGTGTGTGTGTGTGTGTGTGTGTGTGTGTGTGTGTGTGTGTGTGTGTGTGTGTGTGTGTGTGTGTGTGTGTGTGTGTGTGTGTGTGTGTGTGTGTGTGTGTGTGTGTGTGTGTGTGTGTGTGTGTGTGTGTGTGTGTGTGTGTGTGTGTGTGTGTGTGTGTGTGTGTGTGTGTGTGTGTGTGTGTGTGTGTGTGTGTGTGTGTGTGTGTGTGTGTGTGTGTGTGTGTGTGTGTGTGTGTGTGTGTGTGTGTGTGTGTGTGTGTGTGTGTGTGTGTGTGTGTGTGTGTGTGTGTGTGTGTGTGTGTGTGTGTGTGTGTGTGTGTGTGTGTGTGTGTGTGTGTGTGTGTGTGTGTGTGTGTGTGTGTGTGTGTGTGTGTGTGTGTGTGTGTGTGTGTGTGTGTGTGTGTGTGTGTGTGTGTGTACCGCTGGAGGATGGCGTTTCAATAAACGTCTCCTTTGTGAACTTAGAGGCTTGTATCCTTGCAGCGAAGTGCTCTCCTCCCTGTGGAGGTTGAGTGCTCGCTGCGCTCTTTCAGTGTGCGCGTGGTGACGGCTGATCGGGGCTTCGGATCGCGCGACGCTCGAACCCGCGGTGGTTGGTGGTCCACGTAGAAACCTGAACCTGTACTCACCTATGGGGCTGAAACGAGGAGGCTAACCAACAGGTTTCTACGTAGGTTGAGGACAACGCAGAGTGCTATGGAACGAAAAATGGTAGGGGTAACATCAAGAGATAGGGAGCGTGTAAAGTGGGTCAGAGAAATAACTGAATTTTCTGACATTCTAGTGGAAATTAAGAAGAAGAAATCGGCATAGGCAGGACATGCCGTGCAAGGAGAGGATAACCGATGGTTGCTTAGGGTAACAAACTGGATTCCAAGGGAAGGAAAGCGTAGCAGGGGGCGGCAGAATGATAGGTGGACGGATGAGGTTAAGAAGTTCGCAGGGGTCAAGTGGATGCAGCTTGCACAGAACCGGGTTAATTGGAGAAATATGGGAGAGGCCTTCGCCTTGCAGTGAGTATAGTCAGGCTAATGATGATGATGATGATGATGATGAAATAAGAAGCCTACCACCGATAACAGAAGAGGAAGCTAGAGTTTTAAACGCGAAACAAATTGAGAAATTGGCAGAAAGATTACGTCGCGCTATATTGGCCACGATGGGAAAGGACTGTGAATATTATTGTATAGTTTCATTGTATTGACCCAAATAAAAATAAATATCCTGGGTCTGAAAGATTACTGAAGGATTGGCTATTGCGCTTTGCTTAAAAATATTCTGCATTCCATGAACTGACTATTTCTTTTGGTGGTTCATACTGATTGTTTATACTTGTTGTAATCGATCCCTTAATGCTCTTAGCACTACGTATCTTTGTTTAAAGCGTGTGCTGTTCCTTAGCCCTCCAGATCGTCATCCGAAGCAGTTAAAAGAGCGAAGAACTCAAAGGACGCGGCGGAACTTTCTGAAGGCCTCTATATGAAAAAGAGTAAAGTATCTCCCCTGTCAGTACTAGAGACCCAAAAACAAATAATATATTAGTTCGGTCACTAATTTGTGATAATTATGACTGTCACAAGTTTATTGACAGTTTCCTTCGACATGTTAGCGTCTCAGCTTCCTTTTCAAAGGGTTGAATGTCTTTAATATTTCATGAATCACATTTATCTGAAGTGAAATTCATTTGCCGAAGCACATAATGTTCATCACAAGCCTGTTTTTTAGTCTTCTTATTTTGCTGTTAAATTACAAATGTGCAAAACAGACGAATAGATGTTGTTTCCAAGCAAAAGCCAAGCATAGTTAAAAAATGCAAATTATTATAGTAGGCTTGCGGTGCTGGTCAACTAGGCAGGATCGATGCCTGTAATTATCTCCTGACCAATCGCTCCATCGGTAAATTATTCCACGAATGGAGTGCCAAACAGTCTAGTCCGCTACGAATTATCATTTCAGGGAAACCAGGATGAACTTACACCTGTTTAGCTTTTCGCTACACTGAAATTGCATAGCAGGCTGATGCTTTTCGAAGATTGCATCATCGGGTAAGGTACGCCATTCATAGAATTTATCCCTGCGCCTAATGTGCAACAGACGACACTTTAGCCAGCCTAGCGCCCCTCCAAGGAATTAATATGGTAATGTACGGATGTAAATGCTGGAATATATTACTGCTCCGCGTTAACATTATTGCATGCGGCTCATATTATGCCTAATATTTTATAAGCGTTTTGTTTCTTTAACTTCATTTGTGTTGTTTTTTTTTTCAGTTTTGCTCCATGATTTTATCTCGCCAGCGAGATTCTCAAATTAACATTTGACCCCGTATTAGTAATCCTTACGAACTGAAAATTTCTTAAGATACTATCGTATTGTTAATTCATACGATTGCGGCTCATCTCCAGATCGTATGATCAATAGTTTGTGCCGCCAGTGTTGGTTGACTTGGAGCACTTCAAGTCACTGTATTGGTAATAAATTGAACAAACAACAAAAAGATTGTTCTTTTAGAGAATCATCTTGAGTGAGCTCTTCCGGCTTAATTTTATGCCCGTACTGTGGCGGAGTGTGATGTCTGCGAACACTCTAAAGTGTACGTGCACACTGAATGTAAATGACTGAAGACGCAGTCGAGTGAAGGGCGGCAATGTAATCCTCTCATCTTAGGAGCAGAAATGAAATTACGGTGTCGTGGGATTGAATAGCACCAACCGCATGTGGTTCCATAGTCTTCAGCTAATACATTGTCTTTATGATTACATTTATATTTCAAATTATATAAACAGAAAAGTCAAAAGGTTACTTGTGCTTTCTTCAGTACAATTGGCGTTGGCTCAATTTGTATGAATACATATTGCCGCAAACCATTCAGAGCTTTGTTGTTTTAAACAGACGCCAGCACGTTTCCTTAACCCCGCTATTGTAGCGCATGCCCAGTACCGTAGAGACGCTGCTTTATTATTTGCTTTGACGCCCAAGATATGCTTATATATATCTGTAACGCTTCTAGCCGTTCGAGTCTATTTCCAGAATATTCCAGAATGTTCTGGTAATCTTTTGCCTGCTTTCTTATTACTTCTTTGATCACCTAAAATTGTCTACAACCAAATATAACGAGTATTCGTCCTTCGACGACGGAAGAGACCGTCTACAGCTATCGCCCCCGCTGAGCTGCGGAGTTTTATTGCCGCCGCAAATCTGCCTAATGAAGGTTTTCTTTTCTGTGCCACACAAGTCTCTCTGTTTTCTGACTTTACATCGCCACCGTCATGTGATGATACATAATATATATATATATATATATATATATATATATATATATATATATATATATATATATATATATATATATATATATATATATATATATGCATATATCTACGCGACAATCGCGTCTGTTAATTTTCAGTGTTTATTTTACAGGCAGTATCGGTAATGGTATTACCTTCGTCAGGGCAGTTTCCCGACAGCATGTAGAGAGGTCCCAACGAAGGGAACTTCCTTCCCGAAACTGTCGGCGAAATAAACACTGAAAGGAACTTGTGAGCGACAAGCAATCTATTTCGCCGGGCTGAACACTGATTGTGACCCAGCAACCTCTTTCTTGTGAATGCTTCTTTTGTTGCTCAGAAGTCGTACGTTACTCTAGATAAAGAAATTTTTGATAGTCATAAATGTACTTGTTTATTCTTTCTCTGCCATGAATGTTAATTTTTGCGTATAAGGAACCGTCATTCCTGAATAAAGATTCTGTTCCTAGTCAGACCTCTGTTGAGTGACTTCTACCCTGCCTGCCCGTGTTAATCACGCTGTTAAACCCTGTCTCATTTGTATCCAAACCAACTCGTCAAGCTTTTTTGTCCTCTAGTACCAGTTGTATAATTTTTGTGATTCACCGGTGTAATTCAAATTTTTTTTCGTTTTAGGTAAATTCATAAAAAGCATACTTAATTAAAGCAGGTAATGACAACAGATACGTAACCCAAGAGCAAATTCACAGGAAACAAGAGTAACTAAGAGTAACTTTCGCAGACATTCTCATGTCAAGAATGGCAGTTCTGTATCGCAAGCGAGTAAAATATACAACAACCTTACCCTTCATATACTTAAGCGCTTCAGTGGCAGACATGAGGGGGCTAATATAAAAGGTTGAAGTGAAAATGTGGTTAAAGCTGCAAGCGTTAGAAGGAGCACAACATGAGTAACGCTTGGCGAGCGCAAGAAAGCGCGATTGGTCTTAGAACTCCATTCATCCGCTAGCCGATTTGTGAGGCTTTATGAAATTCGAAGTAAAGGCAGCGAATCAACCTTATGGCTGACGGAAAGATTCCGCGGAAAAGCAAGCGAGGCATGCAGCGGCAGGAAGTCTGGTGATGAGAGTAAACGGCACAGTATTGGAGAATTCGTTTGGAGGCATTTTTCTTGCCGCAGATGGTGTTAACCTAATGCTTAACTTTGTTGTTTATGGTTTTGAGCAATAGTGATCCCACACTGATTAGGGCAAATTATATGTTTCCGTTTGAACCTCGTATATTGAGTTTCTGTGTTAATGCAACAGATCTCAGTTGTGGGATGGATTGTTATAAGAACGTAAGATCACTAGCAATGGGGAAATGTTTTTGTTTATTATACGTTTTTTGACCACATATTTCCTCTATGTCGTCGATAGCTACACGTCTAAGATTACAAAGCTAGCCCGTTATTCAGGAACGTGTGCTCCGCTTGCGTAAAGTTCTTCTCAGTGTACACTGAAATATCAGTGGCCCCTTTATTTACTTCTTTTTCAGTGCAATAGGTTCAATGACCGTATATTTATTCTTATATCTTTGATTTTCACCGTTCAATTGCTTGTTCACAATTTATCATATTGGCCAAACTTGGTCTGGAAATATTTTTCTACTTTCAGAAAACACTATGTACAGCGTGAATTGTACCTCGCTAATGCAAGAAAATATTCTCGGTTGTCAAACAGCTGTAGGAAATAAACAGGCTGAACGATCCGCTGTTCTCGAAACTGTCTGGACAACGGGGTTTCGTTGTCATCCTCATGGCGATGTTCTTTTGATATTCATAAAGATTTATTCAATATCAGTTGTGAGAAGGAATGGTTTGGCCTTCTACAGTTTAAGAACTCAAGTGTGCTGTAATCACTCATATATGTTAGTTGAAAAGCAAACCACTTTGCCTCCTACATTATAAAGCGTCCATGCATATCATCCGTGATTATGTGATATACCTTGGGAGTGTGCATATTTTCATCTCCTTGAAACAGCGGCGTATAGCAGAAGTCAGGTCTACAAAGAGAAGAAATTCATGACGTAGGCGCATAGGATTTTGATGATATCTCCTGTAATAAAAATTATTTGGTGGTCTCAATGCTTAGTTGGCGAAGTAAAGTCAAATTAATTTTACAGAATTTCTGAAATGCAAAATACGATGGCATTTTCAAGAAGCAATATTATCATTTTTAAGAAACATAAAGTGCCGTAACATTAGGAATCTCAATTTTTCTGCATATAAAACAACGATATAACAATGGCATGCGGACATTTCCTGATTTCTGAGAACTACTTGGTGAAGGCAAGCATAAAGGTTTCCAACATGAAGTCTAAAATATTGTTCTTCTGTGTCCGGTCGTCTGGAATTATTACCTCAGAGTAAGCTTAAGGTTTCGTATTTCGTAGACGCAAGGCACTTCACTTAGAGCAACCTTTAGTTGCAGCACAAACTATGGTAATGCTGGAAGAATCATCCTGACATTATCCTTCTGAAACTGATATTTTCTTGAATGAGGTTTTAAACATACAAACTTATCGCCATGTTCCTATGAGGAAGGTTACGAATGAGAGAAGCTGCTGATGTTAGCTAAAGAGAATCACGTCGTACAGCACGGCTATTTCGGGGATAAATATGAGTGACATGGAGATTTATTGAAAACGTCGCCTTTTCCTATTTTGGTAACATTCGATTCCGAAACCATTTATGATCTCGCTGGAAAAGTCATCTCATCTGTGGGGTACAACAATGATGATTAATATGTCCTTGAGAAAGGCCACTAGCCATTCATACCAACATGTACATATATAGATCGCATTGTCAATTAGGCAATGTGTGAGAAATGTTCGATGGCAATGACGCGCTCCATTTAGCTCTTTCCGCCGCTGTACGAAACGTACTGATCATCGTTTCGGCTCGTGACGCAAAAATTTATTGGTCATACTTACTTATACCTTTCTCTGTGGTAAAATATCTAAAGTATCAGAGTACAGAAAATAATGAGCTGAACGATTTCAACAACAGTTTTTTTTCAAAATTTCGGCCCTAGCATATCATGTTAATTTGTCGTTATGACCTGCAAAAGGGCTGTGCATTCCATTTCTACCAGACTGCCCAGCACTGTCGCAATCATTACATAAAAATTGGGAGATCGTAGTTAAATGGCTTAGCGTGAGCATAGCTTGCTTAGCGTACTGTTTGCAACTGCCTTAGATCTGAATGTCTTATCATTTAGCATGGCTGCTGAGATTAAATCATGTATGATGATGTCCAGTGAAAGCAAGGTCACAATGCTTTCAATGCGGGCGCAATTTTATTATTTTTTTTAATAGAGGGGACTTTATTTTAAATTTCTGGTCGCCCATGGCGCGGATTTGTTCTGACCATAGAGAGTTACAGAAGCCTTTTTGTTTCAAAGCTATGATTTCCATTTCCTGTAACTTAGGGCTTGATTTCATTTCCATCCCATTGCCTGAGTAAAATTTCTTATCGACCCAATGTCATTCTTTTTTGGAGCAAAATTATATCAGCTGCCACAAACAAAATTTATTGAGACCAATAATTGCATATTTTGTTATAGCTATGTTTGGAGGTTTTTCACAGCTTTAGCTGAAATAAGTACACTATATGCACACTCTATTTCACTATGCTGAGTTATCGATTGCTATGAAGGCTTTATTTTTGCATCATGTTTATGGTAGACTGAGTTAGAGCATAGTTCTCTGCAGGCAATCGGGTAATATCAAAAGAAAATAACTAGTACTCACCAGTCATGCGCAGTTTAGCGATAGCTTGCGCAGCTCGTTCGGACTAAGTGCAGTTGGCATCGTAGCAGTATTAGTTGTTGTTTGTCGGCATCATATGTTTGAAACAATCGAGGGCTTCGTAAAAAATTGTATCATGGTAGTGTGGGGTTCTATTTATTTATAATTAATTTGAATGCCATAGGCAATGACTTATTATGTAATTATTTGTATTATTTGTAATTTGTTTGTAATTTTGTAATTATTTATTTCCATCCTGCAACCAGCTTTTTTTCCTGCAATGCAGTTCAAACTACTTCGCAAACCACATTTGCATAGGCCTAGTGAAATGTGTTCAAAACAAACTATCGGAATATTCAACAAATGTTTTAAAATGTTAGCAATGACGAAATCAAATTTGGCTTTGAAATAAAACATTAAGTGTCTGGTGAAACCAGAGTTCAGTTCAGTCGTTCAGTCGTGTCCGACTCTTCGCGACCCTATGGACCATTTCACGCCACGGTTTCCGGTCTCTCACTATCTTCCTAACATCACATAAGTTCATCTGCAGTGCCTCGAGGATGCCATCTAACCATCGCGTTCGCTCCCTACCCCTTCTCCGGCAACCGTCAACCTTTCCCAACATCAAATCTTTCTCCAGCGACTCCTCCCTTCTCATCAGATGACCAAAGTAGCTGAGTTTTAACTTTAGAATTTGACCCTCCAATGAGCAGTCAGGGTTTATGGTCGACAATATCGACTGATTTGATCTTCTGGCAATTCAAGGAACTCTCAAGAGTCTTCGCCAGCACCACAATTCAAACGCGTCAATTCTTCGGCGGTCAGCCTTTTTCACAGTCCAATTCTCGCATCCATACATCACAACTGGAAAGACCATAGCACGAGTTATACGGATCTTGGTTGGCAGACTAATGTCTCTGCTCTTTACTAGGCGGTCAAGGCTAACCATTGCTCTCTTTCCCAGAAGCAGGCGTCTCCTAATTTCATGGCTGCAGTCTCCTTCCGAGGTAATCTTGGAGCCCAAGAAGAGAAAATCTGTCACAGCCTCCACTTCTTGTCCATTGATGCTCCAGGACTTGATAGGGCAAGACGCCATGATCTTTGTCTTTTTGATGTTCAGTTTAAGCCCAAACTTCTAACTCTCTTCTTGTACGCGCATCAGAAGTCTCTTGAGTTCCACTTCACTTTCTGCCATTAAAGTGGTATCATCCGCATATCTAAGGTTGTTGATACGTTTTCCAGCCACCTTCACTCCAGCTGAAGACTCGTCCAGACCGGCCTTCCTGATGATGCACTGTGCATATAGGTTAAATAGGCAGGGCGACAGTATGCAGCCTTGCCTCACTCCATTCTCAATCGGAAACCAATCGGTAAGACCATGCCCAGTTCTGACTGTGGCCTCTTGTCCTTCATAGAGGTTCTTGAGGAGACAGATGAGGTGAATTGGAACTCCCATCTGTTGGAGAGCTTGCCACAATCTGCTGTGATCTACGCAGTCAAACGCTTTCGCATAATCAATAAAGCAGAAGTAGATGGGTTTCTGGAACTCTCTTGCTTTTTCCATGATCCAGCGAAGGTTGGCAATTTGGTCTCTAGTTCCTCTGCCCTTGCGAAACCCAGCTTGCACGTCCGGAAGCTCCCGATCCACATACTGCTGCAGCCTACCTTGGAGGATTTTCAACATCACATTGCTAGCATGCGCAATAAGCGCGATCGTGCGGTAGTTGGAACAATCTTTGGCACTGCCTTTCTTTGGAATGGGGATGTAAAATGACCTCCTCCAATCCTGTGGCCACTGCAGGGTTGTCCAAATCTTCTGAGATAATGTATGCAGAATGCTAACAGCGTCATGGTTGAGGTTTTGAAGCAACTCAGCTGGAATGCCATCACTTCCGCTGGCTTTCTTCTTAGCAAGACTGGCTAAGGCCCATTCAACTTCACTCTTCAGGATGCCCGGCTCGAGATCAGTAATCACAACAGTCTCATGTTGGGTTTGCACATTCGGGTCCTTCTTGTACAGTTCTGTGTATTCCTCCCACCTCTTCTTTATCTCTGAGGCTTCAGTGAGGTCCTTGCCTCGTTTGTCCTTTATCACGCCCGGTTTAGCACAGAAGCTTCCTTTGATATCTTTGTCTTATACAGAGCTCTTGTGTTCCTTAATTGGCTGTTGTCCTCAACTGCTTGGCACTGTATGTTCAGGAAGGCATTCTTATCTCTCCTTGCTATTTTCTGAGAATCCGCATTGAGAACCTTGTATCTTTCTCTTTCCCCCATAACTTTTGCCATGCTCCTTTTCTCAGCTATTTGCAAAGCCTCTTCAGATAACTAGTTTGCTTTCTTGCATTTCTTTTGCTTTGGAACTACCTTAGTAGCAACTTCTTGTATTATATCACGAACATCAGTCCACATCTCTTCGGGGTCTCTGTCTTCTAGATCTAATTCTTGAAATCGATTGCTCACTTCCACAGCATATTCTAATGGAATTTGATCCAGATCATACCTGAAAGGCCTTCTAGCTTTCTGAGTTTTCCTCAATCGAAGCTTAAGTTTGGCAACAAGAAGCTGATGATCGCTGCCACAATCGGCCCCAGGCCTTGTTTTTACTGCTTGTATAGCGCTTCTCCATCTCTGCCGGCAAAGAATATAATCGATCTGATTCCTGTACAGACCGTCCGGTGAAGTCCATGTGTACAGGCGCCTCTTGTGCTGTTGAAAATGAGTATTCGCTACGGTCAGGTTGTTTTCTTGACAAAACTCTACTAGCCTCTGTCCAGCTTCATTTGACTCGCCAAGACCGAACTTGCCTACAATTCCGGATATTTCTTCACTCGCGACCTTAGCATTCCAGTCTCCTACGAGAAAAACGACGTCTGATGATGGGGTGCGGTCTAAAAGGCATTGTAGGTCCGCATAAAATCTCTCAACGTCAGCTTCTTCAGCAGTAGTGGTCGGTGCATAGACTTGGATATCTGTTATGTTGAGAGGGTGACCTTGGATCCGAAGTGAAATCATTCGGTCGTTTTTGGGGTTGTACCCTAGCACAGCTTTACCCATTCTTCTGTTTACTATGAGAGCGACCCCATTCCTTCTCTTGGATTCGTGCCCACAATAAAAGACATAATGGTCGCCGGAGCTAAATTCTCCAGAAACCAGAAGCTAACTTTTAAAATAACAGTTTTGATGCTTCGTTCAATAACAGTTGCTCACCAACTATTATTGTAGAACGTTTTATTATTAGGCGTTGCTTGTGTATAATGTATTTGCTGTAAACTCAGGCAACGTTAATAAATACGGCTCTGCTGATCAATGATGGACTGTAATATAAGTGTGCGACAAAAACGTGACGTAGACAACGACGGCTCAGAACTGACTAAGTTGGTGAACCATGACAGTCCATCATGGTTCACCAACTCGCCCATTCAGCCGTTCTTCTATCGTTCATTTTTTGTACATGGGCTTCTATTTTGTATCGAAACATCGATTTGTCTGACCCAGCAATACTGTCTCCCATCATCGCCGTGTGTATCTGCCAAGCTCGCACTGCGTCGTGGCATTGCCGGTACGATACCTGCCCTCCGGATTTACAAGCACTTTGTGGCTAGCTTCGGCCTTCTACGGGACACAACAGTAGAATATGCAGAATTCTCAAGAGCGAACTGTGGCGGCAGGCGACGCTGTTCAAGGACTTGCTTCGGACTGAGTGCTTGGTTGAGAACAATCGCCTTAATCAGCGTGCGTTTCGTGAGTGGTGCACGACTACCGGTCAGCTGACGGAATTCCTTTCGAGTGCAGTCCGTGCGACCCTCCCAAAATGTACGAGAAGACCAGCCCCAGAAGGAAAGCTTTTGGTCTTATATGATGTCGTTTTGGATTCCAAGCATGAAAAGACTTTACGCCTCTGACCAAAGTTCTGTCTTGACACTGGGATGTTAATGGTTGAGAAGTTGGCTTTGGCTCGCAATGTGTCGTCCAAAGCTCAGTTCGATGATAGGTCAAGGTGTATTTCAGAGTGTGTTGATGCTGTAGCCAGTAGTACGTGTATTGGTCGGCGGAATAACAGGTTTCGCTCGTTGGTCAATTACCTGTGTGACAATCGTTCGCGCGTTGTGCAGTCTGATAAAGAAGACTACATATACAATAATATAATGCTCGTCATAATATGTGTTGTTCCGAAGGCTTTATATCGAAATTCGTAGAAGTCAGCACACGGACACTAACGGTACCAGATTATAGGATTCGATACAATTATCGTCTTGATATTCTGTGCATTTTTCAGTCCCTTACTTGATCCTAAGATATAAATGGTCTAGTAGACACTTAAGAAGGAATGACAGGTCTATTGGTTGACTGAATGAGAATAATAATTTTTGAAGGATAAATATTTAAACTTCCCATTTCTCAAAATTTGAGCTCTAATCTTCGTACTTCAACTCCCAAGGTCATAGCTAGCTGTAAATTTCATCTGGAGCTGAGAGATGCGGTAGTGGAGAATTCTAGAAATTTCTTCTATTTCTCACTGCAACGTCCAAGGTCATTTACTTATCATGTGACATTTATACGAGAGACAGCATAGTGGCGGGCTCCGGAAATTTTGACCAACATGAGTTCATTAACGTGCACACACCACATCACGTGGAGTGCGGTATAATAACCGTTTCACCAGCACTTGCATGGTTGCTCGTCCAAACATGAATAACATGCGTGCCGATGCTTGCCAGTGTGCAGCTATGGTGCTCGAATAACAAGCCTTAACCGTGCGAAACTTCCACACTTGTTTCCTGAAGAATCAAATGACGTTAGCACTCGGTAATAATGTAAAGCTTCTCTTAAACGCAGTTAAATATAAAGATTTCACTGCTTACCCAGCTCACAATATACTTCTTCCTCCAGGAGCTCTCATTTCGAGGGAATTTGTAAGAAGTTAGAGATATTCACATTGAAAAATCAAGTGCGCCGAGCCAGATTGAGGAACAGGTGTTTGTTCGCCTTATGAGGTGAGCACGACTCATTCCTGAGCCCATCTGATAAAATTTTTATTGTAAATAAGACACGTTTTCGTTCTTAACTAACATCACCTCGACGAAATATTTCTCCAAGCATCGCCTGAAATATTACTATGTCCTACACCACCACCAACTGCACCCTTCCAATCTACACATGCCAATTTCTTCTTCCTGATTTCGACTAGTATGTCATCAAATCCAGTTATTTCCCTGGTCCACTATCCACGCTTCATATCTTAACGTTACACCTGCCATTTTTCGTTCTATAGCTCTCTGCGTTGTCCTCAACGTAAGTAGAAATATTTGCTTTAGATTCCATGTTTCTGAATAATGGCGGATATTCAAGGAAGATAAACTATTATATACGTTCCCTGCGATTAATGCAGTCAAACTTCTAGTGATGCCCTGTAAGTATTGGGCAAATGTGCTCTATTCTAACCTTACTCTCCAGTATATTTCCTTTTAGTTGTCTGAATCTGCGGCCACTAAATGTCTAATATAGACATTTCCCCTACCACCTACAGTGCCTCGCTGCCTATCGAAAACTGTTTTCATTTCTAAGGCTCTTGAACATTTCCTTATTCTCCTTCAATTAATTTTTAGACGGGTCTATTCTGCTTTTCCTCTCAGGGTCATGAATCATTGTTTGCAATTCTTCATCTCAGTTGCTTACGAGGTAATGCCATCAGGGAGTTTCAGTATATTGGAGAATCATCCATCAACCCTAGTCCCCAACTGCTCCCACACTGTGTCTGAATACTTTCTCGGAGCAAGCCGTGAATAGTTCTGGGAAGATTACGTCTACCTGCCTAGCACCTTTCTCAGTGAAAATGTTATCACTTTCTTTAATCATAACTATGATTGCTGCGAAAATTTCCACTACGTTGACACACGGCTAATCTACGCCCTGATATTCCTATGCCGTTATGAGTGCAGCTGTTTAATCTCAATAAGATGCTTTCTTGTAATCAATAAATGCTTATATATAGGCTGGTGTTATTTGGATCATTTTCCTATGGACAGAATAAAAGGTCAAGTTCCAATTTTGAAAACCTTCCACATCCTTCGGTTGAAGTCTAAGGACGCCGTAATTCGGTTAGCGATGAGCTCGTTAAATACATTGAAATTAAAATACAATGTTCTGATTGGTCTGTGATTTTTCAATTCAACTTCATGGCGTCCCCTTTTGATAGATTATGATCTCAGCATTATTCGTTATTCGAAGATTGCCGCATAGACGATGTTATAAGCATTTTCCATAGAAGGTAGCCACTATTTGTAACACAAATTCCCCAAAGTCCTTCAACAAATCTGTAGTTACCTAATCCTCCACGGCTATTTTTTTTTACATTTTATAGCTTCCAAACATTTATTCACTTTGTTCATCATTAATGGTGGAGCGTGCGATTACTCTTCATCATTGTTAATCCCAAGGCTGTATCCACTATTTCGGCTACTATATAGCTATGGATAGAACTTCTCGGCTACTTTGACTATCTTCTGCATAATATTCATCAGAACGCCCGCGTTGTCGCTTAGCGAATCACCGGACTTTGGCGCATGCGGATTGTTATATTTTTTACTTGCCACTCGACTTCCCGCAACTGAGTACGTTTGTAAATGGGAGCGTGCGTATTAAGAGATGCCCTTTACATGGCTGTATAATTAGTTCCTCAAAATTATAAGGTATAGGTACTGCTGTGATTGTAGCAACGACCTCGGCAAATCTACAGCAGTGGCCATCTAATTGCGTTTGTTTGCAGCATTTATGAAGATCATTGACACTTTAATAAGTAAGAAAAATTGGCAAACTATGCACTGCAAAATTGAAAACCTGGTAGCTGATAGTGGCGGCCTACTTCTCACATAATGCTCTTATTAAACGTACCGTCCACCTCATTCGACATGTATGTCATCCCCGTGTACATAAAAGCAAATTCAAGTAACGGGAGTCTTCAATCTAGATGTAAAAGCACACAAGAAATTCCCGCCACCTATGTGCGAAAAATCCAGCTGCAGTTATTTGCAACTCCTGCCGCTGCTGTGACGACTACCTGAAACACTTGTACAGACCTATTCTCTCAGAAGAAGAAATTGTTGTTGCAAGTATAATATATCATGCCCACTTCTTGGAGCACAGAGCTGTAGTAATTGCGACAATGAACTGAGAGAACAGTAGCTTTAAAAATATATGTGCGTGGAAAACAAAGCTTGTCTTTAACTGTACATATCTACAAGGCTACAGACCTATTTCATAAATGGAACCAACAATTAGTACAGGCAAAGAGCTGCACTTAAAGTTTGCTCTAAAGAGTATTCTTATCGTTCATGCATTCCTTGCAAATGCCACCAACCAAGAATATTCTCCTAATGTTTCAGCGCTAAGAGACACCGTCTAGCTTCAAAACGCATACAATGTTTCGAAAATGGGTTAATAACTCTCGGTTTAAAATATAAACCTGCTCATTCACGCTGCTCGACGACAAGTAGGGGAGGTAGCAGTCTTCTAAACATCGTGATGCGATCTTATTTTTTTTTTATGCTCTGAATCCGGCACAACGATGAAAAGTTTTGCTGCGCACTATTGCCATGATGGCCAGAGTTATTTATAGTGAGTTTTGCCATCCAGAAATAAAAAACTATTTCATTTTTGCTCGCTAGTCTGATAACACTCACGACAAATATGTAACATGTTAGCAAGAAATTATTTCTGAAGTTGAGTCTAAGGATGTCATTTATGACCACAATTGTCATGATCTGAAACTGAGCTAGTCGTTTCATGATAGTGTGTAACTACAGCCTAACATGAAAACAACGCACAAAAGAGAACACATGACGACACGAGGCTGAACTGACAACTTATCTTTAATGAAAGGTGCAAGAAATATAAAGGCAAAGGTAAGAGAGAGCGACGGGCGATAACACGAAACACAAACAGTCATGGTGAAATAGATTAAACCAAAGCGTGAAGATTGCGTGGAAGAAACAACGATAATGAATTAACAAAAAACAAACTAGAGGACTGAAAACTTATAGAACTCCCCGAGAAACTTTCTCTCTTTTTCGGTGAACGCCACAAAGGAGGTGCTGATGCAGGATTCCCCATAATCAATAACTGCCCCTAATTCCAGCACTTCTGCCCGCTTTTTGTGGCCAAGAAGGATGACTCATACAGCAGTGGGGCACATCCAGTGGAATCGCAATACCTGCAGTGCTCAGATAGATGCCCTGCCGAAGCGTCGCTTGCGTACCTTGCGTTCTCCATCGCTCTTTCATTGTAGCACCTACTAGTTGTCCTGACCTCATATTCACGACGGAGCTTCCACAGGAAAACAGCATCCGTTTTCTCGATCTCGTTTTAAATTTTTCAGATAGCACGTCTTCTGGAGGTATGAAGCTCGTGCTAAGAAGCAGTTCTTGCCGTCACTCGAAAATTGTCTAGTGAGGGGAAGCACCGGCGGCGTTGTCCTCGGGCGCTTGAGCGTTGATGTGAGCACCAAATGGCACAAATCTTCGCAACTCAGATCGCCAGGCTCAAAGATGCCGGTTTGCCTGCATCGCGCATCTCTGCTGTATGTGAAACGCTGCTACGGAAGTTCAGGGCCAGCAAGTTTCATTCGAAGGCAGCAGGCTCGATCAAACCTGTTGTGGTAATACCATATATAGACGGGCTTTCCCACAATCTCAAGAAGGTAGCCGCAAGAGGTGCGGTGAAGGTGGCATTTTCCGCACCTAAAAAAGCTGTCTCTGTGTGCTTGGAAGTGAACAGCACTAAAAAGAAGCCCAAATGTGATACGCGTCACCAGAAGCCGTTTACGGAATGTGATGGGGGTGTTGTGTACAGGTTTCCTGTCTCGTGTGGTAAGGTGTACGTAGGACAGACTGGTAGGTGCTACATTGAAAGAGCCATGGAGCACGCAAGGTACGCAAGCGAAGCTTCGGGAGGGCATATATATCTCAGCACTGCAGGCATTGCGGTGCCACTGGATGTGCCCCACTGTTGTATGAGTCATCCTCCTTGGCCAGAAAAAGCGCGTGGTTAACATCAGAAGTGCTGGAAGCAGTGCAAATTGATGATTATGGGTAATCCTGCATCATAGCACCGCCTCTGTGGCGCTTACTGAAAAAGAGATAAAGTTTATCGGACAGTTCTTTAAGTGTTCAGTGCCCTATTCTTTTTGTTATTTCATCGCCGTTGTTTCTTCTGCGTTTCTTAGCGCTTTGGGTTCATCTATTGCACCATAACTGTTTTGGTTTCGTGCTATCGTCCCTCGCTTTTTTCCCTTTTGCCCTTATAATCCTCGCACCTTTCATTGAAGGTCAGTTGTTAGTTCAGCTTCGTGTCGTCATGTCTTCTCTTTTGTGCATTTTTTATGTTAGGCTGTAGTTACACACTATAATTGTACATGGCGGGCTCACATTGCCCATGTTTCAGCAAAAGAAGATCGTGCCGTGGGCATGTTGCACTCATTAAGTAATCCGCTGTGTAGAAGGCGCAGAGACGCGCTTTTAATAATTTATGCTGTGCATGTCCGAACAAATTCGGAATTTTCATCTCTATTGTTTTCTTGTTCATGTGGTAACAAAGTTCGCACCCTTGTTGTTTTGGAGCGGGAAGCTCTTGGGTTGCGCCTTCGTCTCCCCAACTTTGTGGCTAAGAATGTACTTTACTTTGAAGTCCGAATTCCACCTTAGTTATCCAGATTTCATTTTTACGTGTTCAGAATTATACAAAGATAAATTAATCAATTTCTACAACTTCCTGCCTGTTTTTGATACCAACCAACTTCCTGTTTTGGAGAGCACTGGCCTGTTTCACACGGCGCAGTAATAACGTTGCAAAATCTGATAGAACCTTTAATTATACTCCTTTATAAAATCCTCGCCTCATAGATCAATGGGTCTACCATAGAATTTGCTGACAAACTTTTTTCCAGATGATACGAAACCTTTGGCACGCCCCCATTTTCAATGAAATTAGAAGCTCATTTACAAAGCTTTCCAATTAAATAATACAAAACATTTATCAGCCCATATTTTAAATAGAAAATTATAGGGTCATTTACATAGTCTTCCAGTTAACATAGCATTAGCAACTGACTCCTCAAAATTTTTAAAATGTATATCTAGACGGGGCTTTTTCTGTTAATAGACCGGAATTGATGTCAATTTTCTAGGCGGAGTTTATGGCGGTGGTGCTTGCTCTGTGCAAGGTAGATCCACAATTCTCAGCAGTTGCTGTAATTGCAAACACGTATTAGTTGTGATGTTGTTTGCTTCGAATATGTATTCTAGAAATTTAAACACATTCTTATCGTTGCTTCCTTCACATTTGAGCATTACGCATATATTGTGTCTCTATCATGTCATAAAAAAGTGACAGTCAGTGAGGTTACGGATAGCCCGGTTCGTTTTACCTATCCTTGCGGCTACAGCGTAAATACCAGCATCGGGGTTTCGTAGACGTATCTTATTAGGCATGAAAACCGTGTATGATCGCTACCTGCACCTCGAGTATACATGCATCAGGAAATTATGTCAATCACGGAAGGCTGAGGTCTCCCTAAGAGAACAGCGCCGCATATTCTCGCCCCTAAACTTCTACATACACTACTCTGGTGAGGTGCTTAGTAGTGCACGTTCATTCTGCGGAGAACGACAATCAATAGAATATTTCTTGCTGTTTTGCCGCCGCTTCATTATAATGAGAAGGCGGTTTCTGGAGTCTATGTAAGGGGAACCGAGGAAGACGAAGACGCTGTTCTATCTGCTGTCACCTCAGCTCGGATGATTTACCTAATGTTACCTAATTTGCCTATCTTTATTTGAATCGTCGAAGACGGCGACATATTCTGCGGTACTGTCCCTATTTGAAGAGCACAGCCGCTCAGGTGCCGGCCTTTCTATAGGGACCGTGCCAACCTAAGAAGGCCAGCACGGAAAAGGCGGCCATGGCTTCCCAGGCCACGGAGTGACCAGAACATGGAGACTACCACCCGTCCTGCGAGACTTCATTGCTCAGTGGGGAGGAGTCAGCGGTCGTGGACGGTGACGATTCTGTGGCCGATATGGCTGGCGTGGACAACCAGGGCATCAAGTTCATTAGTCACCGAAAGCAAAGAACGGTCGAGATCCCAGTAGTAATTTATCCCACTGAGAAAGAGATTGATTTAAGAAAGCGGAACCCCATCTTGCTTTTCGTGGCCATTCAATCACTGCTCGGATCAACCCCCGATTTGTAACCAGTTCGCCATGCTAGGGGCTCTTCAGCAGGATGTCTCAACAGAATAGCAGGTTGACAAGCTCCTGCAGTGCTCTCAGATTGGTGACATCAAAGTTAAAGTGCGGCTGCCCCATTTCTACGTACCAAAGTGGTATTCAGAAAGCGACCTACTTTATTACTTGAAACCACAAGGCGTTCTGCACGTGAGGGGATTCATGGGTCGTGTGGAGAATTAAGAAAAGAAACGCTTTGCGAAACCTACCAACTCTGTCGTATTGGTATTCGCTCACAAATCAAAGCGCCCCGAAAAACATTGACCTAGGATTCGCAAAACACGCTTAGCCGACTTCTCTGAAACTCCTCCACGGTGTTTTAGATGCCAACGGTTTGGGCATGTGGCCAAAGTTTGCACAAAATATTGGCGCTGCAAGCGGTGTGGTGGCGACCACAATTTTAAATCCTGCAAGGCAGTTTTCTCTCTTGCCAACTGCGGTGGTGATCATCCAACGAGGTTCGATGGCTGCCCCTTCCGTGTGAGCGTTGGGCACCTTCGAATATCCTACATTGCTGGTCCCAAAACCCAACCGACTGAGAAGTCTATGCCCGGCATTGCTGAATTCCCAGCGTTGGAGGCGGATGTTGTGCCAACCAGCAATGTCCCTAAGAGACCTGTGTGCAGCGAGGTGCCAAAGTCGACTGCGTGCGAGTCGGCTATTCGACTTCATAAAAAGTGGACAAGTTTCTGAGCAACCGGATCACAGCTAGACTCGACGGCAGGGAAGACTTTCATATGCCTTACAAGTGACAAGAAAATCAGCTACTGTGGCCGAGAGTGTGTCCCCGTCGGCATCTTTTGTTGACGTTGTGAGTGAGTGCGTTGCTCAAAATAGGGAGGTCAAAAATCAAGCTGTGTCCGACCTCCTTCATGTTTTAGTTTGGGGCCCTAGGTTCACATGTTCCAGCGATACCACCTGGTAACCTGAAGACCTTCCAACAGCTGGTGCTTTCATTTGAGTCCATGATTACCGCCTTCGTAGTCAACTTCCTTTCGACATAAATTGGCTAGTGTTCAACCTCATGCATCTAAAATCCACCGAAAGTGCTGTTTATATTGCAATAGAACTGCGCTGGGCGTTTAACCCGGTCAGCTTAACTGAAACTTTTCTTGAATGAGACTTGTGTTCAAGTATTGGCTCTCTCCGAAGCTCGCCTGATAAGTGGGAGATATTTGACTGGACATATCGCCCACAAAAACTGCGGCATAAAGCCATTTCCTGCAGGCAGTGCATCGCTTTATGTTACAAGGGGAATTCCACATGTGCCTTTACGTTATCGATCCTTGCACGGATGACGTTGTGGTAGCGGCATTCGAACGCTTTCTATTTCATCCGTGTACGTGTCCACGCGGAAGAAGGCAGCAATTGATTTGTTTCTGCAGCAGCGCTGCGACCGCTGCCCAGCTCCTCGAATCAACTGCGATAACTTCAACGCCCATCATTCCGTGTGGGGTGAAAAGAACACTGATTTCCGTGGACGCAAACTCGTGGACGTTATTGGCAATTTGGTCGTGTGTGTTGCCGACGACGGAAGCCCTACTTTTTTTTTGGCTTCCAGGCTCAGTGACAGCTATAGACCTCAATTTGCATTCACCGGATGTCCGCGTGAAGTTCCTACTAGTTCATCGAAATCCGCTGGAGCTTCATCTCAGGTCGACTCTCCTTGACTCTGCCGTTCCTGCAACAATCTCTCAATTCTGAATTTTAACTGAAGACGCCTTGCTAATAAATTCCGAACTTTCTATCACTAGTCACTTCTTTCTCTCCGCACAACATTGGAGTCACAGAGATATGGCTGCATGATGGTGTGCAAGATGCAAAGGTAACCCCCTCTAGCTTCAAATTCTTTAGAGGCTACAAAAACTCGGTAGAGGAGGCGGCGTGGCCCTCTTTTTCCAGTCTAACATTCGTTCTTCGGTGCTCCCAATCCCAACAGACATCGCGTCTATGTGGTCTAAGGTATAATTAGAAAACTAATAATAGGGGTTGCTTACCGTCCTCATGGTTGCGATATCAATCAGTTACGTACTCTGAGTAAGGTATTACATGAATACAATACTTCTTCTTCAAACCTTATTTGCATGGGTGATTTAAACGCACCTGGCCTCTAGCGGTCATCCATGACAGTGAGCGGACACAAGTGTCTGTTGGAAGGGAGCTGCTACATTCTTCACTGTCCTGCGGTTAAGTCGTTCGAGAATGTTATCGTTAGGTAGCAGTTCTAGACTTGTCTTTCTCACCCTATCTCTCGTTAACAATGGTTATGAGTGTAATGTGATTGAAGGGGTATCCGATCACATACCTATGTTAGTTTCAGTCCCTTAACCATTCCTAAACTTTGTTTTGTCTACTGCACTTTTCCTGATTTTAACCGCGCAGATGATCTAGCAATCATTGACCCTCTCTGCGATTCTTTGGCGAACTGGAGCAAATACATTCCAGTAGCGATGTCAATACTTTCAGACCTTTTTTGGGAACAACTTGTCAAAACATGCATCAATCGTTTCATTCCTTTAAAAATAAAGAAACATAACGCTGCCGCTCCCTGGATGACTAGAAAATTATTGCATTTATCACGCAGGATTGCTAGAATACGCCGAGCAAAGCGTCCTGGCGACCTAGTGCATTTAGTCACTTTTCTAGTGACCAAGAGAAGCTTCGTTTTAAAATGAACGCCGCAAAAAGTTTGATTACAAGGTTACTTTGCCCAAATTAATAAAAGCTAATCCCCGTAAACTCCGGAAGTCTATTTTACCCTTGGGTCCATTTCAGATACACTGATCATAAACGGTGTCGCAGTGTCTTAACGGCTAATAATAGGTTCTGCTTTCAACGACTACTTTCAGTTTTTGCGAGAGACAATGCGGTAATTCCAGCTTTTTCTTCTGAACCTCATTCATCAATCAGCTGAGTGTCAATGCTCACCGAAGGTGTGCTCAATATGATGTTAAACTTAGAAGCCTACCCTACCGACCCTACCGACCCCACGACGTAGCGACCTCACGACCACTCGAGCGAAGACAGCACCCCCGCCCAAGCCTTTCGGCGCGTCCATGAGCCTTGGCCTTCGGCAAACGGTGAAGATTGGACCTGGTGCTCCGGTGCAAGCATTCTTTCCATTTTCGTATTCATTGTGGTGTCCAGCGTTTCATGTAGCAATCTTGTGTTTTCATCGTCACGTCATGCATTGGATTTCTACCAATCGATCGGGACGATCGCTCGGTGGCCCCGGGTAATGCTACGAGGATAACGAAGCGGGCAGTGGCGCGGAGTGGAGCGCTCGCATCAGGTCCGCTGACCATGAAAGCATATTTCATCGTCATGTCATCACGTCGTTCTGTTTCTGTTGTGTCGCCGTGTTCCATCGCTTGTCATGCCACCACGTAACAATATGTTGTATCACTGTATTCTTTATTGTATAATGGGCAATGGCTTCTTTCCTTATGTGTATCAAAATGTACTTCAAATAAATTTCTAAAGCTGGAAGTGGCACTGCCCATGGAGTAACACAGAAGGAGATAATTATTCTCCTGAATAGACTCTTGCTCCACCCACTTGCTCAAAGCCAGCAGTTAGAAGTGCAAAATGTGGGATTACAGCAAGCATGAACATAAAACTACATTAAATATCACCGCTCAATACATTATCAGCGAAGCCTGTGCTTGAAGCTCAATACGCAAGACAACAGCTTGTGCTAAAGGTGATATTTTCCTTGCTTGTAATATCCGAACAAAATAACGTCATAACAGCCCATTTGGATCACTCATGTATTCTTCATTTTACATAAAATAAGAAGAGATCAAATGCGTCTTTGGAAAGGTCAAGCACTTCTAAGTGAACGTGCAATCTCGAGAATTTCCGGAATATTAATATTTAATATCATTATCGGGGGGTCGATTTTCTGCTTCAACTAATATGTTCGTACTTTCCCTAAAAGTGTAATTATCCTATTGAATTTAGGGTCGGTGTCTGTATTCAAGTAATTAATAATAAATGGTATATAACTGCTAAATATTCCCTGAAGTTGGTGCACAATAGTTATTTTTATAACTCTCGGGAGAAGGAATGTTATTCCTTTTCATGGATATCAATTGTTTACTTGTGATTTATATACGTTTTCAATTGCATTCACAATAATGGTCCTAGTCTATCCTTTTCAGTTTCTTTTTTCCATTTCTCCATGCTACAGAGCCGTAATTAGAGTGGGACGTATGAGTGAGAAATATTTCATTTTGATCCGGCAGGAATAAAAGTTTGAGGACGACTTTGTATACCAATACATCTTGCTATTTTCATTCTCGAACCATTCAAATGGTAAGACGACGTTTAAGTTCGACTGAAAAGTTACACCTGCAAACAAATAGTGATCTACATGCTCAAGCAATGTTTCATCATAGTAAAGCTCTATAAAACTATCTTGTCGACAATGTCCTTGAATTTGATCGCAAACATCACAATTTTGTATTGCATGTATTTGAAAAATGGTTCTTAGACCCCCATTTAGTGATCTAATGCAACCACATGTTTTACAAGGCTAGAAGATCCTCTACACTCGCTCCAGAAAAATGCACTTGCATCACAAGAGTACATGAGTGCAAAAATACCTTACCATACATCGAAATGTTAACGACGATATTTATCGAATGAAAAATGACAACAGACCTAGTATAGCCCTCTGAAATGGGCTATATTTAATGCTACATTTCACCGATACAACGCCATGCATGAAGATAAGCTAGGGCCATAAAACGTAAATCCCAACCTGTACAAACCTGTGCGTACCCTTATAAGCGTCTAATTGCCGAAGGAGATGCTGTGCAGTATGAAAGCTTATGCCTTCCGAATATCTAAGTCTCTAAATTCAATCTCAAAAATTAGCATATTAGAAATAAATAACAATATGTCTGCCCCAGCATACGCAAGATGCCTGAGATCGGTCATGCCCCCGGAATTAAGGTAACATTTCTTCGTTTTTCTTTCATTATGAACAAGGCTGCCGTGTGGACACATTTCGATCATTCTTTTCTTTTTGTCACTGCTGCTTACTTCTCGTCGAAATTCTACTCCTTCATGCGCTGTGTGTGTGTGTGTGTGTGTGTGTGTGTGTGTGTGTGTGTGTGTGTGTGTGTGTGTGTGTGTGTGTGTGTGTGTGTGTGTGTGTGTGTGTGTGTGTGTGTGTGTGTGTGTGTGTGTGTGTGTGTGTGTGTGTGTGTGTGTGTGTGTGTGTGTGTGTGTGTGTGTGTGTGTGTGTGTGTGTGTGTGTGTGTGTGTGTGTGTGTGTGTGTGTGTGTGTGTGTGTGTGTGTGTGTGTGTGTGTGTGTGTGTGTGTGTGTGTGTGTGTGTGTGTGTGTGTGTGTGTGTGTGTGTGTGTGTGTGTGTGTGTGTGTGCCTGTGGTGCGTGCGTGCGTGCGTGCGCGCGTGTGTGTGTGTGTGTGTGTGTGTGTGTGTGTGTGTGTGTGTGTGTGTGTGTGTGTGTGTGTGTGTGTGTGTGTGTGTGTGTGTGTGTGTGTGTGTGTGTGTGTGTGTGTGTGTGTGTGTGTGTGTGTGTGTGTGTGTGTGTGTGTGTGTGTGTGTGTGTGTGTGTGTGTGTGTGTGTGTGTGTGTGTGTGTGTGTGTGTGTGTGTGTGTGTGTGTGTGTGTGTGTGTGTGTGTGTGTGTGTGTGTGTGTGTGTGTGTGTGTGTGTGTGTGTGTGTGTGTGTGTGTGTGTGTGATTTCCCGGCTTTTGTGCTACAGAACAGTGGGTAGGGGAAACGTATTTAAGCAGAGCTGAAATGTAGACTTCCAACTGCCGTTTGACTTAGAGGAATTAATTTCAGCATAGATAGGCTGTTTTTCGTAATTATGTGCTCTCTTCGGTATCATTCGCACATTATCCAATTGGCGAAAACAATTACCTGCTGCTTCTTGGGGTTACAATTAGTGACGCATAATTATCGACAGCACTATCGATCCTTCGATAGTTGAGTCACTATCGAACTATCGATAATAAAAGAAGCTATCGAAAGTTCCATTCGTATTAGTGCTTTTGATAAGTCGATTGCATTCTTGATTGCCCAAAATAAACGATGCGCCCAATTTTCATTTCCTAACATAGCCTGAGTCGTATTAGGACCATAAAACCAATCGGGGATCACAAAAGCTTTGGCAACATCGCTGACGTACAACTGCATAATTATTAATAGTCTTCCTATTGGCAGCGGTATGATCAATGCCATTACTATCGATATTACTAGCGATAGTTTAATAATTATAGTACTATCGACAGTTTCATAAAAGCTATTATACTATCTAGAGTCAATTTGCCAATGGTTTTGCATCACTATTTCAATGCATTATTCTTGTGGCTTGTGGCTGCAGTGCAGCTCATCATCGGCAGAGGTTACTTAGAAATATCAAAAAATGCCTGCAAGATGAGGCGCAGCTCTGTGGAAGTTGTCGCCATGCCCTTAGTCTCGCAATGCATTCTTTTCTTCATCGTCTCCCTGTGCTGCAGCGCCAAATAATCTACGTTCGCTGGGCGTTGGTAAAGATACGAACGCTGTAGCGTACCGCCTCCACGCTTTCTGCTCACGGCAGCAGAGCTGAGAGCGCTGACCCCACCGGGCAGCAAACGCAGGCTATGTGACCGAATGTGCCAACAGTGCATACCTCGTGATTATTATTCGAACGTCTCAAATCGCTGTCACAGATTGATTATTATCCAAACGTCTCAAACCGCTGTCACAGATTGATTATTATCCAAACATCTCAAACCGCTGTCACTGATTGATTGCCAGCAATATTCCGGCTTCACTCTGGCGACATTCCAACTTAATGTGCTGCACGTGTGTGGTGAAACTAATCTCAATATATTTTTATAATTCTTTGGAAACTAAATGTGCAGTTACACAGCTGTGTAGTTGACGACGTGTGCACATGTATGCGTGTTGCAGAATAGGGCAGCTTACTGGATATAGCGTAGAACGGGTACTCAGAGCAGTCATTTAAGCCACGCCTACTGTGAGTGAACATAGACTAGTGCAGTAAAAGGCTGGAAGCTGAAATATGTTCAGCAGCCCTACTGCAGGAGTAAATATTTTATCATTACAGTTGTTGTTGTTGTTGTTGTGGCTGTAGGAAGAAGGAAAAGAAAATGCACGGGCCTGCTACTGGCTCTGTATCTGAGCCACCTACGCTGCCTCGTGCGGATAGAAGAGAATATAGATAAGAAAGAAAAGGAAGAGGGAAAGAAAGACGCGCGCCGCAACAACAGCCGTCGTCCACCACCAGCGGTGGCGTGTGCAATGACGGCCTAGAACAGATAAAAATTCGGTGCCAGGCTAGCCTGGCACCGAATTTGTACCAGGCTAGCCTGGCACCAGGTGGGTCACCGCCGCGAGCGGCGGTGACCCACCTGTACCAGCCCCATCAGGGGAGACAACTCTACCATCATCACAGACGCGATCACCATGTCAAAACATTCTGTAGCAGTTGGGTGCACATACAGGCACGGCGAAGATGGCACGCGTCGCATGCTTTCCTGTACCGCGGAAAAAGAGTTGTCCAGGTCGGCAGGCTTTTTTCGCGGTGGTGTAAGTTTACGCGGTTGCGTTCCCTCCACTGGCGTGCCATCCTCGAATGTAACATGTGCATACTCGCTGGGGTTTCTAAATAAATTAACAACCCGCCAATGTGACAGAGCTAAGCGTCCAAGGTTCTGTTTCTTTTTTTCTGTTCCCACGTGATTACCGGTTCTTAGTAAGAGTACCCCTCTTTCCAGTTTTGTTTTATAAAATGATTTTTCGCCATTGATTCCTGACGCAAACGCTCCTATTACAAGTGTCTTGGTTTGTTTCTATCATTCTCTGTTTACCTGATTTCAGAACCACTCCTTTCAGGAGCAAAATGTTTCAAGCGATAACGCAAATAATTACGTGTTTTGAGTTTTGCGGCACTGATAGAACTGCGGTGAAATATGGCGATAGAGAGAACGTGACCCGTTTCCTATGACGCTTGGTCATAGTTTTACGTCCTTGTCCTCGCATGCTGTTCTGAAATCTGATCAACCTTTATAATACCAGCCCTAAAAGCGAGTGATGAAAGCAAACAACCAGCGTTTAGCTACCATTCGTCAAAATGCAGGGGGATCATTGAACAACACAGGCGGGCAGGGTTAACAGTGCGTGAAAATGCAAAGGTACATGCATTCAATCATCTTTATAAATACAAATAAGCTTTATAAATAAAAAAATCTGAAGCCCGGAAGCATGCCCCAGGATTCCGCAGTTTGTTAATATTCGCATTTGACTGAGTTTAACTGCTGGGTCAGTAGCCATCTAGCAAGAATGTGCGCGTCAAGGACAGGTTCCTTTACTTACAGGGTAGAGGGGGTGGAGTGAAAATGAATTTCAAAATTGATTTCGTTCAATTTTATGATTGTTAGTCTTGTTAAATACAAAATTTCCATCGTCTTTTCATATGCAGATATCGGGCGGAGTATTCTGTAGGTCAGTCTGGCGTTTGGTTAGGTGACTATGGATTTAACCGGTAAAAAATTTACTGAGGACGTATAAGATGAATGACCTGAAGAAGAGTTAAAAAGACTGAACTACAAAAATATGCGGCAATCATTTACGTTGCCGGTTACATCTTTTTGTAGCTAGAATATCGTTGTTCCTATGTGATGAACAAGCAGCAAGCACCTTTCAGAAACTGTAATTTGCTGCAGCGCCTACTTATTTATGTGTCCTTTCGGAATGTCTAGATCGAACGAGATATATATTCGTGGCAGCTGGGGAATATTAGAAGCCAGCCCCGGCTGTTGTACAACGCGGCCGTCTAAGTTATATCAGCAAAATGTCATGATTGACGACACAGTAGCCAAGCGCACGTGTGACATTTTAGCGAGTAAGATAGCCTATATAAACTAGCAATCCCAAAATATATGTTCGTATTATTTTCAAATTGCGATTTGTGCTTTTGTTTCCGCAAATTTTGTGCACATAACCTATGTCGGCCATACATCTTGTGATAGCAGCTTGCCTTTCAACGTCGGCGACTTCGGTAGTTTTTGTATTGGCAGATGAGGAAGTATCAAAAGGCAAGCTTTTATGTGTGTCTTCTTGATTTTACTGCGCTTGAGAATGAAATCGTGTTAATTTATTTTGTGGTTTTACTTCGCTGAATGTCCATGATCGACTACGGCCGGATTTGAGTGGTGGCGGCGCGCTCTTTCGTATTGTGTGAGAATTCATGGTAGAGAGAGAGTTCAAGGAGGTGCCATCCTTGAGAACGCCAAAAAAATACACAGCGGGAATCCGCATACGCCGCGAACAGTGATTGCTTTTCTCAGAGACAAGTCCTATTGTTGAAACGCTGGCTGGCGAACTTAGCCTTCCTTTCTGTTACAGCTAATTCGCTTTTGTGTTTGATGATTTTGATGTTTCGCTTACGCGTGTTATTCACGGCACCGAACAACTAGGAGGAAAGATGATAAAGTACTCTCAGCAGCAAAAGACCGAATCATTGCATTCACAACCATATAATTGGCATCATTGTGAGAGCCGCTACTGACACTAATGACAGGCTTTGACAATATAGTATAGAAGTATAGGATAGCCATCTTGAGGTTTGTGAGCGCTTCCACAATTTTAGAAAGAAGGCAGGAAGTTATGTAATAACGTGCTTCGAATAAAAACAGGTGCTACGTAATTGCGTTAAAACAGAGAAAATTAGTGCAGCCAGCAGTTTTAATGCTGTTTAAGAAACTCCTCACAAATGGTGCGTCATATTTTCACGAGTTGTCACGGCATCCTGGGGTGGTAACAGGAAAGTGCAGGGTGTCCTGAAGCAACGGCTTGGAAGAAGCAGGAGCTGGAAGTGGGCGACAGAGCTCACGTGAACTCCGTGCGATCCTCTTTGTTGCCAATCTGCCCTGTAGATGGAGTAGCAAATATAATTTGCATACCTGAGCCTACTCCCCCCCCCCCCCCCCCAAGGCACATGGTACTGCGCGTTCAGGTGTTACTGAAATGTTGAAGAGTAAACGCAGCGCAGTCAGATTACGGTTTCAGACCAACCACGTGTACAACTTCAGAGGAAGGGGGACGACCGGATGTTCGCGGCAGAATAAGGTGCACCTTGTAACTTACATAGCTTATAGGGTGAACCACATCGTATGAGCAAAAGTAGACTTTTAGAAGCATCTCTCTAGATAGCGATGTCAACCTGGAGTCATACCTTACCTCTATAACCATTGGAAATGAACATCATGATGTTGGAAGTTGCACCAGTGTTCATCGAAGCACATGCGGTATTGATGCGTAGTTTCGCCAGCTTTCGCGTGCTCGGTGTTGAGTTGATCGGCGTCATAAGTGTAGGCCTCTGGTTCTTGCCGCAGATTAACGTGAAGCATGGTAATTACTTGCCTGCCATGCACCAAGCGGAACGTCGGAACCCCAGTGGTTTTTCTTATTTGCGGTGTTGTAAAGTAAAGTAACAATGAGAAGAATGCCACTCCATGTGTTGTGCTCGACACCCACGTACTTATTGAAGGATGTAATTTCTGGACGAATATTTAGCACGAAGAAGATATAGATTCACCTTTGTTCAACATAAAGGCTTGGCTTCGCGTTACAAATTGTTTTCAACTTTAGACATCTATAGAGTTTCGGTACCATTATCATTGTAATTTCACCTCACTTCTAGCTCTGTTTTGCTTCCGGCTTCAATGAACTAGGAAAAATTTTAGCTTGATTTCATTTGAAATGACAGAGACCAAGCAGGTCGCAATTGGTTCACTACCCCACAAGGAGTGCTTAAGTGTCCAATGCATGCCGCATTAGCCGTGTATTTATTGTCTACGAGCCGTATGGTTTTCTTCTTGCAACACATATACCGTGGCTTTGAAGGTCCCTCGGGACAATGTACTTAAGTGAGAAATGTGAGAGAAGTGTGTGCGTCTGCTCGCCGCCTGCACCTTTAGCGGAATTTTTTTTTTTCGAAAAACTTACTTGCCATCCACTTCTTCGCGAAAAAATTTCGCAAGAAGAGTGGTGCATTTGCAAACACTCGACTCTGCCAGCAACCTCCCCACCTATGATTTACCATTCAATACGTCTCCATCACGAGCGAATGAAAAAAGAGCAGGATACAGCGCGCCGTCTTATAAAGCGGCTCAATTTGTTAGCTGCAGTAGGTAAAAAATCATGCAGCAATAATTTTCCCTGCGTTAATAGAAAATATGGGACAATTACCTACTTCTTGACACTTTTTCATTCAGCATTTTGGGAAAGTCCGTCATTTCTTCGGGTGCTTCTGATAGGCATTGATGGATTTCACGTGAGGCCGAATATTTGCAGCTTTCTTTTTCGCAAAATCGGCAAGGGAGCTTTTTAACTGTAATCCTAAACGGATTAAAGTTAAAAAGCTTCCCTTTATTCGTCTTACTTGATTTAACTCAGTGTAACTGCTCTTCTTAAAGATACTCTCCTGATACAGTCTATGGCTATGGGCCCGGCGGTGTACAGTTTAAGTTGTACATATGCACATTATCTAGAAGCCTCCGCGTCAAATGAAAGAAATTTTGCCTTGCCTCCGTGATCAGCCCCTGGGCCGCGGCGCGCTTTGTCATGGGTGTCATGAGCTTAACGCAACTTGTAGCGCCATCTGGGATCCACCGCGTCAAATGTTCTCGACCTAAACTTATGTTATATAGCAAGCAGTAGCACCCAGCGCGGTGACTCAACCTTTAAGACATTCGGTTACTGAATCCGAGTACCCGGGTTTAAACCTGACCGGTTTGAATTCTCTCCAGGGAGTTTTAATGCGAAAGCACTACAAGAGGCCATTTGTAGCCATTGGCTCCAATCCCTCTGTCTATCATCTGGGAAACTTGAAAGACTCGTCAGTGATACCGCGCGCTGGAGCCGCTATGACTGAGTTTGAATTACCCGCGCGAGGCCATGTGGTTGTAACCTCATGAAACAGCCCAGCCAATGAGAACGGCGGCACAAACAATGTCAAACAAAATTCCTTGTCGTTAAGAGCGTATGAGTAATTTCGCACTAATATTTTCGATTCTACTAATCTTGACTATTTATTACACTAATAAATATTATATAGTCGGTCAAATATTTAGAGGAAACCCCCAAGGTGGAGTAAACTTGTAATAAGAGAGTAATTACTCATTGACATCCACCCAAGCGCAGCCATACGGCTACAAAGGAAAGCTATATACAGCTTTCTCAGAAACTTCGCAGTTGAAGAAAAATTCGTCTTTATCAGGGGATCGAACCCGGCACCACCGCCTTTCCAGGGGAGTCGCTCTACCGACTGAGCTAACCAGGAACGTTAACAGATCAGATGGTAGAGTGAGAGCGAATTGATCTATAACTTGAAGTGGGAGTGGTGTGGATCAAATATTTAGGGGCAATTTGCTGCAATATAGTGCAGCAATTTGCTAGTGTTTGTACGATCAACGTATTGATCATTTGTTCCACACCCCATCACTTATTTCAAGCATATGCGATGCGTAACAAATGTACGGTTTTCTCGTTTCCTTCAACTATTCGCTTTAATTGTTTACAATTTCAGCCGCTGAAATTAAAAAGAACTTCGGAGTAGAATATTCCCATGAATATGCTTGTCACGACAATGCTGATGACAAGCAAACTTAAGATTGCTCTGTGGCAGGTGGTGGAATTTCACGCCATCAAGTAAAGGACTGAGTCATCCAGCGCAACTCTTCTTCGACCGCAAAGTAAAACGCAGCGTATATGCAAAGGGTCTCACGGAGACATTTTACAGTATATACAGAATAGGATAAACACAACTGAGTCTCCATCTGTAACCTTCTTATAGAAGCGAGCATGGCGACTGCAATAAAATAATCATTAGTTGCAACAATATGTACAGTGTTGCTACCTTGCGTCAGTTTCACATAATTTACTTTTCTGACACTCCTTCTTTTTAACCCCTCTCTACAGGAAACTACACAGTCTGTGAGACAGAGGTGTGCAAGCAGCGAGGTAAGGTATTCGTGGCAATTTCTCGCCCTAGATGCTTTGAGTAGATTTGTTCTCTGTGCTTATCCTGCACCACTGGCTCCCTCGTGCGACGTTCGTAATTAGCGCACTGGGAAATCGAATATCCCCTCCGTATACCTCCAAAATACGTTTTAGGGAGAAACCCTTTCTAGGCTCACGGTGCGTAGGCTGGACGTGACGGCCGGACGCGTCATAAGGAAATGTCCCCCGTATAAAGACAGAGGAAAGAAGGAAAAATTATTGATAGTTATAGTTAGTGACTAATAGAAGTTATAATTGTTATAGTTAGTGACTAATAGAGGTTATAATAGATTGTTAGAGGTTTTATTGAGTAATAAAGAATGATAGTGACAACTAATGACTTGCAATAATTCATATGTCTAACGACAAATTGTAACGACTGCAATTAATTAGAAGGAATTAAAGTATTTAACAATCAGTAATAATGAATACTAATGACTTGTAATGATACCTAATGACTAGAAATGATCAATATGTCTAACGACACGTTGTAGCTACTACGATTGATTAGAAATGACTAAAATGGTTAATAATGACTTTAATGCCTAAAATAAGAGGCCAAGAGAAAAAAGGAAAGAGAAATAGGAAAAAAGAAGAGGCATGAGAAAGACGCAAATGATGAGTAGGAAAAGTTGGCTTTCCCCATTCACCTCTTCAGAGATATCTTAAAAAGACACAGTAATTTTCAATTTATATAATTATCTGTGCTGCCAAGGTGCGCCTTTCGGGTAGACAGTGGAATGGGCCTCTGACACACAAAGCAGATATCCGACACCTGCCTTGCCTCACCATCCAAGTGAGCTCCCTTAAACTAATTCCGCTTTGAATTTCATCATCCGGAAAGAGAAAGACGCACGTTTCTTTGAATCCTACTCAAGCGGCAGCATTTCAAACCATATCACTTGAACCGTGGCCTCCGAGATGAAGCACTGGATTGCTCTAACAGCGCCGCTTGAACAAAATTTATCGTGCATCCGCAGGTGCTGCAGAACCGTACATTAAACAGTCGCGGGCGACGCTGTTATTCCTCTAAGCTTATTATAATCAGTGCATAACTGTATTTATATTCGGTGGTGTTTACTACAGCACGAAGGATAATATAGCTGCCGACGACAGCACCTAACACAGCTCGTTTTCTGTAGCGAAAGCTACACAATGCTGAACAGTTGTGTAACTGTTCAACTGTTCATGTGCTGTTACCATGGCGATCGGTTGCGCTGAGCCACAGGTGTTTCGCCGCCGTCATCTCGCCGGTCTCCTGCATGATGCCGCGCGTGACGTCAGCGCATCGCTATGCGGACTCTCTGCGATTGAGCAGGGCTCTCCCGCTACGCCTTCGCGCTAACTCCGCGTGACCATTTGACTACCGCGCAGCTGAGCATGTAAGCCGCGAGGCCGCGCTCGCCCGTCAGATGCGCCATGGAGGATGCTGTCGGTTAGTGCACGTACACTGAACCTCTGAACGGCATCAGCAAAGGCAACAACAAGAAGCGTCGGCGGACCCGGAAGTCATTGCATGGCGCAAGGCCGCACGACAACGCACGAATGAGGAAAGGGAGACTAAGCGTCCTTCGGAGTCGCCTGAAGAAGGGAACTACGTCTGGAAGCGCCGTCGTCAAGTCACGGAGCGGCAAAGACGCCGAGTCGTTGCCGAACTATGAGACGAACATGAAAACGCTGTGGCCGGTGAATCTGCAATTCATCCACTTTTGCTGCATATAGGGTGTTGCAGAATTAGAGGCGTGATGTAGAATGCTTCTCCCAGCTAAACCGCGGAATCCTTGCAGTTCAAATTTCGCACAGAAATCACATTTTGTCGCTAGTATTTTTTAATACTAAATTTGTTTGGGGTACTTGCCTGATTTGATCAAAAGAAGTCAGATGTTCCCATCGCTTGCGGCGGCGGCGACTCCAGACGAACCGCTGCCCCAGCGATGGGACTGGTGGCGCCACCTCATGCTGCTTACAACAACTCTGTAGCAGGAAAAGAGGGGGCGAACGTTTCTGGCAGAAGGTTTGAGTTTCATGCTGCTTACAACAACTCAAACCTTCTGCCAGAAACGTTCGCCCCCTCTTTTCCTGCTACAGAGTTGTTGTAAGCAGCATGAGGTGGCGCCACCAGTCCCATCGCTGGGGCAGCGTTCGTCTGGCGTCGCCGCCGCCGCAGGCGATGGGAACATCTGACTTCTTTTGATCGAATCAGGCAAGTACCCCAAACAAATTTAGTATTAAAAAATACTAGCGACAAAATGTGTTCCTGTGCAAAATTTGAACTGCAATGATTCCGCGGTTTAGCTGGGAGAAGCATTCTACATCGCGCCTCTAATTCTGCAACATGCTGTATATCCTGGCCTCTGTGAGCTAAGCCTCTGCTGAGTTTCAATTAACTGCCACAAAATATTAATATTTTTTCTTCCGGATGATGCAAAACATGTGTGTCATATTACAAACCGATAATATACGGTTACTAAACACAGGTCTTGAAGTAAATATGTGTCCTCTACACGGCATGGTAATAGAAAAAGACGTTACAGATTCATTCTTTAGGTGAGGTGTTGATTTTTTTATTTATTTCAGAATGAATTTTGCTATTCTAAAATAAATTTTCTTGATTGATTGATTGATTGATTGATTGATTGATTGATTGATTGATTGATTGATTGATTGATTACTTGGCTAATTCATTTATGCATTCATTCATTGCATTCTCGGTCTAGCCCAGCTTATCAACGCTTCCCTCAACCGCTCCATTGATCCGTGTGATGATTTCTACTCTTACGCCTGTGGTGGTTGGATGGAAAAACACCCAATACCGGAAAGCAAACCTGAAACGGGCACTTTCCAACAGCTTCATGACGAACTGCAGGAGACGCTTAGAAGTAAGTCACGCCCTATATTTTTCTTCCTATACGATTACACATCACTTCTCAATATATAATATGTTGTGACTGAATATGCTTTAAGAAAAAAATTAATTATTATGGGCACATAAGCTCCGTTTTTATTGGTACGACGCGATAGCGTAGGCGACCGTGCAACATAGGAAGCACCACTTTAGCCAAGTTGCATGAACTCATCAAACCAGAAGGTCTGGAAGGTTCACACCTATTCTGCCTACCCTCCTCAGATATCGAATGATACCCAGCTTTCTGGTATCATTGGGTATTGCTAAGTCGTACAAACCTCCGAAGAACCACTGCTCGGCCATATTAGCTGCCAGCTGCCACCAGTGAGCAATTTTTCGCTCACAACGTCGACGCGGGATTTTCAGTGTGACTTCCCTTGTAACTCTATCCCGTTAAAACGCGTCTTTCTATTCTACGCCTTTAGATAAGGCCGCCACACAAGTAAAAAATGTATTTTGCACATAAACATCGCTGAAATCATAGTATTTGATATTTTAATCAATACGCTCCTCAACAGCTCAACCAAGTAAGATGGTGTTGAAACGTATAGCGGTGATATTCGTAGTCGGCACGAACTGGAAAATAAATTTCAAAAAGAATTTTTGTTATCTAAGACGGCCAGTTAGGGCACACTTTTGTACTTAAGCAAAAATATTTTCAAACCTTCGCAACCTTCAGAACTGCCCGCACTGTGGGCATCATCTAAGGCATAGGTACTTGATCCGACCAACTTCAGCGCGATGTCCGCGCCGTGATACGCCCCCCTCCCAGGGGACTGCCTGCAGAGGTCATCGACTCCCATTTTTTGCACCTCTAGGAGGCGACGGTGGGTATGAGTGAAGGTGCGGCTTCACCGCTGTAATAGAGCGCTCAGATGCCGGCTGGCCAGGCTCAACAAGGAGAATGAGACGAAACTGCAACTCTCTCTCGTGAAAAGGAATTCTTCTTTAACAGGATGGATAGATACATGAGTCTGCCCCAGGTGTGGAACCGGATCCGCGATCTCATTGGTTCGACTCCGTCCAACACATTCCACAGCCACAACCTGTTCAAGCATACACACATCCACGATCTCGCCGCAGGAACTCCTTGAGGAGCTTCGTAATCTCTACTTCCCCTCATACCTCCACAACCAACCCTGGCTATACAGGCTTACCTAAATACCTACTCGACCAACCCATCGCCCAGGTGGAATTAAGGGCAGAACTCCAGCGGCTAAACACGTCCTCAGCTCCCCGTCGCGAAGTATTGCACAATCAAGCACTCCGCAACCTGGATTCCCCTCCATCCCAGCCCTAATCGAGTACTTCAACAAATGCTGGCTGCGCGACTCCCTCCCACCTCAGTAGAAGGACGCCAAAGTAGTCTTAATCCCCAAATCCGGCAAACCTCTTCACACCGCTAACCTCCGTCTCATTTCTCTTACGTCCTGTGTTGGCAAGCTCATGGAGCACGTTCTCCAGACCAAGCTCAGTCAGAATACGAAGAAAAGCAGCCTTATGCATTCGTGTTTGTTTGGTTTCCGCCCGGGCTTGTCCACACTGAACGTCTTTCTACAAATCCAACATAGCATTCTTGAGTCCCTCACAGGTGACACCAAGGAGTCCCACAATGGCGACACCGGTCGAGCTAAAAAAAGCTTTCGACAACGTCACCCACGCAGCCATTCTACAAGGCATTCATGTCCTTACAGGCCCGCGGATGTATACAATTACATCCGCGACTTACGCTTCGAACGCACAGCCACACTCTGGGCGACCACCAGTTTTCCGGTATCTCCCAGGGAGCGCGACGGACGCCTCATGGGGCTGTGATGTCTCCACTCCTCTTCAACATCGCCCTTCTCAAACACCCACACCAACTCGCATAAGTCCCCGACGTAGATTTCGACTTATATGCTAACAATATCACTGTTTGGGCCAACTATTCCAGTGATGGCGACATGGAACACAACCTACAATCAGCCCTTGACATCATGAACTCGTACGTTCGGACGCATGGCTTAGCGTGCTCCCCTATTAAATAAGAATTTTTCCTCTACCGCTCCAGGCCCTACGATCCCGCCTAACCTTCCATCTCATCTCACTCACGCTATGTACCCAACGCTATTCGCTAGGTTCCAAGATCCCCACCTTGGGCCTCTTTCTTCACTCATACAGCCCGCGTGGCGATGCCATTCAAGCTCTCCAGAGCCAAACCCAGCAAGCCACCCATCTCACCCGGCGATTGGTCTGCGAGAGCGGAATAAACTTCACCTCACCCAAGCCTACATTACCAGTCGCACGGTGTAGGCATTCACCTACTTCCATTTGAAGCAATATTAGCGGAACCGCAACGCGCTCTTTAGGCGCAGCACGAAGGTCGCCCTCCATCTACCTCCTAGCACCTCTACTGCCCGGCTCCTCAACCTCGGTACAAAGATGTTTGAAGAGCTTACAGCAGCCGCCCAAACTGCACAGCTGACTCGACTGCCGGGTACTGCGATATGCCACACTTTGCTCTCTCAGCTATGCCTAACCGGATCACCCATCCTTCTGAGGGGGTCCCCCCACCTCCAGACCTACGTTCCCATCTCACCATTCCTCCTATCACCATGCACGGACACCCCGAGCACGCCGGGGAACGCAGGACAGCCTATGCCAACGGCCTGACCAAGGAGTACGGGGACAATTTCGATGTCGCCTACGTGCACGTGGCGGAGTACTTGTCGGGATCATGCATGGTCCTTGTCATCCCTAACCATCAGGCCCGCTTACTCGCACCAGGCCCCATCACCACTGACACCTCCGAAATTGCAGAGAAGGTAGCCATTGCGATCACTCTCATCTCACATCTGCCAACAAATTCTCTACGGGTCCAAAATTCGCCCTGTTGAATTTCGTCAATGGCTTGGTATCTAGAACCGCGGCTCGGCTTCAACGCTCTTGGCACCCACCTACCCCGTAACCCTCATCTGAATACCCCCACGCGCAGGCTTTTCAGGTAATTAGGAGGTCCACTCCCTCTCCCGTGGTCTCGCTTTCTGGGCCAGGGTTGGACCCCCTCCGCCAGCCCAGTAGCGTCTCCGTACCTTCACAGATACCCTACCTACTACCGAGATAGCCTAACCGAGGCTCCCATTGGCACGACTGCAGACACGGCTCTGCTCCCTACCCTATTCTCCTTCGTGACCACTACCCTGATCAATTCTTGTCCTTCTGTAGGCTCTGAGGGAAACCGGGAGATTGTCTCGACGTTCCCTTCCCGTGCCCTACCTTCCAACACCCTCCATCCCCAACCACAGCGGAGTCATACTGGGAGGCTCTCCTGGCCAATTCCGCTGCTACAGACCAGTGCCGGGTCATCACCGACGCCCTGAAGTCGATACAACTCCAGGGCCGGTGCTTTGCTCTGTAAGGGCGGCCCCTTAAGGGCTGTCTCATGCCACGTAAGAAAAGGGGTTCGCCCCCTCTCCGACTTCACCGTGCATCATCACATTCCTCGTCGTCGGCCTTCTATTTTGTCTAGCATAAAACAACATCCATAATGTGCACCAAATCTACGCCATTGGGATCGGATGGTCACAATGACGTAGTGCACGTTATGAATGACGTATGACACTTCTTTCTATGGTAACTCTTTTTGTGTTTCATATTTCATTCCCACCATCCTTCCTGCCTTTACGACGCGGTGCAGGTGTCCTCAGATGGTGTTGGACAGATACTGAGGCTTTCATTTCCTATAAACGAGTCGACATATATTTTATAAACTTTATAAAAGTATTCACGTAAGGTGAACGCAAAGCTATAAGTTTTTTAAAGGCGCTTCACGTGTACTCTTAAAGCGAGCTTGAGCATGCCTCAATTTTTGCTTGTGACATCGCACCCGTACTGCAGATATTACATCATTGTTGTGATGCCACGAAACTCGTACCGGACTCAATTTTTGCGCATGCATCTATTCGACTTCCCTACCTGCTTATTTGTCTACCTTTGTTCACATATTGTCATGAAGTCATAGTTAAACTCCTTGCACCTTTGGCGTAGCATCAAAATGAGTAGGGCGGTGCAAAGCAGTTTATTTGGAGTGATGATAATAGCCCAGCCACATTTGTGGAGCTGCGAGCTTTTGAAAAAATTCCCCTTCATTCAGTTTGATGCTTTCTTGTGAAACTAGAGAGCGCCACAATATCACAGTTGATCATTCTTATGCATGTTCTACTGCTTAAAGATGCTGAGCCTAGGGCAGAACATTTTCTCTTATCTGCTCTTTAATAAAGTTATGACCCCTATTTTTTCGTTTGTTTAGACATACTGGGAAACATGACCCTGGTTTACGAGAACCAGAACGTGACGGACAAGTCTGCTGTTGCTTACAACAGCTGTATGGGTACGTAAGCTGCCTGTCGTTTTCAGCATCACTTAGCAAGACATCGCTGCAGCAACCCTTAGCTTGAGGAAAGGCTATCACTTTGGCTGCACGACGGAGGCCTAATGAACTCTGCGCTTTAAATAGCGTTTGTCACGGGACTTGTTGACAGGCAATACACTGACTTAGAAGAAAAAAACAGCTGAGCTTTAACCCTGCTAAACTTAGGCGAAGCGAAAGCGTAGTTTGGCTTGGTTTTCCTTGGATTCGGCTTAGGTTTAGAGATGGGCACACATTGCACTGCAACGAATAAATTGCTAACATTATGGAGTCAAGGACGCCTTCAACTCCAAAATGGAACACGTGATGGTCAATCTACCACCAAAGGAAAACGTTCAAGATCAGATGTCATGCTAAAGACCAAAAGTCAAATGTTGGTACACTATAGGTGGCACGATGGTTAAGCTATACAACCACACTGCGATCTCTGGCTCGCTGAACGTCAAGCGGCACTGCCAGGTCGACTTGACTGATACATGGTGTAGTGAAACGCACTCGGCACAGTGGCAATTGCTGTAAAGAAAACGAGTGAGATTCGTTGTCTTCGTCGGCAAAAGCCGCGTCTATGAGCTACGGCCCCCAGTCGCTGTCAGGAACATAAGCTTCGACCATTTCAGGCACAAAAAAAAAACTGATTAATCAGCATTTCTAGAGAAACAAAAGAAACAAGATGACCGAGGTTTTTTTTTTTAGGCCTTGTATACCTACTGTAGTTCTTAACACCGCATGAAGACCCTAGTACATATAAAAAAACATCATCTACAAAGACGTCTGCAAAAAAGGGACACTGAGTTTTAGACATCTACCAGCACCGCCTGCTTCTAGCAGTGGCAATAGTAAGTTAGTGAGAAAGTTTCTGCCTATACAGCGTGCCATACGCAACGCCTCAGTTGCGCCAAATAGTCATAACTGTAAATGAAAATAATGCAGTGGTCAAGCCCTAGTATGCGTTCGTCTTACTTTCCGAAACACCTAAAACAGTTTAGGCGGCTGCAGGCCTATTAGGTTTAACTAAGCCTAGCATATGCGTCAGTCTTAGGAAGGTGTATTTACGCCAATCTGTGCTAGACGCGTCACGCTTCATTTCATATTGTGTACTTAGTTAGACTTAATTAGTTTCGTCTTCGGCAGTGGTCATATTATAGTAATAGTAGTTATGGTCACTCGAAGCAAGTCATAGTATAACCATGGTTATACTATGATTTTTCATGTTCATAGTACTGCCATGATATAACCATATAGCGAACGTAGATTTGGTTGCTGACATGAAATCAATCAGTTAGGCGAACCCAGTCTTGAAATCAGCAAAACCATCGAGCTGGGATAAAAGTGCTTTCGCTCTAAGTAATTCCACAGCTCCCACTTCTGAATGGGACTTCATATAGCAGCCAAAATGAAAATGCCCTTTACTAACAACGACCTTATAACGCGAACATTTCGATTGTGTTCATATGTGCGCGTTCGTCAACAATTTGCATCATCAACCGTCAGAGTTTATTAGCCAGTAATGCCTCGCATCAAAATCAACCCGGGGAATGTGCAATGTTCAAGCTGTGAACATTGCACATTGTGTGAAGCTCATTGTGTGAATGTGAAGCTCAAAAAAAAGGGAACACCCATCTTCACCCATGAGTGTCAGAGTGGTCTCGGGAGCAGCAGGGGCGCGATTATTCCACTCCAAAGCGGCCTTGGAAAATCTGAATAATCCCGCACAGCCCTTGTCAAAGAGCACAAACAGTTCCAGTTTAAGCCGTTGATATGAAACTCTTGCAGCATCCGGGCAAGATGCAACTCCCAGAGGTGTGAGGCAAATAGTTCCCAGGAGTCGCAAACGACGCCCCAGAAAGATAGGCTTTGAACTATGTACCCAATGCGAAGGCTGTAGACGCACATGTCCTATTGAAGAAAAAGTATCCACACTAAAACCGACCCGGTCGCATACACCACATCTGCCAATGACTGCTTTTTTTTAAATGCCATACGTTAGAGGCTGGGAACACAATTTTCTTCTAAAAGATATTGGTTTGGGTCATCTGCTAATAAAAGTACAGTTGGCGTCATTTGCTGCTCAAAGGCCTACATGATTTATTTCTTGTATACAGGCATGTTTGATAGCAAACGTGCGCATTCACGCATGCATGTGCTATCGGGGGAAATCGTTCCTTAGACACGAGAAAAGGAACTTTGGAGCATATTTACCAGATTCTTTAGGATCACTTTATTTCATTAGCTGACGTCACTTAAGGTCCACAGGCCTGGTCTCCAGGCACCAGCTAATTTAACAAAACTCTGAGCTTCTATTTTTGATGTCATGTCGCGGAAACGTTTGTCACCTATGTGCGTATCTCTGCGTAGGCGTTGTGTGCATATATATATATATATATATATATATATATATATATATATATATGCTTCTTTTTTTTCCAGCCGTTCCAACATCAGTGGACCAGCACGAGGTGATGCTAGAAATAATGAACGCTTCCGGAGTCGTTCACTGGCCGATAACAAACACCGAAGTAGTGTTCGAGAACTGCACCGAAGTGCTGACAAAAACCGGAATCTTCACCATTTTTTCGATCACAGTGGGAAGGGACGTCAAGATGCTGAATTCTAATATCATTGCGGTGAGTTGACAACGGTCACACTTAAAGCAGCCAACAAAGCTGCATTTTCCTTAATTACTGAAAAATTAATAAAAAATACAGCGCCGCGTAAAGAGAATGGGTTCTTTATTTCTGCGTGTAAATTTCAAAAGACGAGATTTGTTCAAGGCTGACAACGAGCGAAATTTGGAAGCCGCTATGGCTTTTCGGCAAACCCATACAAGATACATGGTTGTGACAAAGTTTGGTACCAGTTTAATGACTAGTGATTTACAATTCCCTTAAACTTACGGGCTAGGCCCGACGCCTAAGGATTTTGCTGACATTATTCAATTGTATTTCATGCCTTTCACGCGATACCCTTCCAGCCATGGCCGCTCTTTTCGACAGGTGAGCAGACCTAAAAGTAGTAGCACCGCAGATATATTGAGCAGCTTCAGGAAGTCGTTGAGGTTTAGCACTCTTCACAGTGCATGTGGCGGACGTGATCACATTTCTGAAATTGAACTCCGTAATTTCGTATTTTTGAAGCCTAAAATTACTTTATCTGATTTCTTATACACAAAAACCACTGAAAACTTCTCCAACCACTAGCGGCAGGCTTGTTTTTGCTTTCTTATGCAGCATAGAATATTATTATAGCTACATTTCTACTTTCTTGATATCTTGGCGAAAATTATAAACATCCGTCCGAAAAACAAAAACCATATTGACTTTCTTTTATATGTTTACAAGATGTTTTAGTTCGCTGTTTCTATGACTTTGTTTTTAGTGCGTAGCACTACTAGCCGCAATCACGGATTTCGCCGATGTCTGTCCAAAGCCGCTCACTCTCTCTCTCTTCGTGAACTTGAAGTGGAGAAAGAGAAGGTGGCTACGCGTGCGTCTCGCGGCTCAGCATTCAGGAGGTGGAGCAGCCGCAGAACTGTAGCAAAAAACGTAACTTTCTCCACACTCCTGAGCAGGGCTATCAGGGAAGCGCGACGAGATCCGCTACTAGTGTTAGATCTCAAAGCGCAGAGCCTCTCATGGGGCTACAATCGCGAGGACATATGAGGACGGAAGCTCGGATCTGGCCTACCGACTACTGCAAACAGCTCGTACGTGGGAAGTCTATCCCGCCGCTTCATACTCTGGGCTCCGGCCCACTCGGGGCTAGGAGAAAACGAGGCAGCAGATGCCGCCACCCGCGCGCTTTCTAACCGGGAAACCTCGTCCCCCTCCTCCTACTCAGAAAAATTCACACCAGCCTACACTTTCAGAGAAATTACTCAGCTGTACCAAACCAGACACAATCTTGAGACCAGACACAAAGACGGCGAGGCCAAACGAGCTAATTGGGGGTGGCTGCTCCTGGTCCTAAGGGGCTGGGACTGGTAGGTCACTGCCATTTACGGCGGAGGCTAGCATGCCACCCTATTTTTATCTGTTGTAGGCCGTCATTGCACCCGCTACCGGTTAGGTGGTGGACGACGGCGATTGCGACGCTTGTCTTTCTTCCCCTCTTCTTTTTATTTCTTCTCTATTTATTCTTCTGTCCGCACAATGCAGCGGAGATTCAAACCATGGCTCACTACCATGGTTTAACCATGGTAGGGAGCCATGTTTCAAATTTCAAAGCATGGCTCACTACTTGTCTGATTGTACAGCTGTGTACATTGCTCCTAGCCAGAAGAATGTACAAGCCTTGACCAAGGAGAACAACAAATTGAATATTAATAATAATAATTATTATTATTATTGTTATTATAATAATAAATGGTTCCCAGAAAAGAAATGGTGCACTTTCTGTCACACTTGCTCTCTGCACACAAGACTCGCGCCGTAAGGAATGAGGGACGGTGGGAGTGAACGCGGAAAGAAGATGTGCAGTAGTGGAGGGCTCCGGAAAAGTTTCGAACACCTGGGTATCCTTAACGTGCACTGACATCGCACAGCACAGGGATGTCTCTTCTTTTGCCTCCATCGAAATGCAGACGCCGACGGTCGGGATTGAACCCGGGTACTCCGGCACAGTAGTCGGGCATCTTAACCACTGCACCAACCCGGCAAGGCTCAAGTTGGTAGTGGTGATGGTAAAAACATTTATTATAAATTTTGAAGGAGGTTTGTTTGACACGGAGCCCTATGGGCCTCGGCCTTACAATACTGGTTTGGAGTCCCTAGTGAGGGACCCCATTGGCGTTTGCCGCCACCCGCCCTCGCCGCGTCAGGGCCCTTTGGGCATGTAGCTCGCAGCAGCCAAGCAGGGTCGCCTCCCTGTCCTCCCGGGAAAGATCAGGGATGGTGGGAAGGGATCGGTTACCATGTGGATGGTGTAAGCACAGTACTAGCACTGGCCAGTGAATTTAGGGTCAAAGTTTTGAAGTACTGCCGGACGCAGCATCGTGTTGGTGAAGAGGCGCAGGGTCAGCCTCTCGTTCGCTTTTCCCAACCCTTTGCAAGGGTTAGGGTATTTACGGTGCAAGTTTTGATAAAACATTACAATGTGTTTGAATGTATAGGCCGAATTGGAATCGATGTCCTCAGCCGATTCGAGTCCAGAGGAAACTTCCCAGAGAGAAAGCGCGCGGGCGGATGCGTCAGCTGCCTTGTTCCCTGAAAGACCCTGGTAGAGCTAGGAACTCAGAAGAGATATCAGCACACGGGGTCCGTGTCCCGACTGCAGTTTTGGTATATTCTATAGGCTAAGGTGGTGGTCCATTCCTGCGCGACGTTCCGACAAGCCCCCCGTGAGTTGGTTATGATATACTCAGAGGTGTGGTCTGAGGCAGTGAGTGCAATGGCTACCTCTTCAGCGTGTGTTATAGATTTGGCCTTGAAGGTAAGGCCATCAACAGTGTTCCCGTTGTGAACGACTGCGGCCGTATACCAGATACCCGGATGGAGGCCAGAGGCATCCGCGTAGAACACACCTCATTTGTTGCCATAATAGCGGGCCAAGGCTTCCGCCCGCGCCAGGCGCCGCCCATTATGTTCTTTTCGTGACATGTTGTCAGGGAGATGCCGCACCCTGAGGGCGCGTCTCCAGGGTTCTGGGATGCCTGTGAACTGTTTATGTTGAATATTTTGCCGGGCAAGAAGGCGGCGACAGGACACTGTCTCTGTGACGCGGGTGTATTGGTTCATCAAATGTGCTTCCCGAAGCTCATTGATAGTGTTCACCTCCCCTAGGGCCATGCGCCGACCGTTAGAGTTGGAGATTGGGAGGTCAAGGGCGCGTTTCATGATTTTGCGGAGGATCACCTCGAGGATTTCCTCCTCGTGCTTCCGTAAGTGGAGGTAAGGAGTCGAATACAGGATTCGACTGGTTACGAAGGCGTTTACCAGCCGCAAGGCATCCTTACTTCGCAACCCCCCGCGTTTGTTAGACACCCGGTGGACCATTCGGCCCACCTGGTGCACCACTTGGCGGAGCTTAGCTAGTGTTGTGTCAGGACGTCTTTGGTGACGGATGAAGAGACCGAGTACTCCGATCTCTTTTGATTCATGAATGGGACCACTCGCAAGCGAGAGCGAGATCTGTGTGATGCATCTTGGAGAGGGGCGGAGATGCACAAACTGCGATTTCTGGGGGAACATTGACGACCACAACGCCGGGCATAGTGGTCCACTATGCCAGCCGCTGTTTGCAGGCAGGTTTCAATGTCGCCCACGCTGCCCTCTGTGGCCCATAGTGATGTCGTTGGCGTAGAGCACGTGCTGCATGCCTTCGACCTCAGCCCGCTGGACCGGCAGACGCATCATGGCAATGTTAAAAAGCAGCGGGGAAAGAACTGCACCATGATGTGTGCCCCGCGTGCCGAGCATGAATGGTCCGTGCTCCTTGTCTTGTATTTTGGTGTATGATTGTCGGTCTGTAAGGAATTGTCTTGTATTACTGAAAGCATTGCTGTCACAGTGCGTTTGACTTAGGCGGGTCAGTATGACTCCGTGTGTGATTGTCTAAAGCGCCTTTCAAGTCTGGGGCAAGTTCAACCCGGTCATTGTAGGGGCGTTCGAATAGGTTGAGAATTTCTCTGTAAAGTTGGAGAATGACATCCTGGGCGGATGTGTGGGTGAAATCCGAACATGGTGTCCGCGAAAGTGTGCCTGTATTGAAGATACTCGGATAGCCGGCCGCGCACCATAGTCTCCATTAGTTTGCCCACACAGGAGGTGAGAAAGATTGGGCGGAGGTTATCCGTGTTATCCCTTACGATCCCGAATATCTGGAACTCAAGTTCATTCAGGCCTACTCTTTGAAAAATTGTTTTACTCTATTCATCTGGCCACGGACGTTCTCTTAATCCGTATAAAGGCTTTTGCGCCTTCAGATTAACACTTCGTTGTACCCGGAAGCCCCCTTTTAATTTTGAATCTTCTTCATCAGGCAGCTCTCCGCACTGTATGAAGTCTCCAGACATCTACCACATGATGCGGGCCTGCCCATCCAACCCTGGTATCCTCCCTCAAAACAACTCCACCTAGGTTAGTTGGGTGGGGACCACACTCGGCTTCTCTGGCCCGCAGGCCCAAAAGGTCTTAATTGAGCGCGCCTCAATCAAAACCTTCATAGTGCATTCATAGTGCATTGAGGGCCGGCCCTTGAAGCCTTGGTCTAATCGTACCCTTTTCGGGCCATTAGAATTCTTTGTCACCACCCTCTTGTAGCTATGACCTAGTGACAATGCAAACTCCAGCTTGCCTCGCCACACTGGTTAGCAGACTGTTCCCAAATAATTACAAACAGTGACTAGGACTGCGGCTAGTGTCCTGTACATGTCGGGAACACGAACGAAGGCACGAAGTAAGGCATATTCACATGTGTTGCCTTTAGGCAGCCATATGGACAACACTTGGCCACCATAAGACTCATATGCGCTTAGCACATAGTCAGCAGGTGGCCAGCATGTGGTCACCACCTAACCCGTATTTGGTTGGCTCACGATCACACATAACATGACCCGCATTTATTCAACGTGCTCTCACCGTGATCGCTGTGCACCCAGTACTTGGTTGGCTCACGATCACACATAACATGACCCGCATTTATTCAACGTGCTCTCACCGTGATCGCTGTGCACCCAGTACTTGGTTGGCTCACGATCACACATAACATGACCCGCATTTATTCAACGTGCTCTCACCGTGATCGCTGTGCACCCAGTACTTGGTTGGCTCACGATCACACATGACCCGCATTTATTCAACGTGCTCTCACCGTGATCGCTGTGCACCCAGCACGCGGTCATTGCCTCATCTCTGACTGGTCAGAAGATACTAGCAATAGCACAGATACCAGCACCATGAAGTAGCACATGTTGAAGCCTCGATCTCAGTTACTCATTGCATACTGATTTGCACGACGTTAACTATTTCTGAATATTATCGCAACAATGACAAACTATATAAGCAGAAAATAATAACCTAACTGTTTATTGCTCACGCTTGTACCGAAGGACATATTTCACATTTTGCAGCTGGATCAGTTAAGTTTCGACGCAGTAGGCAGAAACCAGCTGATACAACCAGAGAAAGAAGAAAGCAAGGAAATAATTGCTGCCTACAAGAAACTTATCACAACGGCACTCAGTTTCATGAGACCCAACCTTACCGAAGAAAATCTGACGAAGCTTTCTGAAGAGATCATAAAGTTTGAAGGGCAGTTGGCGAACGTAAGTATTTCGAAAGTTGTATTTTTTTTCTCGGCCAAAGCTAAAAGCACGCCTCGGTAACAACGCTTTATTATCTTATTTATCAAAATTGCACTATCTGCCAATACCAGGTTTCCCCTCCTGAATACCACTAGGACATCACGATCATGGCGCAGGTAGACGGTAGATCTTCGTTTCATTTTATTTGAGAGTTATTCCTTTTATTGTCTTGTAAGGGTTTCTTTACTTCGCTCCTTATTACCGGCAGGATGTCCGATTCCTCTGCACAATTTCCACTTTCATTATCATCTTGGTTACTTCGGCTATCTCCACAGCGACATTAACTATTTTAACCCTATTGGCAATGGCATCGCTCGTCTTGTTTTATCTCCTACATATGACTTTGTATATGTCTAGATTCCTCGAACCTGACTCATTTCAGGCGACCGTCATTATTTACCGCCAGCTTTATATATATTTTAATTAGGCATTAATTCGTGGTTTACCATACACTGATCAATTAACGTTGACAGCTTTGTCAGTTCGATTCTGTTTGTTGGTTTCAAGGCTTTCATGGTTTGGCGTTTAGCTTAATCAGATCCTTCGTCTCCTTGAGCAGTTACCGGTATCATCTCTTACTATCCTACCTCCTACCTCTGCTGCCCATTCGTTGATGATATCTCGAAAAGTTATCGTTCACTCCATGCACACTTAGGTCGTACTCCTCCTCTAATCAATGGCGACAGTTGTACTAGTTGGTGGGGTTGGGTACCTGACTGCAACTTGCAACTAGCGTGAAAAAAAAGAAGGGACAGCGACGGAAGGCAACCGACTGGACAGCACGCTATACTTCAACTGAAATTAATCGTACACGTAAAAGAAACATGTAATTGCATTAGCGCATATGCTCTGGAAACTCTTGTATACTCATCCGACCACCCCCCGTTCTTTTCTTTATCGATGAAACAAGCCGTCGTCGCACAACACTAAAAAATTCAAGACATATAAACGCTCTTTCGTTTAGATTGCTTGCTCACAAGTGCTTGCAATAATGAGCCTAGAAGTTTTGTGTTTATAAGACGTCTGGGTTAATCGAGAAAGGAAAACGGAGAAGAAGCGAAGGGGGGGGGGGGGGGGGGGGGCATACAAGAGTTTCCTGAACATGTGCTACTACGAATGTGTGTTTTCTTTTACATGCGCAATGAATGTCATTTGATGTCTAGCGTGCTTTCCCGTCGGTTACCTTCTGACGCTGTCTCATCTTTTTTCCACCCTAGTTGCAATGTTGCAGTAATATATCCTCATTTTAAGCCAAATATCTAATCATCAGCAAAATTCTGAATTTCTCCTCTGTCCTTCTTACCACTAATCATATTATTACAGCTCTTTTTAAAGCAGGTTCTTGAATCTTATTCAGAAGTCTATACCAATTGCAGACATTACCATAGTATGTGCTATATTCGGGCCGTGAGAGCCCGGTGGGCGAGCACCTTCCCAACACTGTTTATGGACGAAAACTTAAGTTTATTGCCACTTATGCAAGAAAGGGGAAGAGAGAAAGCTTACGTTGCCTTGGTCGTGCACACGGTCCAAGGAATGGGCCTTCGACAGAAGTGTACGGTTCGGGTTTCGTCATCTCGCGCATCGCTGGTAGTTGGGGTTCCTGCTGGTTTCTCCAAACCAGCCGACTGACAACCGCGAGGTTGTCACTGCACCTAACACTGCACCTGGAGCGGCCGTGCATCCGTTAGCGTACACAGCACTGTAGTGATGCAATTTAACGATGACATTCACACCCTGGACAACGCTGTGGTCAGAGCGCAATATTAAATCAATGTTACTAGCTATAAGCTGGCCACATGTTCGGATTTTACCCGCAGTTTTATTTTAACTGCACCAATTTACCGAAAGTTCCACGAATGATATTCACGTGATAGTAATTAATTTGCACTAATATTCAGGCACACAGCGCAACCAATACCGATCACACATGGGCATAAAAACGCGCTTTATGAAAGGCACTATTAAATGGACTTTCAGTTCCCTCTCCAAAATAGGAAGCAAGGCAGCAATGGAACCATTTAAAGCGTGTTCGACGACGGCGTTGGTGGCGAAGAAAAAGGAACATTTTCTCCTAATTTCAGATATTCTCTCAATTTTATACATATTAGAAATGCTGATCACCTCCTTTTTCTCCCGACGTCACAGGACTGATTAATGAAAAGGAAAATTCAAAGAACTGTTCCACAATCCGTGACAGATCGCCTCTTAAGAAAGGGGTTCCCTAGATCGCTGGGAATTAGCTTCTGTAGAACAGTCTCCCCAAATGACAAGGCCAAACAACAGTTAGATTAGGTGGGACCCCATTTAGATTCCTGGTTTCATGTGTCGCTCGAAATTGGACTTCGTCAAATTCATTAGCATATGTGAACTTAATTGACTGCTTTCGATTAGCTTTTTTGATCTCTAGCTCTGACAAATCGAACTCATCAAATACTTCCACTACCTTGTGCGAAATAGTGAAGGTACACTATCACGTTCAATATGACTAACAACGCCTGGCAGCCTAACCACAGCGGCATGCAAAAGCACTTCAAGCGAGCTCTAATTCGCGATTTCAGTCCAAGCTGAGCAACGGCGCGTCGTCTGACTGACTGCCATTGAAACGGAATATTTCCCATTTCGTGTTTATGTGCGTTCGGAAAGGACTGCGATAGTAGAGAATAAGAGCGACTCACTGTACCATGGCTATCTTGCATCCCCCCTCTCTCCCTTCAATGTCCTCTAACATCTAAATACATCTTGTATACATGCAAAGAATTGCGGCAAGGATTGCCTATCTACCGGGTGTTTCAGATAAATGTTACCATGGTTTTTTATCAGGCGGGGTGCCTAAGCCAAGTAAAATCAATTTAGGGCTGTTAAGTCTCCTAACTATAATAAGCAATAAAGACTAATAAGCAACCTTTTAAATTTTTGGCATTTTAAAAAGTGTCCGTAAATAATAATAATAATTGGTTTACAGGAAGGGAAAGGCGCAGTATCTGTCACACTTGCTATGTGGGCACCTGAACCGCGCCGTAAGGGAAGGGATAAAGGTGGGAGTGAAAGTGGATAGTGAGAAGGAGGAGCCGTAGTGGAGGGCTACGGAGTAATTTCGACCACCTGAGGATCTTTAACGTGCGCTGACATCGCACAGCACACGGACGCCACTTCGTTTCGCCTCCATCGAAACGCAGCCGCCGTGATCGGGTTCGAACCCGGAAACTTCGGGCAGTAGTCGGACGTCTTACCACTGCACCACCCCGGCGGGGCGAAAAAAAGTGTACGTAAAGAACTCGTATATCGTCATGATAAACAGCTTACTGAAATGCTTGCACCAAGCCACCATATGCACAAAGTAGCAATTTAAACCGGCATCCCGGGACACTTTTCAGTGAACCAAGCCTGCCTTCTTATTGAGCGCTGTCTCCGATGGAGCTTTGTGTATGCATTGTGCGAGAGATAATAGCCATCAGCTGGTCACGTAATAACTTCCTTTGCGAGCTTGTAAATAGGCCTGCGCAAACTGTGCCTTCATGCATACACCACAGCTAGTTGTTCTTCAATACCGGATGACCTAAAACATTTGCATTAGGATTTTGTTCCTCAAGACAATAAATAAATCGTAAGCTAATTAGTCGCTACAAACTAAACAATATCAATGTTGAAGTATAAAGAATAACGTAAAATTATTCAATAACAAATTACTACTACATCATTCTTCATCCTGAATAAACATACGTGATTTTCTGCGCATGCGATATGCCAATCGCAATTTACATTGCATGTGCGCAGTGTAATGCAGGTTAAAAGTAAAACTTCGACATTGTACCGGTGCCGCTGAGGCACTGGGTAGGCAGTTTTCACAGGGTTTCAAATAAGACACTTTGCTTCCAGCTGACGACACCTCCTGAAGAAAGGCGAGACTTAATGCAACTTTACAACAGAACCACCATCAGGGAGCTGCAGAAAAATTTCACAAGCGTAAGTCACTTTACACGAAACTATTGAAGGCTCAATTGCGAAGTATCTTTCGCGACAGCTAGCACATGATGTGACGACAGGATTAAAACCCGATTACGGCTCAGCGAACCAAAAATTCACTCGGACCGGTTTGCTATCGTAAAGCTGCGTTAATTAGGATTACAAGGAACCGAAGATGATGTTCGAATTGCAAGAATTTTTAATAAATGTTTAACCGTCAAGGGGACCGAAATAAGACCATATAACAGAGTTTCCCACACATCTGAAAAAAATTTCAAATCCATTGACTGCAATAGCGCTACTTTACGGTGTTCTGCCCAGCCGTACAATTGTGTAGCACTAGTGCGCTGCTATATCTGGGAACACGTATGTCGTCTTAGATGCTAAGGGCATCAACAGTCTAAAGCCCTAGCCAAATATTCTTATTTCCCTTTCGCTCAAACACGAATCACTGAACAGGTAAGAAAAAGTCAACAAAACAAAACAGTAGCATCACCGAAAACTTCTAATGTTCACTGTGCTCATGACATAATGGAGCGGTGAACGCGACCATTTCTGTCTGCAGCTTTCTGCACAGTTAGAAGGATCCGAAGCAGGTTATTTAGTGCGTCGGTGCTTGGTCCGTGGAGTGCGGCTCATCTTAACCATGCACCACTATACCCATAGCTAGCGCTACCTTGAGGGTGCTCAGCTTTTCTTTAGTAGTTCTGAACACCGACATGAGCAGCCTGCCACTGCAGTCCTATATACCTTTTGCTGTCTAGCAGATCAATCAAGGGGAAATGAGGGTGCTCGTTATAATACATGAAGGAAAGAAGCCAACAGTCGGCGAGGCCAAGGAAAGCGTTGGGAATGGTATGTTTATGTCATTTTTTTAATGTTTACTTCGATAACCACAGAAATTAGTAATGTAATCTGTTTAGAGGAAAGATAATTAGACACAAAGTAGAAGAAAAAACAACGTGCCGATGGTGGGATCCGAACCCACCATCGGTATGTAGCTTACGGGGGTCTCGGTCCTGGCAGTCTTGAAGCCATAGGTAGCGTAAGAGGGTTCTAGCACAGCTTTCGCCCTCGCTCTTGATCACGTTCTACGTGACGCTGGCGGTAACAAAGGACGTCCCACGTCCGCCGCTATGGCTGAGGGCGGCGCTGGTGAACACTCTCAAGGTTCGTATACAGACAACATAAATAGCCAAGAAAGTAGCAGGGGGGACAGCGTCCGATGTAGCTCAGTTGGTAGAGCACCGGACGCGTTATTCGGAGGTCGTGGGTTCGGATCCCACCATCGGCACGTTGTTTTTTCTTCTACTTTGTGTCTAATTATCTTTCCTCTAAACAGATTACATTACTAATTTCTGTGGTTATCGAAATAAACATTAAAAAAATGACATAAACATACCATTCCCAACGCTTTCCTTGGCCTCGCCGACTGTTGGCTTCTTTCTTTGCTGTCTAGACGATACTCGAGAGTTTAGACATGGCACTTCCGCCAAAGCAACGTAATGATAACATATGAAGCTCGTAGTCTCAGATGCACCACCCTTACCAATTTTTTCGCACGTATTTCCTGCTTTCGAGGGACCCAGCCGGCCTCCCGATCGAGAGACCAAAGCTTCTGTGGCACAGACATCAGAGGTGCCTTTTAATGGACACAATATCGAAAGTAAATATTTAGTTAGCAGCGAAATTGTTAAAACAAACTAATTTATTGTAGAGCTATATTTCCAGGCTTGAGGTGCTATTGGTACATCACAAAATGCACAGTTTTTTTCAATAGGTTACTGTAATTTGAGTTAAATAATTTACTGCTAGTCTACTAGTCGCCACCCGTTCTTGGCTCCCTGTGGCCATGTGAGAACAACCGGCTGTCAGAATTAACCTGAGCACGGCCATGACATCTTATGTAAAGGCTGGTTGACGGATAAAAATCGCATGGTGTGTCTAGATCATCGATTTGTATAAATTAACACGAATAAACTAGCAAGAATTGACTTTAGTGGTCTGGTAAGATAAGTGATATGAAACCGCCAGAGAACAGGCTAGACTGACTCCTCTTAAAGATTTTTTCCCAAACTGGCTTGGAATACTCACACTGGTTATCTGTGAGCTAAGGAAGCGAAACTGCTAAGCAGGTAGTAGGTTTCAAATGATTTTGAAAAGCGTTTTGTTTTGAGACCCAGCTTCTATGCTTTGCCACGATCTGCATGCACATCAATTTTGACTGGAGTTCTGGACGGAATGTATAATTCTAAATTCTTCTAAAGCAGTCGATAAGGTCTAAACATACATGTACTTCTTTTCAAACTCAGTAATCCTAAAATTGACCTTAACTCTATTTCGTGGCTCCAGTCTTTCCTCACTAATCATTCTCAATTTATGACTTCAAATAATCTTAACCTTCATTCCTCTTTTTGAAGTCAAATGTTTTAAAGAATTCAGCTTTGGGGCTCTTGCTCTTTCTCGTTTATGTTATTCACATGCCTAACAATACACCTTATTTTATGTGCCATTTTGCTAAAGACGGCGCTATCTGCCTAGAAATCAAAAGTGAATCTGACGTTTCTGTTCTTCAAACTGATATTAGCCTAGTTTCAGAGCGTGTTAGTTATGGCATAAGGAAAGAAACATAAAAACATATGCGTGTTTTTCGATGCAGTGTCATACCAAACACTTATGAACTTCACAATATCCCTCTACAATATATTTCTTTGCAAAAATACATCAGTGCGCTCATAACTTATCACCTGTCTTGAAAACTGCATTTGAAGTCATGGCTAACAAAGATAACCACATGTTTGCGTACCTGTGGAAAAATTTCCACCTTCCTTCAGTCCAGTTAAACTACTGCTTTATAAATTCATTTCTCCAACCTCCATTAAAATACGCAGCTTCCCTCTGGCCCCCTGACCTTGCATAACTACTATTTGAACTAGAGTCTGTAGTAAACCTAGCGTTGCGTTTTATACGCTCAAATTATCACCGCGATTAGAGTTTTACCTCCATGAAGCCCACGTTATCACAGCCACTTCTTTCACAATGCAAAAACATTCCTCGTCTATGCTTGTTTCATAAGGTCTACCACTGCACAAGAGTCGACTGCTAAGTACCCACACACTTATTTCAGTGCTGTTTCGTCCTGCCTTTCACTATCCATGTCTTAAAGGTGCGCTATTTCTTCCAAACAAGAATAACCAACAAGCCCGTTCTACCACTGCCGCACTTATCTTAGACCGAATCGATCATTCCCAGAAAGTAGGCGTTCATGTCGAACTAAACATTGCTTTTATTCATTTGTTTCTAGCACATCTGGTTGTTAGAACCACCTTCCGAGGCATGTAGTTGGCATTATCAGCTTTTATAGACATAAAGATGCCGTATGTAATCTCTCTTTTCATATACTTGTCAGTTTTCTTTGCATTCGGTTACAGAGTTTCTATTTTTCGCAACAGAGTGAATGTGTGTGTGTGTGTGTGTGTGTGTGTGTGTGTGTGTGTGTGTGTGTGTGTGTGTGTGTGTGTGTGTGTGTGTGTGTGTGTGTGTGTGTGTGTGTGTGTGTGTGTGTGTGTGTGTGTGTGTGTGTGTGTGTGTGTGTGTGTGTGTGTGTGTGTGTGTGTGTGTGTGTGTGTGTGTGTGTGTGTGTGTGTGTGTGTGTGTGTGTGTGTGTGTGTGTGTGTGTGTGTGTGTGTGTGTGTGTGTGTGTGTGTGTGTGTGTGTGTGTGTGTGTGTGTGTGTGTGTGTGTGTGTGTGTGTGTGTGTGTGTGTGTGTGTGTGTGTGTGTGTGTGTGTGTGTGTGTGTGTGTGTGTGTGTGTGTGTGTGTGTGTGTGTGTGTGTGTGTGTGTGTGTGTGTGTGTGTGTGTGTGTGTGTGTGTGTGTGTGTGTGTGTGTGTGTGTGTGTGTGTGTGTGTGTGTGTGTGTGTGTGTGTGTGTGTGTGTGTGTGTGTGTGTGTGTGTGTGTGTGTGTGTGTGTGTGTGTGTGTGTGTGTGTGTGTGTGTGTGTGTGTGTGTGTGTGTGTGTGTGTGTGTGTGTGTGTTTCGCCGCCTCAAGTCTAATATTTTTCATTTCTTTTGCTTTGTAATACAATGCATTTCCTCCCCTTCCCTCTGTAATACATTTGAACAGTTAGGATATTTAAATGAATACATCCTTGCATTCGAGTCAGAAGTATAGGTCCGCACGTTATAGTGTTCACTTTGCCTACTATACGATGAAGTGCCCAAATAGTGCGCTTCATTTGAACCCCATCAGGCCACTAGAACGTGCTAAACAAAAATGCTTACGAGTCGATCTGCTTAATCAAACAACCTGTGAGCCACGCGCAGCAAAACAATGTTTGATAAAATTGAACATCCATTACTATAAATAAAGAGCGCTGAATGGAAAGGCGCTGGCAACACAACTACTATAGGACATTAATTACTGCAGGAAGCTAGAAGTCTATCTCTGTTTTATGTAAACACAGCACGAAAAATATGAACCTTTTTGGAGCAGGGCATTTTGCCCATGGATAATTGGTCTGATGATGAGAAGGTGGGAGATCAGTAGGTTGGAAGGGATGGCTGCTTTCAAGACATCTTTTGGGCAAAAATATATCCAGCCGGACGTCCAACTGAACGTAGCGCCTTTGCAAATAGTAACTACTGGGCAGCATGATTTGCTTCTCTGCCACACAGAGAAGCACTTATACCGCCCTCCTGCTCTTCTCTTGCCTTTCAAAAGCTTAGCTGTATAGCCTTACCACGCTGCTCGGTTCGGCATGGAGTCACTACGTTATTTCTACTATGGCATCTCTGCGGGGTTATATGACGTCATCGTGAGACGATCAGCGTCCGCGAACGAGAGCAAATGGAAGGCAACAGAGTGGTGCTGATAACTGGCAGCGGATTGAAAACTGAAATCTCCCATGCTCTTTGACCTCATTCTCAGAATGTGACACGTTTTTTCTCTCCAGCCTAAAACTTCTTCCATACTTCACTTCCTACAGAAAAAGTTGGCCATAAAAGGAACATTAAACCCCATGCAGCATGCAAAAGCAAAAGGCTCAATGTTGCGCGGTGTTTATTACGGGTAAAATCTTAATAAATCTACTTTATCATATTTTAACAGGTTCCGCTCTTAGAGTTATTGGCGAAAGAATTCTCCAAAGCCAATATTACGCTGAGTGACAACGAAACAGTAGAATTGTATGCCTTGGAATACTACACCAAATTGGATTATTTTCTCCGATGTGTTGCTGACCCGTAAGTGTTGATTTAATGTTTAATGAACCTTTTTCAAGAAAAGGAACAGGAAAACGAGAATCCTTTGAAAAACCTTTATTATTTTGGCATAATGCAAGCAATTCGAACTACTGCTGTACAACGCGATATGCAGTTGGCGCCAGCTATTAGAGTGCAATGCAGAAATGTAACACAAATTAAGACCGCAGCAGATTATTTTCAGGAAACCTGCTTCTGCTCACCTAAACTTTATGCGCATTTACGCTGTCACACATCGGTTCTCTCTCTAACCCTTCAGAATGCCTCTCACATTAAAGTTCTCTTTCTGTGTCATAAAAATTGCGCCCTTTCCTAATAAGTTGTTTCTTTTTTTTTTTTTTTCAAGCGAAAGCCTTTCGTTGCTCATTTGCTGCGGGAATGTAAGCAGGAAATATCCTGTCGAACTGACACCAAAGAAAAAAATGTTTCCACCGGAAACAGAACCCCTATCCCACCTCTCCACATCCGATTACGCGAACCATTGCGCCACACTGGGCTCGTGAGAGAGCGCTCAAATACTCTTTGTCTACCGCGAGGATAATAGCAGCGATAAAAAATAGCGACGTATTTGATAATGATAATGATGATCGTAGGATGATAATGACGCTGCAGTTCGTAATAATGATGATGGTAGTTGCGATGACAATGACGGTACATTTAATTGATAACGATGACAGCTACACTAATATATGGATATGATAATAGGGTTGACAATTGCGGTGCAGTTAGCGAAAACAGTACTTTAAAGGGACTCTTTATTTACGCTCTTCAGCAGACTGAAACGCTGTCCTGTAATTTTCTTTGCAGAAGCACGCTATACAACTACGGTGGCCTGAGAGTCATGTTACAGTACGGAGAGCAGGTATCTGCAAAATTCCGGAATGCTTCATTCGAGCTCACGAAAGTAATGACGGGAGTAGTCGAAGACAAGCCGCAGTGGGAAAAGTGCGTTGATGTCCTGAACGACATGATGCCCGAGCCGGTCGGTTACCTCTATGTACAGCAAAACTTCAGCGAAGATGCCAAACGAGAGGTAACCACAACCACGCCAGGAGGCATGTTCTTTGCGCCATTAGCATTGAAACAAAAAAAAAAGAGAGACATGCGATTGCTGAACAGAGTATTAGTTCCAAGGGGAAAGGCTAAAATGTATTCGGTCCTGATGTGGTGAAGCGAATGCATTCTTTCTATCTCATGTAATGATGTTGCGCGCAGAGGGCAATGAGATTGGGGAAGAAAGTAAAGAAAGGCTTCTTGTAAAAGCCCAGGTTAATATTGAGCGAAAATTAGACATATTACCCGTTCACACAAAAGAAGCCAATGAATACCTTACATAAATCTGGAAATGTTTGCCGCTGATCTAATTTTAATACTTGCGTACGTGCATACGAACTGGGATGTCCGTATGATCCAGATGCAGTGTGCGCTTGCGTATTTCTCTAAATGCTCATGTACAGGGTCATCCACTTCTACCTATAACACGGTCACTGCTTTCAAAGCAACTTTGCGTACGACACGTGCGCTTACGGAGAAAAGTCATTTAGTCAGGTAGGACACAATGACCCTTTTAATATAGTGACCGTGGTATAGCTAAATGTACGCGAGGCTGTACGTCTTTCCAGTGAGCCGCACAAAGCTCCTGTATCTCTTCTGTAGAGTCGAGTATAAATACGGTCAAAAATAGCGTTCGCCAGAGCATTCCAGTTTTCTGTTCCAGGTTCAAGAGCTTACCGAAAGGCTCATGATAGTCTTCAACGAAACGCTTCAGAAGGCTACATGGATGGACAATGAAACAAGGAACGCTGCAGAGGAGAAGGTAATGTGCTACTTTCTTTTATTTCTTGCGAAATGTGAAGATCTACAGCTAGTCTTACTTTGCCGTCCTTTTTAAGCATTATGCTATTAAACAATCCCGATTACCTTCCTACATTGCGGTATTTTGACATCTATCAAAAATTATACCGGCTCATCATAAAGCTACCTCACCATATAATGACTGAAGAACATGCAGTTAGGGTAAACAGCAGTTTGTAAAACGTTTAAGAAAGGTTTTCGAAAACATTTAAACCACATACAAAAGCAAGGAATGCTGTTCCAGCCCCGCCCACTTATTGTAGGGAATGAACGCATCACTTTGGCTCTTCTTTCAGCTTCTTACAATGAAAGCAAAAATAGGATACCCTGACTGGCTGTTCAACACGACCTACCTGGAACAGCTTTACCAATTCGTGAGTATTAGGTCAACTTACACCATATTTTTGACTAGGACCATATTTCTGAGTCACATCTAGAGCATCTCCCGTCCCGAAAACGTATTAAGGTACTTAGCTGCAGGGTAATTAACATTATTTGGTAATTATTTTGCTTTTATATTGCCTTGACCGTTTCCCGGTGTTAATATATCAGAGTGATTCCATTTGAATTTGAAGACAACACAACCAGATATTCTCGTATCCCTGAAAGGCGAGAATTCGCACTTTGTGTTCGCAGCACTACCATCGCTACGTTCTCGTATTTCAAGCTGACGCAGTCAGGGCTCATTGGTGTCGAATAGGAGCCCCCGTTCCCCGCCCCTACAGATGCGGGGATGGTAGTGCGGCTCTGCTATTCTTAAAGTATCTATTACATCATCCATTCGCCGGAGAATTATGAAAACATGTCGCCACTGGCGTCTTGTAGGGGCACAAATAGGGACAAAATTTGAGACTTGAACTTCGGTATTGTCATTGATGCACTTATGCACTTCGAGCAGAAAAAACGCTCTTCGCGCTTCCGATATACTCTATCAGTGCAGTGTAATCTCTCTTTAGATTATATTCGGAATTATTATTTGTTTAATAGCGTAAATTAATCTGTTCCTGCAGGTACCAGTGCTAGGCGACAATTCCTTTCCGCAAATACTGCACTGGCTACAGCATAACCGCTGGATACTGCAAATGCTTAAGCTGCGACAGCCGTACGACAGAGACGAGTAAGTCGTTAACGTTTTCCTTTGTGACTGAGCTAAAGATGTATTCAACTCATTTCAATGTCGTGTACGCCTAATCTAGTTCGTAATGATCGTTAGGATTTACTTTGCCGCAAGTCACTGTTCATGAAGTTTATTAGATGCGATGTCTTAATTTATTTCTATTTTCAAATACATTTTCGTCAATAATTTAGTCATGGTGTTGTTTGGAGAGGGGTAATTTAACAGCAGTAATGGTTACTTCTACTCCAGCAAATCGAATCAGCCATGAGCAGGGGCAAGCAAGGCCATAAGCACCTCTCTTGCAGACATCCTTCCGCAGTAGATTCACAAATCATTTGTTTCTATTTTTCCCTACAGATGGCATATCGGTCCTGCGGTAGTGAACGCCTATTACGACCCAAGCAGCAATGAAATGGGTGAGAACATGCAAATTAGTTATGCATTGCAGCATATATTTTTTTAAAAATGACGATGCAAAAAAAAAAAAAGACATCAACGAAGTCAGACAGACGAGGCATGTTGTTTTCTTCTGTGATCTGTGACGTCTGTTTTGTGCATCGTTTTTTCTCTGTCAAAAAATGCACAAACTTGCTCCCCAAACTTGCTCCCCTAAGCACGGCTAAAGCATGGTCAGTATTAAGAAGCATGATAGACCCCTCAAAAACCAAAACGGCCACAAGAAGAACCCTCCACACCATAGCCCATAAATACTCGGGCACAGAGGCAGAGTTGATCACCGCCATGCACAAGAAATACATAGGAGACCCTACTCCGGCTTGCCAAACTTCATATGCGGGTCAACCAAACCTCTCCCTTGACTCCCCCATATCACTGGCGGAGGTCTACTCCGCCGCCCGTACATTTACAAGAAACACTGCCCCTGGAGGAGACAAAGTCACCTACGCCATGATTAGGAACTTAAGCACCGAACATCTGCAAGACCTAACGAAGTACATTAAAGAAGAACTGTGGGAGAAGGGACAGGTCCCATCAGCTTGGAGACACGCGGATATCATCACCATACCAAAGGCTGGAAAGCCACCGGCTGTGGAGAGTCTCCATCCTATCTCCCTCACTTCTTGCCTGGGAAAACTCTATGAAAAAGTAGTCCACCTCAGGCTAGGCTCCAAAATTACATCCACGAAAACAACATCTTTCCTTCCTGCATGCTGGGCTTCCGCAAGGGACTCTGCACGCAAGATGCTTTCCTCCGGATTAGGGAAGAAGTCATCAACACCATACCCCGAAAAGGCGAAAATTTCATTCTGGCACTAGATCTCAAAGGAGCATTCGACAACATTGGCCACCAAACCATATTGCACGAATTAAACAATATCAACTGCGGGGAGAAAATCTTCAAATACGTGAAGGCTTTCCTCTCAGATCGCACAGCAACCATAGGAATTGGAGAGATCCGATCACCAAAAGTACCCATGCCGAACAAAGGTACACCGCAGGGTTCTGTAATCTCTCCAATGCTATTTAACGTAGCAATGATAAATTTCGCAAAAAAAACTTTTGACCCGCAATGATATGGGCTTCACTTTATACGTGGACGATATCACCATTTGGGCTACTCAGGGATCCTTGGCGCAAAAAGAAGAAGCTCTGCGAGCCGCTATAGACCTAGTCGAGGAATTTGCCGGGGAGAGCGGTCTTCAATGCTCCCCAGAAAAATCCGAACTTATCAGGCTACACAGAAGAAATTACAAGTCCCCAGGAGAAATTCAGCTCTCTCTAGGAGACCAGACAATTCAAGAGAAGGACAAGATCAGAGTTTTGGGGCTGTGGTTGCAAAGCAATTTGAGAGTGGATTATACAGTCAAAACATTCAAAACCACAGTCAACCAAATTTCCAGAATGATTAGAAGGGTGACCTGGCACCGGAAAGGGATGAGGGAGGAGGACACCCTCCGCCTTGTACAAGTTCTAGTCGTTAGCAGGATTACCTACGGGCTCCCATATCACGAAATTAGAATCACTGATAAAAGGGCTATTGACACTATCATAAGAGGAGCCTATAAAACGGCCCTAAACCTCCCGTCAACAACATCAACGGAACGTAGTTGGGCACTCGGAGTGCACAACAACTTCAAGGAGCTCAAGGAGGCGGTTCTAGAGAGTCAGAAACAACGCCTAACAACAACGCAGGCGGGTAGGAAAATCCTGTCAAAACTAGGGCTATGGCAGGCACTAAGAACTTCTGAGATCAAATCACAAATTCCGATATCCACAAGAAACAACATCTATGTGAACCCGATACCCAAGCACATGCACCATGCGTTACAGAAGGGTCGAAGGAAAGCCAGAGTCAAATCATTGGAAAAACAATAGTCTAAAGACGCGGACGTTGTCTACGTGCACATAGGGGCTTACGGCGAGCCTGGCAAGTTCACAATAGCTGCAGTTTACAACCAGAAGAGGCCAATTATTCAGGCTTCGATCTATACCAAGGATCCTGCGGAAGCGGAATCACTGACAATAGCCGTCACCATAAAAACACAAGACCACCAAAAAAAGTCATCACATGTAGTGACGGACTCCCAACCAGCCTGCAGGGACTACCTGGCCGGAAAACCTCACAGAAGAGCGTGTGCAATATTACGTTCCATCTCCCAGACGCACACAATTACATGGACAAGAAGGCCTAGAAGGAAATGAGGTAGCGAATGATCTAGCCCGAGCTCTCACAAACCGGGCGGATCCCCATCCCTACCCCACCTTTCTCCTAGGACCCTACAGCGACAGGCTGGAACACCTACGGTTAGAAAGAAGAATTTTCTCACCACCACACAAACAACTTCCTTCCTCGGACGCTATAGACTGGAGAAAAATACAAACACATTCCCTAATGTTCACATTTTAAATAAGATAAGCCCAACAAAATAGACGAGTTACTGTCCTTGGTGCGGTGCAAGCCCCACACTCTATCACATCTCTTGGAAATGCCAGGACAATCCTGACCCAACGTTACTAGTGTCATGCCCGACACACGAGCAGTGGGAGGCGGCCCTGACCAGCGACAACCTGGACGAGCAAGCCTGGATTATCCAGCTAGTCCGCAACTCAGCTGCTGCCAGCGGAGCCCTGGACTAGGGGCACCGACCACCCAGCTCCTGCGAATTCCTACTGATTATTATGCTCATTAAAAGTTCTTTCTCTCTGGGAATACGAAGAAGTCAGGGAGCTGTCAGATTGTGCCTGCTCGTCTCTGCGAAATCTGTTTGATTTTCCATTTAATACTCGATATATATGTCCCAGATAGCCTATATTGCAAGACCCTGACATGTTATCAGCGGCGGGTGCGGCTCCACAGATGCCGCACCCTGGATCATCACCTGAGTGTTCTGGCGTCGCGTCAGGCCTACCTCTGCAGACTGTGCCAGCTCTGCAATCATCACCCGTCATCCCAACCTGTGTATCATGCGGTCACCTGTCATCACCAGGTACTTCAGGACTCTCACCCTCTGATGCTCATCTACAACACGCATCTGGTCCTTCCACCGCAAGCTGGGATCGGCTGATGCCTACAGGTCAGGATGATTTTCCTGATAGCTCAGATACTTCGTCTGTCATTACCTGTATAGATGCTGCGGCGAAGTCTGCTCAAGAGCCAAATTTATTCAAGTGCCATCGAAGCGTCGCCGCAGCTCGAGGCGGTAGAATTTCAGTGTCAACGCAACTAACGCTTCTAAAGCGCCCAAGTGCAACCTCACAGTAATCATGAAACCAGTAGATACCGGATACCGTATTACTCGCTTTAATCCGCTGGCAATGAGGCAAGCATTTGAATCTCTGGGTCCAGATGCCGTCCTTCAAGTTCGCCCCAACGAGCGGCTTAATCTTCTGGCAGTTGACACCCGAACCACGGTCGCTACTGAACGCCTTTTACAAATACGATCAATAGCAGGAATTGCAGTGCAAGCATACGAGCCCCGACCAAACAACTTTGGCGTAGGAGTAATCAAGGGTGTGCCCCTGGATCTTTCTCAAATAGATATCTACTCGGCACTACTGCAGAGAGTTCCAATAAAATCGGTGCACCGTCTTGGAAATTCCGAAAATATCCGCATTGTTTTTGTGACAGAATCTGCGCCAGAATACGTTATTCTTGGATATACAAGATACCGTGTGCATGAATACATCCAAAAACCACGACAATGTGATAGATGTCAGCGCTTCGGCCATGTGACTACTGCTTGCCGACTAGACTTGCGCTGCCCACGCTGTGGGGGAAATCATGACCGTACCACGTGCCCAAGTGACATCCCCATTTGTCCCAACTGCGGAAAGCAGCATGAGACAACGTTTTCCAGCTGCACTGCCTACGAAAAGGACAAACTAATCTATAAGTACAAGATATCCAACAATACCGACTACAAGTCAGCAAAAGCTGCTTTAATTGACCAAAATCAAATCAGGAGTAGTCATCACAGAAAAACACCATTGACGGGAAAGAAATCACAAGGACAGTCACAGAAAGATGCTGCTGGTCATCCAAGAATTGATGACGTGGTTGAATTTCTTCCTCTTCCGCAACAATTAGAGGTTCAACAACCATCTGTACCAAGCCCACAAAAAATTACCGCACAGCAGCCTCATTTGAGGTGTGCATCCCGGAACCGCTCATGCGAAACCTCTATTCGCAGAAACTCTGACATTTCTAGTTCCCAACTGTGCTCACTTGTTGAGGCTGTTCGTGCTTTTCTTATACCACTCTCCTCGCCGGTGGCGAAAGCCATCCTTACAATTCTTGATTTCATATCTCCTCTCCTCGCGCAAGGGCGGTAGCAGACAATCAGTCGTCTGCTCCAGCCAGCGTGCAAGCCATCCGCCAGGCAGCCGGGCAAGCCAGGCAGACATCTCCTGTTGTCATTAAAATATATATATATATCTCTCTCCCTCTCTCTCTCTCTCTCTCTCTCTCTCTCTCTCTCTCTCTCTCTCTCCAGAATGTATTACGCCGCCATACTTGCTTATTTCTAAATTCACATCTCCAATTTTACTATTGTGAAATCCTTTCTTGATTTGCAATGTCTATTTTTATATCCATGTCATTTTAACCCAGAACTTACGGCATGACAATTCTGCGGCACCATCGTCGCACTGGTCGTCACTAGAACGTGGTGCTTTCTGAAGTCAGGAAGCTGTCGATGAGGCCTACGGATGTTTTCGCGGAGGGTAAGGGAACGCGCTGCATGGGCTTATTACCTAGAGGTCGTTGTAACAGTGGTGCCCAGGCGCATGTTGCTCCTCCATCAGCACGACTTGCACAAGAGTTGGTACTTGAAGCTGTGGGGAAAAAGTCGGCAGTCGACACAGCTTTTGCTGACAACCTTTTATCAATTTTGCCGCCGTTTGTAGCTGCTCTGTCCGGTTGGCGGGCAAAAAAGCCTGGGAGCATTTGTTTTGGTAGTGGCTGTAGTAAGAAGTAAAAGCAAATGCATGGGCCTGCTACTGGCTCTGTAGTTGAGCCACCTCCGCTGCCTCGTACGGACAGAAGAGAAAATAAAGAAGAAACTGCGTCGAGCTTGCGCATACGTCTTTTGAAGGGATAGCTTCACTCTGCTAGGTATATAAAGCCGGGTATCGCCGTGTGCGTAACACGTGGTAACACGACCTTGAGAGCACGTGACAGCTGCTGTGGAGAGGAAGAGTGCAGAGGATAGTCACAAATGCCACGCAAGCAGCAGAGAGGAGGAGGGTGGCAGCAGCATCCCAGCAGATCACCACCACCCCCTGCGGAGAGGAGAACGAGGATAGTTGCCGCACTGCGCATGCGCGCGCCTCCGCGGAGGCCTCGCCCCGCCGCCTTCGCCGGGTTGTCGCGAGGAAGAAAAGCCCCGCAGGTTACCCCAGGTATAGACTAAGGTGTGTCAAAGCCTCCTAGACACTTCAGGTCTGAGCGCTCTTTCCGTGATGTCACCAAGGAGTTTACATCCTCCTTGGAAGTCACACACTTTGACAGAGTGGAGCGAGAAAGCGTCTGCCGTCTTCACATGGGCCAGTAATGATGATTATGATGAAAATATTTATTGACATTGGCTTAGATTAAGGGAAGGCTGGTCGGGTCCCTAGTCCGGGACACCGTTGCTAAAAGCCGCTGCCCGTGCTCTTTCGACGAGGGCTCGCTGTTCCTCGAGGTCCGAGCTGGACAGGGCCGCCTCCCAGCCTTCCCACGTTGGCTGATTTATTATGCCAATACTGGTATTTTGTTTACAAGCCCATACCATATGCTATACGTTTGCCTTCTGGCCACAAACGTTGCACTGGGCCGAAAAGAATACGGGCTCAATGGCGTGAACTGTTGCTGGATTATTAAATGACATAGTTTGTAACCTTTGAAGGTGACACTCTTCTAATTTACTAAGACCCTTAGCGGGCTTCGGGAATGTCTGCCTTTCAAGGCGCAAATGCTGTAATATATCTGAATATGTTTTAACGGAAAGGGGGGGCCTAAATCAGCAAGGCAGGACATAGAAGGATTCAGGGGAAGAAAACCTCGGGCCAAAGCGTGTGCGCGCTCGTTTCCTTCAACTCCCTGGTGACCTGGTACCCATATTAGCTCCTTCTGTGCAGCTGAAGTCCTACATTGACTCAGAATTCTGCAGGCTAGCGGCGTGATTCTGCCACGCATACAGTTTCTACAAGCTGCCTGGGAATCTGTAACTATGTATTTCGATGCGAAGCGCGTTGCGGCTAGCTATCGCCACTTCCTCCATAGCCTGCGTATCCCAGTTACGAACTGAAAGCCCGTCCACGACCTGCATTTGGTGCACCACTGATACTGTTGATATCCCCGTTACAGGACCAGCAGCGTCCACGAAGAAGGCTCTTTCTTCTCTTGAATAAGATTCGTTCATCTTCTTGCTTCTCGCCCCTCGTCTAGCATGATGATGCTCCGAGTGCATGTTTTTGGGAGCGGAAGCGTAAGAAATTTGCTCTTCCACTCTTGAGGTATATCTTTTCTCGCAGCCACTTGTCGTGGAAAGCAAATGTTCAAATTTCCTAGACCCTGCGACCGCTCTTGGTTGTGGCCAGTCGCATTACCTGGCTTGTACGATGGGCGCTAATCAGTTCATCAGCGGTATTGGGCACCCCCAGTTGAAGCAGACGCAGCGTAGATGCTTTCATGGGTAGCCCGAGCGCCTTCTTATAAGCAGTTCGAATGATAACGCCCAGGTGGTTTAGATCGGTTTTCCTCATAGGAAGGTACGGGGCCACGTACACTATCCTGCAGATGAGAAAGGCCTGTATTAGCCTTAGGGTATCTTTTTCTCGAATACCGTTCTTGTTGGTTGCGATCTGAGATAGCATACGGATGAACTGTTCGCACACCGTTCGGAGCTTGGTGATCGCTGCTGCGTTCACACTCTTGGTGTTAGTAAGCAGCCCCAAAACCCTCATTGTCTCCACCTCGGGAATATGGGTATCATGGACCGAGATTTCCAGCGGTGCAGTATGCCCCTTCCCGTGCAGGACGAGGAGCTCCGACTTGTCCGGAGAACCACGCAGTCCGCATCCTTCTGCATGCTTTTGAACCGTAGTAGCAGTCTCTTGGAGGACCTCCTCCATATGTCCCAAGTTGCCCTTCGTTGTCTATATGGTTATGTCATCCTTTTAGAGGGCGCGGCGGATTCCCTTTATGGCATTAAGTTGTTCTGGCAGGTACATGAGGGAAACGTTGAAGAGCAGTGGAGAAAGGACCGCTCCCTCAGGCATCCCCCTGGTGCCCATGGGTATCGGCTCGGACCTTGTGTCGCCAATCTTGATGTGTGCTTGCCTATCTTTCAAGAAAGCCTTGATGTAATTAAAAGTATGCTTTCGCAGTTAGTACCCTGTAGGTTTTCCAGAATCTTGGAGTGATTCACGTTGTCGAAAGCTCCCTTAAGATCCAGCGCAAGTATAGCCCTACTGATGCATTTGCACGGGGGATCGATAACCTCTATCTTCAACTGCAGTACACGTCCGGGGTTGACAAGTGTGGCCTAAACCCCCGAGGCATAATATCTTGGTCTTCTATATACGCTGAAAACCGCATTTGTACCGCCTTCTCCATCAGTTTCCCTGTGAACGACGTAAGCGAAATTGGTCTCAGGTTATTGATGTGCACCTGCTTTCCAGGCTTGGGAATAAAGCTAACATCAGCCGTCTTCCACGCGTCGGGTAACTGTCCACTTTTCCAACACTCGTTGGTGTACTACGTGAGATGTTGAAGCGCTTCCGATTGAGATTGACAAGCAATCCCACCGTCACTCTTTCGTTCCCTGGTGCCGTGCCCCTCCTCATGGCCATAAGCGCCGCCTGTATTTCCTCGACATCGAGCTCTCGATCCAGGTCCGGATTCTCCATGCCCTCATAATCTCTTATTGGCTCATTGTCTTTCACTGTACATAGGTACTTGCTGGTGAGGGCTGCAACCAGCTGCTGGTCCGTGCCTGCGAAGCCATGTAGGGCTCTCTTGAGGTTAGGTTGCTGATCCCCACGGGACTTGGAAGGCTCTATCAAACATCTAAGAAGACTCAAAGCCGCCGTGGTGCTAAGGTGTCCTTGCAGCGAGTCGCATTTAGCCAACCAGTTGGTTTTGGCCAGGGTCCGTGCATACTCTTCTGCTTGCAGTGTTATTGGGCGATCTTGATCATCAGCTTGTGGTTATGTTTTTGATTTTTCCACCGCCGTGTGAGACTTCTTCTGGCCTCCCATAGATGTAGTAGGTGGTTGTCAATGGCCGGAACTCCTTCTGATGTCTGAAGCGTACGTGTAAAGCGGTCCCTCACTCCTAGCAATGACTCTGCCCACTCCTTGTACTTTTCAATGGGCGCGTTAAGCGTAGAGGCTTCCGCCTTTCGGAAAAACGACTAGCTCGTGAGCCGAGCGGTCCCTCTCGGTTTGCGATGCTTATTGTAGTCGAAGCAGATCTTGAGAATGCAGTGGTCACTCCCCAAGGTTTCCTGTGTGTTGTGCCAATCATAGTTTCTAGCTCTCTTAATCAAAGAGAAATCTGGACACGTATCTCTCAAGACACTGTTGCCAATCCTCGTGGGATGCTGCAGGTCAGTAAGAATCGTCAATGCTTGGTCCGAAATGGCTGCAGCGAGTTTCCTGCCCTTAATACCATCCTTCCTATAACCCCACAAGAAGCTATGTGCATTAAAATCCCCCACTATGATGAGAGGTGAACTTTTTGCCAATTGCGCTGCCTTTTGGAAAATCTCATCGAAAGACTCCTCCCTGTTCTTCGATCGACTATGTATGTTCAACACATACGCCCTTCTGCTAGTACATACGTTCGGAATAGCTGAATAAATGTATGTTCCACCTCAGTTACTAACTCCAGTTCGATTGTCACAGCCGTGCAATCCTTATGCCCCAAAATGCAAGTGGATGAAAATACATTCTGCATAGAACGCCGGTGCAGTTTGATTCGTTCAACGAAACGCTGGTTGTGTTCGATTTAACGCCCGGTCACCCACAGCCATAGCTCCCGGTTGGTATCTCATCTTTCGGATCATCTTTATGGCGTTTTATTTGCTGACGGACTACGCCGTGACTTTGTGTCGCTGTTGCAGTCGCTCAGCATCAGTTTCGCTTGGATTTAAAATCAATAAGTTCGTTTTTTTCCCCTGTTGTCAACAAAACATGCTAACTGAAGTAACGTGTGGCATTAGCTTTCTTTACGCTCCTTAATCTAACATACCTCTATACCTAACCATTAGTTAGAGACATAGCTTTTCGCTGCATCCGATTGGGGCCGGAAACATTCACTTTCGAAGTTTTCAGTACTCGCTTTTACTGCTCTTTACAAGGCGGTGCGCTGCTGCATAAAAAACATGCTTACTGTTATTAAAACCCTTTAAACGTACTTGTTTTCGACACACGCGCCGGTGCGGACAAATAAACGGAACACGCTATTTCCTTCTAAACTTTTTCACTGTTTGCATAATTGAAACTGGCAGTAATTATATATGCGAACCGGTAGTAGACGCTAGTGGCCTTTCACTGGAACAATTTTTCTTCTTACCTCCAGTGCAGAAAGCGTGATTTTATAATAACAGAAAAGCGTGCACAGTTTACTTATGTCCGAAATTGTACATGTCCGCTGTGAAGTTAGAACAGAAATAGTAAGCAGACGCAGGGAGAAACATACAAAGCCAGAGCTTTCGAGACTCCCGCCACCCCGGCCTCCCGAGCATTCACCAATGAGTGGTGCCGCCAGTGGCTGATAAATGCAAACTGCGGAATCACACGCTTCTCTTCACTCCGACTCGGCAGACCCCTCCTACGTAAGATGAGAGGGCATTGTCGGGACCCCGTTGTTCGATCTCCCGTACGTAATAGAGCAGCATTGGTCGGAAGCATGAACCACACCCAAGACTCCTGCTATATTTCATTAAGGGATAACGGACATTGTAGTCAAGGAAGGACCGGATGTCTTCCAAATGACAGCCTTCATTCAGTTTCCTGGGCCCACACTCCACTGTACATGGTGGCACGTTCTCAAAAGGTCCACCTCCATGGTCCACTAAAATTAATACTCTATGGCGGTAACTGAGCGCGAGAGGTGTTACACGCGTGCGTTTTCGGCAGCAGCATTTAAATGACTACGTGAAAGTCCTGCGGTGCTAAACTGTGACAGCATTCAAAAGATAGTGTAAGCGACCGCTGTCACTAGCGGACTGTGTCGCCAGATTTCATATTTTATCAAAATTCTGATGCAAGAGTTTTGTTATGCAGCGTTCTGGGTGGTGTCATGCTATTTCGTTCTCATTTAGCTACTCAGCTGTAGACCAGTTTGCGACGTGAGTTCAATATGGTAATAGCTTAAGAGTTCTCCTCATTCTTCGACTTACCAGACATACGATTGGCACCTTGGTTTGCCGTTGTTTCGCATACAGTAAGAGTAAACAACTAGGCGGTATAAAGCGAGCAGAAAATACACGTGATCTACTAACAACTCCGAAGATAACACAATGGCCTTTCTTGCCTTGCAGCATACCCTGCCGGAATCCTTCAAGGTGTCTTCTATGAGCATGGACTTCCCCGGTAAGGCACACTTCCTACATGCGGTAGTAACCTTCAGCAGTTCCATATGTTTTACGGCAACTACTCTGCTGGTTTAACTCCCATAGACAATAACAATATTTCACTGCCGTTAGCAACGCATTAACGTGCAGTAGCAATGCATTTGTAAGAAGATAACCCCATTTAGATTAGGTAAACAGGAATTATAAAATTTGCCTTAATCATTATGCATTCTTCGCATCCTCAGTACCGGAAACCAGTACGCTGCATGGCTTTATTTTGTTCTTCATATTGTTTCCTAAAGCAACGTTGTTAGTAGCTTTTAAGGCACTTAGATCATAGCAAACCTGCTACTAGCATATCGTAAGAGAGAAGAAAGAGATTATTTGAAGCAACATTTAAAATAAATCAATATGTTATCCAGCCGAAACCATCAAGTACGTTAGAACAATTCCAGCGGAATGTCGATATTGTTTTCCTATCTACAGCTGCCATTATATGCCTGACACCACTGTTAACAAGTGCTAAATCATGTGAACTGAAACTTGCATTCGCCTACAGCTCACTCAACTTTGGAGCCATTGGTATGGTGGTCGGCCACGAAATGACGCACGGCTTTGACGACGAGGGTGAGTAGCCGGCAGGAAAGTCTCCTGAAAATTTATCACGTGCTTTATTAATTAGCTGAAAAGGCGTTCTGAGCATTGTTATTTCGATGCCAGTACGAACTAAGAGTCAAGTTCAAAGCGGCTCATCTAAAGACACTTATTGCTGTTGTTCATTCATGTGCCAGTTCAAATATCTTTGTGTTCATGAAACCACGAATTGAGCAATGACATCACGTGCAAGTCTTGTATCTTTTACTGTTAGCACACTGTTTGCTTTTTTAATCGTCACTCAAAAAAAAAAAGATAACGGCTTCAAAGCTGTTAAGAATGTGTGTTTCTTGTGTAATGTTTTGGCTTGATTATTTTTATTGGATTTACATTTATTGTGAAGCACTACTTTACGGGGTAACCGAAGATCACGAGGTACGTATAGGAAGCCTAAATTTAACCGTTCCAGAAAAAAAATAAAACTCGAAGTTGGAGCTTACAATCCACCCAGCAATTTTCCCTGAGAAGCGAGGACAGAATCTCATAGCTGTCACCCGCCTACTTTCCCGCGCTGCGGATTGTATATTGTCTTCGTATTACCATTCGCACACAAGGATTTAAACACACCGCTACGTAATTGCCCAGTTAGGGTGCGTTGAACGGTTGTAAAATGTTATACCGCGCTATCACTATGGTCACCAGTCACTGATTTGAAACCCCTGGTCTTAAACCGAAATCTAAATAAAACGCACCATGCTGGCGCACATACTGCACGTCTGGTCAGCTTAGCTAAATGAGCTGGAATTTTATTGCTCAAATTTCACTTCGGTTAATATGAAACATCCATGACTTCTCACATCGAATCTGAGAAATCTTCCTGTACACTTATGCTTATTACCTGCTTAACTCTGTTGTCTGTTGTCATGTCGTCTGTACTCAGCTTCAGCACTAGCAGGATGGGCACAAGCTTTTATGCATCTTTCAGCAGCACACACAAGCACGCACACACACACGTGCGCAAGAACAGAGTAAAAGTACCCCTCGTGCATTCATAGGAAATATTGGATGCAATATATATGTTAACTGCACATTCATGCCACGACTGGTGACTGATGTTTATCTTCTCCGTGCCCCTGCAGGAAGCCAGTACGATGCCTACGGTGAACTGAAACAGTGGTGGACAAACGAGACACGGGCTCATTTTAAGGATAAGGCCAAGTGCTTCATTGACCAGTACGGAAACATCACTGACAAAGCGACCAACATGTCGGTGAGTTTGCGAACCTCTCATTAAATGGGTTTAGTACTCTTTCGCATATCACAGTTATGATCGACACTGTACCATCATTCGAAAGTATAATTGGGCGAAAGATACATCCAGTCCTCTTTCTGGTCTCATAAATGTGCTTTAGCTAAAGTAAGAATGTAATACATATCAGAAATAACAACATCACCAATTTCGTTCTGGCGTCGCCTTGTATGAGAGTTCTGTACACATTCCTCACACAAGACACCACTGAAAATGGATGATCATTCTGTTGAAATTTCACCATGTATGTATATGCGCACTGTTGAAATTATGTTGATAATCGAGAACATCCCTTCTGGTGCAGTCCTCAGCAAATGTTGAGCGAGTGTTGAATAAGGCCCCATGAGTCTCTTTTGAGCGCAGGTCGAATCTACGCCACCGTAGTTGTGTTTGCTTTTAACTGAAATGCTCTGGAAACTGCAAGTGATGTAATTTGATTATAAATCATCAAGTGCAGAACAACAAAAAGCAGAGTACCAACATTGTTGGCCAACAGCAGGCATGAGCTGGTTTTGCATTAATTAAAAAGCAGTAGTACAGTGATGAGCAGAATTGTCCAGAGCGCGCCGACGGTGCTCTGCTGAGCAAGTGAGTGCCATCTAAGTTAAGCGTCTGGTGCGCATGCGCGGGCAAATCAAAGCAGTGCCAACTTGGGGTTGTCGGCCTCATTTTCACGCAGGCTTGCGTTTCACACCGTCAGGGTCGCGCTGAATGATATGCAACAGCAGATGTCAGGATGAAAAACAACTCGTTTCGAACGAATCACGAGACGGCTAGGCAAGTAAGCGCGAGGTATTCGGTAAGGAGAAGCGCGAGGTAAAACGGGCGCAAATGATAGCATACGATTGTGCCTTTCAAACACATTAAGTTAAGATTGCGAAAATTTGGACTATATACTTGCTTGATGTCCTTTTGTTGTGGAAGCAATATTACGCCTACTAGACCATTTCTTCGCGATAGCCACGTCGCACCATCGCGCACTACTTACCAAGGCCTCATGCCACCGCCTCGTCTAGCAGCTGCTCCTCCGTCGCCTAGCAACGCCATCACGCACGCCCACTCCTCTTGCTGCGAAGGGGATGTGGTTAAGGGTGGCAGTTCCTGGCCCTACGGGCTGGGACGGTAGGTCAAGGCCGCTTGCGGCGGGGGCTAGCCAGCCACCGCATTTTATGTGTTGTAGGCCGTCATTGCACCCGCCACTGCTTCGGTGGTGGACGACGGCTGCTGTTCCGGCACGCGTCTTTCTCTCCCTCTTCCTTTTCCTTTCTTCTCTATTTTCTCTTCTGTCCGCACTGCGTCCGTGTGCTGTGCGATGTCAGAGCACGTTAATGATCCCCAGGTGGTCGAAATTACCGTAGCCCTCCACTACGGCTCCTCTTTCTCTCTTTCCACTTTCACTCCCACCTTCCTCCCTTCCCTTACGGCGCGGTTGCGGTGTCCACAGAAAACAAGTGAGACAGTTACCGCGCCTTTCCCTTCCTATAAATAAATCAGTTTATAAATAAATCGGGCAGCGGAGGTGGCTCAGATACAAAGCCAGTAGCAGACCACTGCATTTTCTTTTCCTTCTTCCTACAGCCACAACAACAACCTCTTGATGCGACTGAAGGAAGAAGGAAAAGAAAATGCACAGGCCTGCTACTGGCTCTGTAGCTGAACCCTCTCCGCTGCCTCGTGAGAGAAGAGAAAATAGAGAAGAAAAAGAAAAGGGGGGGAAAGACGCGCGTCGCAAAAGCAGTCGTCCACCCCCGAAACGGCAGCGGCTGCAATGACGGCCTACAATAATATTAATATTAATTGGTTCACAGATTAAAAAAGAAGGCGTAGTATTTGTCACACTTGTTTCTGTGAACACCTGAACCGTGCCGTAAGGGAAGGGAGGAAGGTGGGAGTGAAAGTGGAAAGAAAGAAAGACAGATAGAAATTCAGTGGCAGGCTAGCCCCTGCAGCAAGCGGCAGAGACCTACCAGTCCCAGCCCCGTAGGGCCAGGAGCAACCACCGTCCTCTCGCAGCTCCACTCGCTCCATGTGGAGAGGGTGTGCTACCGCGAGGTAATACCAGTGCGCTTCAGCTCGGTAGAACAGTTTCGCCATGGACACAGCCACAGAAAAGTCCAGGAGACAGGCTGAGAAGGAGAAGGAGCAACGTGCATATGAAACCGACGAAGAACGTGCCGCCCGATTGCCGAAACGTCGTGAGAGGTATGCAGCTAAGCGTTTCGCTTCTTCTTCTGAGTTTGACGACTACGAGGCGAGCTGCTCGAGTTCCCAGTGTGAGTCCTCTTCTGCAGAGCTAGGCTTACCAAACAGGAATGTTGGAATGCAGCTAGACGGAGACGTCAACATGCAAAATCGACAAATAAAGAGACGTCACATTACTTTACCGGCCACAAGAGCGTGTTCAGGATTAATAGACGAGCTACAAAGCTATGCAAAGGGGAGAAAGACGCGCCTACGTCTAAGACGCACCTACGCTATCGTCTACGTCGATAAAGCGAAGTAGTACAACTAAGCTGCCACAAAGCGGATCATAAGCGTAGCCAAGCATTCGTTGCTTCCGTAACACAACCAGGTTTAAAAAGAGCTAAACCACAGACAATTTTTTTCGCCTTGCCCATATCAGGTTAGCGCGTACCACCACGTTACCACCACGTACCTACAATGAATCGCAGGCGTACTGTCTCATGCCTTCTTTTTGCACTGTGTTCTCACCAACTAGGTACAAGTTGGCCGTTCCATACAGACGCGAAATGTGCCGTCCCTCGTAGATAATTGCGCAGGGCAGATAAACACCGAAAGGCGTTAACGACGCGGCAAGGGGTGTGTATGCAGAAACGTGGGATAAACTATCAGTCGCGCTTCCATTCCTGGCCGTCTCGTGCACTCGTGAAACATGGCTGCATGGCGACGCCCTAACCACCTTCACAGCATCACAAATTCAGGAAGCGTGGCCTTGGCGGCACGAAACGAACTCACAAGGCGGGGCCGGAAAAGGAAGCGATGAGTAGGCACCACTTTGTTTACGGCGCGCATGCTGACGAAAGGTATAGCTCAAACCCAGAGTCTAACGTTAAATGGCGCTGACTTGCTCCGCAGAGCACCGTCAGCGCGCTCTACACAGGGCTGCTCATTACTGTACGGCGCGTCATCTCCTGCTTGCGATCAGTTAACAATTTCGATATTTCTATAACAAAGGGCAACGTGAACCTTTCCTTCGTTACATAATGGTTAGCAACAAATATATCAATAGTATTGACAAGATTATTCTGAACTGCACTTATGCACTGATCTAATGGGTATGTCTTAAGAGTGAAGCATTACGGTGACACTTCCGACTATGACGGAGAAACAGTTCAGGCCATGCGAACGGCTTGCACGGGAGAAACGCGCCGTACGATATCAGCAGGCTGATATCGCAAGGGCGCCGTTCATCTCTGTTTCTTTTTTCTTCCATAGTGAGGCTGACATTGAGATCGGCAGCCCGGTTCGGAGAAGTGTGTCTAGTACTTTATGTGGTCACTTGCGTCGAGTGTACCACTAGTGCAATGTCCTGGCGTGAAAATTCTTACGGCATGTTATCAACCATCAGTGCAGAGAGCTGACCATGCACTTTTAAATTGCTCACGTATTTGCTTAGTGCTCTCATCTTCTATTGTAGAACCTGGCCAATGGTGAAATACTAATTAGATCTTCAAAGCATAATCTAATCGCTACATCATGTTTTTATCCTTTCCACGTAAAACGTGAAAAATATCGGTCAGCGTAACAAGCGCACGAGTTTCTCCGGAACGTACGAAACCGACAATATAAAGTGGACACAAACGAGCGATAGAAAATTAAGACAAACAAAGCGATAATCCTGTTGGCCATCTATTGATTGAACTCGATTTGTGTTGAATATCCACCGTGATTCCGTTATTCCAACAGACGGTCAACAGCCGGATAATCGAGATTGTAAGCCCATTTTTGTAAGAAGAAAGACAGTAAATAATGTAGGCATCTATGGGTATGCGTTCAGACCATGGCCCGTTCGCATCGTTGAAGTCATAAAGAAATGCGGTCACCTGAGCTATAACAAAGCTTTAAACAACTTGCCCTTTCTACGCATGGGCGGAAAAGTGATTTGATTCAGTCATATCCTTAGCACTGAAATGAAGCAGCGTCGACCACCCAATGTACCCTAAAACTGACACCACATTAGTGGACTCTGTTATCGACTGAACTATATTTGCTTACCCAGATAGCTTGAGCCGTTTTTATGAGGAGTAATGTTCTCCGTATTCTCCCTTTCTATATCTGTAGCTCAATGGCAGAAACACCGTGGGTGAAAACATTGCCGACAACGGCGGCCTTCGATTGGCCTTCGAGGTAAGTCCGCAGTCCTCACTCTTCAAACTTTGTTTAACATAGCTCATTTCTGTGACTCAGCAGCACTACCTCAAAAGACAGGTTTGACACCACAGAGGGTTCTCGCACAGGCTCTGTCCACACTATTTGATAATACATCGCGGTATACAGGATGTTCTATGACCGCCACTACAGACGAGCTGGTGAAAACACCAAGTTGGGTTACACTCAAGGCGAATACCCCAAAAATACAAAAATGGACGGCCTCCACCATAGCTCAGCTGATAGGTTAACGGGCGTGATAAACGGTACCCATTTCGAACCTTACTGAAAGCGTGTGGCTGTTCCGTGCGCGGTGGCGTTATGTGCTTGTTCGGCTGAAAAGTCGTCACCGTCGCCGTACCAACAGTTTTAATGTCGCGTAGAAAACACGTGAGCAAAAAAATGTCTGCGACTTGTCTACGCGCTATGCCTAGTTATGAAATCCAAAGTTTTATTGTACTAGGTTTAGCCAATTTTACACGTTTTAAGGCATTAGCCTTCAAGGGCTCATGCTCGCGAATTGAAGAATTCTAGGGGGAACTTTGGATCATTAAACTGTTATGAGGCGAAAGCCTCTCTCGCGCGGTGGTCCGAAGCACGGTGCAATAACATTTCATTTTTCACTCCCACCTTCGCGATGACGCTATAGCGTAAGCTACCAGCCAACATATAGAGCACCGCTTTAACCGAGCCGTATGAACGTGCCTGCCTGGCCTAGGGATAACGTGAATGCAATGGTTTTGACATGCTGGTTATAATACCACCCTCCCATATTAAAGGAGAGGCGCGAGTTAGCAGCTGCTGTCAAACGTAATCTCATGAAGCTGTGCATCCAGTTGGGCTCGGTCATGTCAACTGCCAACTACCGCCTCCCACAATCCCCTCTTCCAGCCTTTGGCTGTAACGGACGGGCGGTCGCCGCGAGTATGAGCGCTTAAGGCTTTCTCCTTAAAACAGAAAGAGGTGCCATAGTGGAGGGCTTCACACCACCTCGCTATATAGTTTCGCCTCATCGCAGTTTAGTGATCTAAAGTGCCCCCTAGACTTTTCATTTTTATCCTCTCGCTTGGAAATAGCTGTATCTCGTCTCCGCATATTGCACCCGCCACTGCTTCGGTGGTGGACGACGGCTGTTGTTGCGGCGCGCGTCTTTCTCTCCCTCTTCTTTTTTCCATTCTTCTCTTTTTTCTCTTCTGTTGTTGTTGTCGTGGCTGTAGGAAGAAGGAAAAGAAAATGCATGGGCCTGCTACTGGCTCTGTAGCTGAGCCACCTCCACTGCCTCGTACAGACAGAAGAGAAAATAGGAAAGAAAAAGAACAGGGAGAGAAAGACGCGCGCCGCAAAAATAGCCGTCGTCCACCACCTAAGCGATGGCGGTACCAATGACGGTCTACAACAAATAAAAATTCGGTGGCTGGCTAGCCCCCGCCGCAAGCGGCGTTGATCTACCGTCCGAGCCCCGTAGGGCCAGGAACTGCCACCCTTCACCCCAGTCCGACCTTCTCTTCTGTCCGCACGAGGCAGCGGAGGTGGCTCAGCTACATAGCCAGAAGCAGGCCCGCGTATTTTCTTTTCCTTCTTCCTACAGCCACAACAACCCGGAACAGTAGGCAGGCATCTAAACGCTGTGCCACTGCGGTGGGGCAAAAAACTTGTTTTTATCCGAAACCTTTACTGCGCCATGTAGTTCAAGCCGCCGAGTATGCTCGGTTTTCATCTTGAATGAGAATAAAAATTCAAATTTCTTTGTTAAGCGTCGTGATCGTCATGTGTCTTTGGGGCATAGTGGCGTACAGGCCACGAAATGGCCCATGGGAATTGTCAAGTGAAGGTCACGTGAGGTGCCGTTAGGTATGCACGGTGTTCACCTTCAGGGTGATTTCACGCCACGCTTTCCGGTCTCTCACTATCTTCCTAACATTACATAACTTCATCTGCAGCGCCTTGAGGATGCCATCTAACCGTCACGTTCGCTGCCTACCCCACTGCCTTTCTTTGGAATGGGGACGTCAACTGACCTCCTCCAATCCTGTGGCCACTGCAGGGTTGTCCAAATCTTCTGACATAATGTATGTAGACTGTTAACAGCGTCATGGTTGAGGTTTCGGAGCAACTCAGCTGGAATGCCATCAATTCCGCTAGCTTTGTACTTAGCAAGGCTGGCTAAGGCCCATTCAACTTCACTCTTCAGGATGCCCGGCTCGAGATCAGTGATCACAACCGTCTTATGTTGGGTTTGCACAACCGGGTCCTTCTTGTACAGTTCTCTGTGTATTCCTACCACCTCTTCTTTATCTCTGAGGCTTGAGTGAGGTCCCTGCCTCGTTTGTCCTTTATTACGCCCAGCTTAGCACAGAAGCTTCCTCTGATATCTTTGATTGTCTTATACAGAGCTCTTGTGTTCCTCAATTGGCTGTTGTCCTCAACTGCTTGGCACAGTATGTTCAGGAAGCCATTCTTATCTCTTCTTGCTATTTTCTGAAAATCCGCATTGAGAACCCTGTATATTTTTCTTTCCCCAATAACTTTTGCCAATCTCCTTTCCTCAGCTATTTGCAAAGCCTCTTCAGATAACCAGTTTGCTCTCTTGTATTTCTTTTCCTTTGGAACTACCTTAGTAGCAACTTCGTGTATTATATTACGAACATCAGTCCACATCTCTTTGGGCTCTCTGTCTTCTAGATCTAATCCTTGAAATCGATTCCTCACTTCCACAGCATCTGCTGATGGAATTTGATCCAGATCATACCTGAAAGGCCGTCTAGTTTTCTGCGTTTTCCTCAATGGAAGCTTAAATTTGGCAACAAGAAGCTGATGATCGGTGCCACAATCGGCCCCAGGCCTTGTTTTTACTGCTTGTATAGCACTTCTCCATCTCTGCCGGCAAATAATATAATAAATCTGATTCCTGTGCAGACCGTCCGGTGAAGTCCATGTGTACAGGCGCCTCCTGTGCTGTTGTAAATGGGTATTCGCTATGGTGAAGTTGTTTTCTTGACAAACATCTACTAGCCTCTGCCCAGCTTCATTTGGCTCACCAAGACCAAACTTGCCTGTAATTCCGGATATTTATTCACTCCCCACCTTAGCATTCCAGTCTCCTATGAGAAAAAGGACGTCTGATGATGGAGTACGGTCTGAAAGGCATTCAGCATAAAATCTCTCAACGTCAGCTTCTTGAGCAGTAGTATTTGGTGCATAGACTTGGATAACTGTTATGTTGAAAGGGTGACCTTGGCTCCGAAGTGAAATCATTCGGTCGTTTTGGGGGTTGTACCCTAGCACTGATTTGCCCATTCTTCTGTTTACTATGAGAGCGACCCCATTCCTTCTCCTGGCTTCGTGCCCACAATAAGACATAATGGTCGCCGGAGTTAAATTCTCCCATTCCGGTCCACTTGAGCTCGCTGATACCCAAGATATCAATGTTCAATCTGTCCATTTCTCGCTTGACGACATCCAGTTTACCTTGCGTCATAGATCTTACATTCCATGTTGCTATGTGATATATCTCCTTGCAACATCGGACTTTTCGGTCGCTTCCCGACACATCCACAACTGAGCGTCCTTTTGGCTTTAGCCCAGCCGCTTCATTCGTCCTGGAGCTATTAGGAATTGCCCTTTGTTTATCCCCAGTAACATGTGGGACGCCTTCCAACCTGGGGGGCTCATTTCCGGCGTCACATCATCAATGCTATTGTTATTTCCTGGCAGGAAATACTGGAGTGGGTTGCCATTACCTTCTCCAGAAAATCACATTTTGTCAGAACTCTCTGCCGTGACCCGCCTATCTTGGGTGGCCCTACACAGCAGCCCCTCGACCACGACAAGGCAGTGATCCATGAAGGGGATCACTGGTAGGTCCCACCTATCTGAGGGGGGGTATGTAGCGGGGGCTAGCCTGCCACCGGTGGTTGTATTTTTTTAGGCCGTCATTGCACCCGCCACCGCGCAGTGGTTACGGCGCTCGACTACTGTTCCCAAGGGCGCGGGATCGAATCCCGGCCTCGGCGGCAGCTTTTCGATGGAGGCGAAAAGCAAGGCGCCCGTGTGCTGTGCGATGTCAGTGCACGTTAAAGAACCCCAGGTGGTCGAAATTTCCGGAGTCCTCCACTACGGCGTCTCTCATAGCCTGAGTTGCTCTGGGACGTTAAAACCCCACCAACCAACCAACCAACTTCGGTGATGGACGACGGCTGTTGCGACGCGCGTCTTTCTCTCTTCCTCTTTTCCTTTCTTTCCTTTCTATTTTCTTCTGTCCGCACGCCCCGCCGCGGTGGTGCAGTGATAAGACGCCCGACTACTGTGCCGAAGTACCCGGGTTCGAACCCGACCTTGGCGGCTGCGTTTCGATGGAGGCGAAACGAAGAGGCGTCCGTGTGCTGTGCGATGTCAGCGCACGTTAAAGATCCCCAGGTGGTCGAAAGTACTCCGTAGCCCTCCACTACGGCTCCTCTTTCTCTCTTTCCACCTTTATCTCCCACCTTCCTCCCTTCCCTTACGGCGCGGTTGCGGTGTCCACAGAAAACAAGTGAGACAGTTACTGCGCCTTTCCCTTCCTATAAATAAACCAGTTCTTTTTTTCTGTCCGCACGAGGCAGTGGAGGTAGCCTAGCTACAGAGCCAGTAGCAGGCCCGTGCACTTTCTTTGTCTTCTTCCTACAGTCGCAACAACAACAACGCCTACATTATAACACTGCGCGAGATGGATGATGAACGCTCTGCTAAAGTTGCGCGTCGGAACACGAAGGCACGTCGGAATCAGGCGCTGAAAAGGCGGCGTGCCGAAGAGACCGATGAATGTTTACGTTGGGAGAAAGGCACAATATGTAATCAAAGCTTTGCAATGAGCGTAGACATGTACATGAAGTTTTCTCTTCACTCTAGAATTAACCAAAGTTAAACCACCAGCTAATTTTTACCCACCCCACTGCGGTGGCTGTTTTTAGGGCGTTCGACATGTCAAACCAAGGACGTGGGTTTCGATCCCGGCCGCCGCGCCAGATTTTCGGTGGAGGCGAAAAGCAAGGCGTTCAACTTCTGTCCGATACTAGTGCGCGGCTAATCCCAGAGTCATCTTTCATATCGCTTCCAATACAAAACTAGTCTCAAAATCAGTACCCAGCTCCTACTGGTTGGCCCTCACCGGCGGACAGGGCCGTGCTTTGCTACTGGTTTTCTGTTGAAAGCACTATGCAATCTGGCCCCGTTTAGTCCAAATTTCCGGTGCTCGCCACTTCGGCATCTCTCATAGTCTGAGTTGCTTTCGGATTTAAAATAGCCTGATTGCAGGCCAGTTGGTGGGACATCGTAAAGATAAAATCGCCGAAACGACAGGACGGAGGCAAGGAGACAACAAAAAGGGGTACTTTGCTTTTGAATGTTAAACATTGTAACCAAAACCACCTTTGTGGCACTACAATTATCACACTCCTAATTGCCTATTATTCAACACCAAAAATAACACATACTTGTTCATCTTCAAGACGGCTCGAATATTACAAAGGCCGAGCAAGAGAACACACATCACGCAAAAAACGCTGATTTAAACCAAACATCGTGGAGAAGACATCAACAAGAAACGATATTGAAGAGTGAAGGTGAAAAGGCTAAACTTAACTAAAGCCCAATGGCGAGAGAGATGAGAGCATAAAGAAAGAGGTGCGACAATGAAAGCGCTAAAAATGGCGGTACGCATTTCTCCCTTCTTGGTATTGAGTTTCTTTGTCGACAAGAAGAATAGAATGCCTTCTCAAACAAAGTTTTGTTTTTATTCTTAGAAATTAGGAAAGGTTCAGTTACTTCCCTTTATGTCATATTTCCAGCCGTGGCTAGGAATTCAGCTTCTAGAGACACGACAACCCCGCTTATTGTACTTCATGCAGTGTACGACCAGACTGCCTCCCTATTTACTCGACAAGCTGCGTTCGTGTTCACTCGGCCTTTCGATAAAGCAACGTTCATGTTGACCGATGTGCTCCATACTAATTTCCTCCTCAATATCAAGCATTGTATTTGCCCTAAGCTAAGTTACCCAAAAAATAAATTGGACTCCACTTCCAGTTTACAGTGGTCGGTTGCCCAGAGGAAGACGAGATGAAGGAAAACCACTGTTGCGTATGCTGCCTGATTTGGTTTCTGGTCGTAGCAGAGGATGGTGATTTTTATTTATTTATGACTGATTGCAGCGAGCCTTCTATCCTTCCAGGTTATAGGAAAAGGAACCATTCTGTAACACGGCATGTGTTGGATTGCTGCACGAACAAGCAACCTGCAAAGTTGAAAGAAGACATGTTGTATTTATCAGTGCAACACTTGATAAATATTCACAGGGTGTGCATGCTACCACAGGATCCCAGAAATTCGTATATGACTTCAGTGGCGCATTCTGCATGCAAGGTGCTGTAGTGTAGCGTACAATGATTGTAGGCGACGAGGATGTACGCTAAGCCCAGCGCCATGTGTAAAGAATGCGGCACTGCAGCCACACATGAAGTTCTGGTATCAACTTTGCGTTGCTTCACGCAGAGGGAGAGTGAATACTAGCGCAACTTGTCTAGTGATTTGGAAGCAATCTGACCATACACTGCTTGAAGTGCAAAAAAAAAAAAAAAAAAAAAAACGGGATAGTCGTGCATTTCTAGAAGAAGCTAGATTTCTCGTCCCGGCTGCAAGCAAGACAGAAAAATAATTGGGACCTTCCTGAATGCTAAGAATGCGGAACATTGTGTCAGCACGCCCTCCATTCTTCATTCGGATAAGGAAATTAAATACCGAGAACGAATAATGCGTACCGCCATGCTTAGCGCTTTCACCTGTTTCTTGTTATCCCTCGCGCATTTAGATTTTAGTTAAGTTTAGCTTTCCCCGTCACTCTTGTTTATTTTTCCTCTGTTCATGGATGGATGGATGGATGGATGGATGGATGGATGGATGGATGGATGGATGGATGGATGGATGGATGGATGGATGGATGGATGGATGGATGGATGGATGGATGGATGGATGGATGGATGGATGGATGGATGGATGGATGGATGGATGGATGGATGGATGGATGGATGGATGGATGGATGGATGGATGGATGGATGGATGGATGGATGGATGGATGGATGGATGGATGGATGGATGGATGGATGGATGGATGGATGGATGGATGGATGGATGGATGGATGGATGGATGGATGGATGGATGGATGGATGGATGGATGGATGGATGGATGGATGGATGGATGGATGGATGGATGGATGGATGGATGGATGGATGGATGGATGGATGGATGGATGGATGGATGGATGGATGGATGGATGGATGGATGGATGGATGGATGGATGGATGGATGGATGGATGGATGGATGGATGGATGGATGGATGGATGGATGGATGGATGGATGGATGGATGGATGGATGGATGGATGGATGGATGGATGGATGGATGGATGGATGGATGGATGGATGGATGGATGGATGGATGGATGGATGGATGGATGGATGGATGGATGGATGGATGGATGGATGGATGGATGGATGGATGGATGGATGGATGGATGGATGGATGGATGGATGGATGGATGGATGGATGGATGGATGGATGGATGGATGGATGGATGGATGGATGGATGGATGGATGGATGGATGGATGGATGGATGGATGGATGGATGGATGGATGGATGGATGGATGGATGGATGGATGGATGGATGGATGGATGGATGGATGGATGGATGGATGGATGGATGGATGGATGGATGGATGGATGGATGGATGGATGGATGGATGGATGGATGGATGGATGGATGGATGGATGGATGGATGGATGGACGGACGGACGGACGGACGGACGGACGGATGGACGGATGGACGGACGGACGGACGGACGGACGGACGGACGGACGGACGGACGGACGGACGGACGGACGGACGGACGGACGGACGTATGTAATATACTATCGGGGACAAAACAAAAGAAAAAGAATTTTAACGTGCAGGTGGTGCCTTCTTTGGCGTTAACTTGATTCCACATTATTTCATGTAAATCTCATCTCTTTTGCAGGCGTACGACAGACTACTGAAAGAGGGCTCTGAAAACGACACCCGCTTAATAGGCTTGGAAGACCTGTCCGCGAAACAGCTTTTATTCATCGGCAACGCAATGGTAAATATGCTTTCTGAGGCGACAATCTATCTGAGCATCATGGTTACTTAGGAACGACACATTCTAATTACAATAAAATGTGGCGACTCGTAAAAGAAATTGATTTCTTGCTTTCCTATATGCGCAGGTATGGTGCAGCACTGTCCGCCCCGAGTATCTCAAACAGGTGATCGAGTACTCTCGACACAGCCCAGAACAGTACAGGTAAGGCTCGGGGAATATATTTCATAATACAGGCACTTAAAGTTGCCACTTTTATAACTTTCAGTTCATCATTCTACATCGTACGTTACTTGTACTCATTCAAAATATTACATATGAAACATTTCTCTAGTTGGCGAAAATATCGGGAAGCATAAATGGGATCAAGAAAAATGACGGTACTATCCTTCAGATAGCGGTAGTAACAGCAGCGAAGTTAATATGCACAATTTTTAGGGTTGTTTTTCTTCGAAAATCTCTGTGGCGATGCTTTTTCCCCATGGGCTAACTAACATGCTCGGGTTTGAATCAAAAATGACTTGGCTTTTTGGCGCTATACGGGAGGCAACATTTCTAGTGAAATGTCACTCCATCTGCAGAGTCTATTCCCCCTTGTTATATTACCGCTTTTGAGCAATGCAAAACAAAAAAATATATACAAAATTTGGTCCCGGAAACTTTATGGCGCCCTCTCCTTATTCTAGCGGTTTTAACAAAAATCCGAGATGGGCGTAATATATTAAAAAAAGCCAAAGTGTATCCAGTTTTTACAAAAACATCTCATTCCATCCATCCTTTTTGGTCCAACCCGTCTCTCTTTACGTGCCCCTCTGTCGATATGCATCGCCATCCATCCAAGCTCTCTGCATCCTACCTTGTCGGAAGCTGCCCTCCTCCTAGACGCTTTTCCTTCCTGGGTGGAGCTTTATTAATCCCTTCTATATGGGTATGAAGATGCCAGAGTATAAGCAAAAGTATAATTTACTTATGTTTTCATGCTACGTTTGTTACGTTCATTTTTTTAGACATATCTTTTTTGTTATTGTTGTTGGTGCGGAGGGGTGGGGGAGTGACTGTCCACCAGTGGTGAATTGTAGCCTTTGAGACATAGATTCTGTTTCTTCTCCAAACCGCTGAATTCGTCGAGCGCATGTCGTACAAGTGTACAGAGATTCGAAATCTTTTAAACGCTCATGATATAACACAAAACATTTCATTTCAAAATGTCGAATTTAGTAGACAAGAGCCTGTGAGCTGCGGAAAGTAGTGTAAGAATGTGCTCAAACAATATACTCTACACCTGAAGCTTTCCTTCAGCTGTCTCGTATGAAACTTATTTTCGATTGTCCAGGTAAGTGTGAAGCAGCGAATACTGATTGAAAGCATACCGGCATTACTAAAAATTATTGAACGCACTGGAACCATGCATCTTCATTGCTAAGAAGCCGACGTATTGTTCTCTTTCTTTCTAGAATTAACGTCCCAATGTCGAACATGCAAGCATTCAGCACTATATTCGAATGCAAAGCGAATTCAACGATGAACCCGGACCACCGGTGTACTCTGTGGTGAGGTTGGCTATCAAAAGAGGATGAGGAAGGAATGCGGCAGCAGTGCAAAAGCCATGAAAAATCCCGCGGTCTGTGCAAAAATAAATTTTGCTTGCCTATTCTTTATTTTTATATCCTGGCACACGAAACAAAAAGGAAGCATTTAATTGGGCGAAATCTTGATTTAAGCAGAAAAAACTCCTGGAGTCAAAATTCACACTCTAGATAATAGCGAACCTTTGAAGTGCGGTTTTTTAGAAGAGCTTCGTGTTCTGCAATAAAACAAATATATTTCATAAGGCACACAGTGAAAGGTTTTAAAGCGAGCACGGTCTCGTAATACTGACCCGATATATGGAGTTTTGACTTAGGGTAACCGAATTTTCCAGATCGTGTGTGTGGTAACCAGATTCAGGGTGCAAGTTCTGTTCACCTTAATTGCTGAAGCTGTAAGAGTTGTGCTGTCAGTTCTTGTTGGGAAGCAAGAGCTCCAAATAAATTTTTCAAAGTGCCCCTACAGTAACATATTGAGGAGTTGCTTTACAAATAAGTAGCTAAAACTAAGTAAACGTCAGCAGTTACAGTGGAGGACGTATTATGGTAAATCCCCCGGACTAAACGGCATAGCCGTTGTATTGTAAAATAATGGCGATGTATGTATGTATGTATGTATGTATGTATGTATGTATGTATGTATGTATGTATGTATGTATGTATGTATGTATGTATGTATGTATGTATGTATGTATGTATGTATGTATGTATGTATGTATGTATGTATGTATGTATGTATGTATGTATGTATGTATGTATGTATGTATGTATGTATGTATGTATAACTTTATTAAGGAGCCGGCAAACGACGGGTTAAAGCGTCGTGACGCTGGCCAAGCGTCGACCCGGGGTTATTATGCCCTACTCTGCACTACCTCATTTGGCCCGTTTGTGGTGGGTTGTGAGGCGTGTGCTTTTCGAGCGCATCCCGGGCCTGCTGGACGGCCCGTAGTTGAATGTCCTAGCCTGTATTTTACACACTTTGAAGTTCCGGCGGGTATGTCCTGGATGCAGCTTCGGTCGGGAACCTGGCACAGTCCCACATGGTGTGCCATTGGTCCACTTGACATACACTGCCCATATCACTCGTGTAGATGTCTGGGTGGAGGACGTATACTAATGTTTATTTCCAACAAAAGATAGGATATCAAGCATTCCGAAGCTGTCAATGCCTAATACTAAAAGGGTTTCATAATCATAGGCTGTGAAGTTCCGTGGTACGAAGATTATTTTTGACCCCTCCACCAGAAATGTTACATAGTCCGAAAGGTCAGAAATTACTATGACACAACCACATGTGGGAGTGACCAAGACGCAGGTGGTAAATTGAACACAACCGAGACTGCAACAGACAGAGCGAGCGTACCAAGGAGCACTTTTTTTCTTGTGATTCTATCCGTATGTGACAATATGATCAACTACCACGTATATAATGCAACAGACGTATTTCAATATAATGAGACCTTGCAAGCATCAATTGAGTGTTCTGGCGGCCAACACCTCAACGGACTACTTGTGCTCCACTTCTGTGCCCAAGGATGCGGGATCGAATCCTGGCAGCTGCAGTCGCTTTTTGAATGAAGGCATAAAGCAGGGCGCCCTTGTGCTGTGAGATGTCAGCGCGCGTTAAAGACCCCCAGGTGCTCGAAATTCCCAGACTCATCCACTATGACGTCTCCCATAGCCTGAGCCGCTTTGGGATGTTAAACCCCAGAAACTAAACCAAACCTTTTCGAAGTCCACTCATGACATGGAATCGCATCATTGAACATTCCTTCCTGCGCACATCACTAACTTGTTCAAACAGTTCAAACAGTCGTCTAAGAAAGAAAGCTACGGCCGTCCTTGTCTCCAGGTTATTCGAAAACTAGAAAATAAACTTGTCTCGAAAATTAAAAACATACACTATGTCTATTTCACTCAATTTGTAGCAAAATATTCGACATATCATTCGAATATTAGCACACCCCTGGTACATATATGCCCACTTTGTTCATTGTTCACAAAAGCGTTGGTTTTCAGATGCCGGTTGAGATAAACACTTCACCGCAGTTTGCTGAGCGAAGTTTCTTCGTGAGATTTTGGATGTAGCGGCCAACGGACGACAGGCAGATGGCTGCAGTTAGGCAGCAACGCCGATGTGAGCAAACAAACGGGCCTGCAGTAACTGTACACATGCGATATATTGCAGATCAAACGGATCTGTCGTGAATGTCCTTAAGAGCACTGAAACTGCGTGCGTCAGAGCTTCTGAGCTCCCGTCGGAGTATGAGTCTCAAATATCAAATCAGCCGGACTGTGTACCCAATGCAGCGCTAAGGCCTCTCCTATATTCCTCCAATATTCCAGATGCATTCAGAAAACCCCAGCTGACTTTTTAACCTCATCCGCCCACCTAAATTTTACCACCTCCTGCTACGCTCAGCTTCACTGCAAAAGATCAGGACACACACAGAAATGCGGCATGTCCAGAATCAATGCGTTGGTGCCAGTAGCATCGCAGTTCGTAGAATGAGGACCAGTTTTGAACGGCTATCGGTGCTACTCGAGGCAGAACGGCCACGCTAACCGTGCACTCAAGGTAGCCATGTTACCAGTTGCCACCGCCACGCATAGTATGCCCATCATGAAGGGAAAAATCAACGTTACTAGAATAAGCTTCAGTTTAAAAACTCCGGATGCTGCGCGGCGCCGCCGCTGCCTTGGGCGGCGAGTGGCGCCGCGCAAGCTTGGTAGCTTTGCGAGTCGAACCAATCTACCAAGCTTCACCGCGCCGGCGCCTTTGCCGGAGGCTGCAGGCATGACGGCAGTGAGGATAGTAAACGAACTAAAGCACTGCGCAGACCTGATTTTCCGACCCGCGCCCATCGTTTGAAGATCGAACCCAACGCGGGCTCATTGCTCCAGGCCTGGGCCCGGACAAGGCCCACGCTGACATGAAGCAAGCCCGAACTGGGCCCGCTCTACCAAGTCTCGCCCTTGTCTAGCAGACAGTCGGAGCGGATTTCTTAAAAATGTACAGTTATGACGAAAAAAGAAATGCTTCACAACACCTTTTTATTTCATCGTATGATTTATTCCTCATTTACATGCAACAGTACATAAAAGAGTCAACATTGTAAATAACGCGCTACGAAACAAAGCGAGTAGAAGAAAAAATTTCCAAAAGACTGCATGAAGTATTTTAAAGAACAAGTTTCCAATTTATCCCAATTGGATAACAATGGATCCCCAACTGGGATCAACTGGGAATGTATTCCTTACACCAACCAGACAAGTTAGGATTTTTGCATGAGGTGTTATTGAAAGAGTGCGAGACTATACTACTAAAGAGACTGTACTACCAAAGCCCTTGTCTGGGCTAGTTGGTTGCTAGATTCGGATATAATTGCTATCACACGAGAAACTGCCCATCTATTTTCTGTACGCACCTTGCACATGCTTCAACCATTAAGTCCGAAGCAAGATTGTGATAAATTTATCAACAATACTGTATGCGCTTAAGAGCCGTAATTTTCTCTGCTATCTGAATTGCTAAATTAGCGCTTGTAGGTGTGCTGTTCACGATTTTTTTTTTCCTTTGGTCATGACTGTATTTCATGTGAATACCTTAGTTTATTATGTCGCCAACGCACTCCTTAATCCTGAATAGGACTGATGGTATATTTAAAATAAATAAATGATACTGCTTAAATGTTTCGTAATCACAAATCAAGATCTAAGGTTTGAGAGCTATAGATTACAGAAATTTTAAATATGGCTTCTTATTAGCAATTAGTTCTTGGGACATAATATTTGCTCAATCACACAGGCTGTCTCCTGCAACTATGCCTCAAGAACCTGTGTTAGCAAGGGCAGAAGAAAAAAACCCCTACATATTCTCGTGAAGCGTTCAATGTCGCACTCCGCATCCCTATGGAGACGAAAAGCAAGACACCTGTTTATTGTGCATGTATTTGCGTTTGAATACCCGGATATTCCTATTGCTGTACGCGCTTATTCGATGCCGTTTATCGTAGCATAGAGATGCTTTTTTTTTTGTTTTGTCTTCTTTTTTTTTTTTCGGGGGGAGGGGGGGAGGCTAAGGCAGAGAAAGGCTATCTTTGAAAAGATGGCTGTCTGCCGAGCTTATGAAGCTTCAAATGGCTAGTCACTAAGGTGACAAACACAAAATCGAGAAGATAAAAAGAGTGCCTTCTGCTAGATCCGACGGAGTGGGCTCAACAAGGAGGTTATATAGTTCTATATAACCTCCTTGGTGCTCACTTATCGCTGAAAATTCCCACTTTTGTAGGCGCGTGCTCATATAAACGGGCTTGCGTCATGCATTGCCGCGGTCCATGAGACCTATACCGTAGTAGAGCTCGCTACAGTGTTTTGCGCTTTTTCGTTTTAAGTTTTTCGTTTGTGTCGTTGAACAGGCGTGCGCACCCAAAGTAATTTGGGCAAACCAATAGCGCTGATTAAAATCGGTCTACAAATGAGATTTCCCTCATTCGGCGTTAACAAATGTACATTTAGTGGCTTATTCAAATCCACTTGAACGATTTTAATGCCGGGATTCCTTCATTTCCGAAAGAAGACTACACAGCTAGCTCTAGCCTGGCCTAGGTCCGCAACCTCAAGCCCTAGCCCGGCCCGGGCCTCGAAAAACAGTCACTTTCAGGCACGGCCCGAGCCATGTAGTGTTCTAAAAGGAACCATTTTATTAATCCTGCTAACAAGTTCATTTTTAAAGCGTGCGTATATCCGTGAGTCCTTTTCACGCTTGAAGGCCCTTTTCGTGATACTACGCAGAGTAAGTCAATGGACGAATAAAGCGTGCGCGCAGACCCGCCCACGCTGACCGGCCCCGTTACCATTCCTACAACTATAAAAAAAAAAGAAAAAAAAAAGCACTGCAAGGTGTGAAGAACTTAGCACGACAACTTGAAGAGAAAAAAAAAGACGTACGCAGCGCGGTCGCCTGCGCTTGTCTACGCTTCCATCCCTCTCCAAATTAGCGCACTTTCTCTCCACAGCAAATTACAGCACCAACTTGCCTGGAAGATATGTTTAGTGCACTCAGTAGTGCATTCGCACTGGATACAAGCTGTCCAAAGATATGATTTGATGCTGTATCGTAACGTTCACATTTAATCCCAATTCACTAATTACGATAATCAATACAGAAGTGCAGTTATATTTGTCATAAGCTATCTAACAAAATAGGATTTGATGCTGCAGCATGAAGGTATAAATTTTATACACGGATAAGTAATTAATAACAACTAAATAATTGCTACACTTAATCTAGCGAAAGTATACTTTACAAAGCTATCCAACAATATATTACTTAATGATGTAGCGTTCATTATAGTCACAGTTTACTAATTAAAGGGTAACAACGAAGAACTATAATTAGTCGAGTGAAATCATGTCAACATAAGCTGCACAGCCACTGCGGACACATTTTATACATACATTGCGTACAGGGCGGGTAATAAGCAAGTGAAGCTACGCATTGATCAATACGCATGTACGCTCATTACATTTCAGATTACTAAACCAACAATAACTAGCAACTGGGAATAGTCCCTATTGATTCTGGCAAATTGCACTACCGGCCGTTCCACATGCCACAATTCTGATATTTCACAACTCCAATTGCCAAGTGTGGCAGGGAAAACATTGCAAAGGCTGCTCTCAAAGCTTTTTGACACATAGACAATTTGTCTTAATTAAAACATGCGCACACAGCTAGTTTCTCAAAAGCAGGCGTGTGGTGTCTGATTGTGAGTACAAATCACGCAAAATATACCAGAAAAGTATAGTCTTCCCAAGTTGGCAAAAACCAGACAAACATCTCGCGCGCGGGCTGCTGCCGCTTTAAGAATGGCTGCTTGTAAGGTTTTACATTAGAGTTCGTAACCGTTTTGTGACTATGAAGGTTGCAGCTATTGAAAAAAAAAAAAAACAATCACATAATTGCTTCAGACAAATTATTACTTCGTAAATGCTGCCTTTCGCACCCCTGCTTTCGCTATCGTTCCAAGGCGTCAGTCAGGAGCCGATTTCGACCGCCGCGCCACCTACGCGCGAAAGGCGCCGGGCGCCGCTTGCGATGTACAGCGAAGGCGGGGAGTTTTCAAACTGGAGCTGCTTCTAGTAACGTTGGGAAAAATGTTATCTGGGGTTTATCCTGCTTTAGCCGATATTACCGTAAGAAAGATGTTTGAAATACCCTGGTCAGAACACGTGGATCGACTCTGATGCCAAGGTATTGTGGGCCAATGAGGAGTAAGGCACATAATATCTAAGATCGTTGCTCTGCTGTTTCACATTAAACTCACGACACACGTACTGCACGCAGGTGCGTGGCCATCGACAGCAAAAAACCAGCCAACGCGCTGTCCTGCATGCATTGCCGGTCACAGGCGCAACCTCTCCAAATGAACCGCTCTATGCGCTCATACATTCGAACTATCGCAGATCCTTTATACCATGGAAACAGACGTGTCTCTGAGAGGACGAAGAGGCGTCCGTGTGCTATGCGATGTCAGTGCACGTTGTTGTTGCGATTGTATGAAGGAAGAAAAGAAAATGCACGTGCCTGCCAACTTAACCATTCTCGGGTGCAGCCATTTGCTACCGACATATCTCCGCGGCCGCACCTGCACGGTAGCCACGATTAACTAGCCTTCGAGCGCCAGAAATATGGCCAAAAATATTTCCACCACACGGTTATTTTGGAGTAAGTTTATTTGCTTTGTCGGAGAGTCGAAATCGAGTCGTTACAATGGGATTTGTTGACATTTACATATTGTCGGTGCTCAATACGCAGCTGGGCTGCTTAGTAGACCATCCTTAGATATCGCGTCAAAAAGTGCGCTGGCTGGAGGTTGGTCGACCAAAACCGGATGTGCCTCTGCTCAACTTGTGGACTGCTCGTCGACAAGCTGAACTGACTGCAACTAGAGAACCAACTTCTACGCAAGCACGTACAAAACTGAATTACATTACTGCTAACGCTCGAAGGTATTAGCGGGATCTCTCACGACGACAATGGCATTTGTGGTGCGAGCAGTTCTCCACACATTCATCGAATGCTTATCTCTGGCGAACTTTCCATGCCATGGAGCATGGAATTCCTGATGCAGCGGCCACAGCATGCTTTGAAGCAAACTTGTCTCCGAATGATTTCGCAAGACAAGCAGCGCGCGAGTTTTTCCCCCAAGTACGACGCATTGCCTGTACCAGTTACAAGAACTTACTTGTGGGGCATGCCAGACCATGTCGATAAACTGTCATCTGCTGCCGACACCGAGGTATTCGCGAGCCCATTCTCCATGCTCGAATTGCCGACACTGAGAGAATCGCGAGCCCATTCTTAATGCTCGAATTGATTGCAGCTATATATGAAGCCAACCGAAAGACAGCGCCCGGTTCGGACTTCATTACGTACGAGGTTTGCAAAAACCTCAGTGGTGAGGCACTTCCTCAACTCCTTGACACCATTAACAAGGTATGGCTAGACGGCGATATACCAAACAGCTGGAAATCGGCTATTGTGATCCCTCTTCCAAAGTCGGGGAAAGCGCCAACAGACCTAAGAAACTTTCGACCTATTTCCTTAACGCCAACAATCTGCAAGCTTGCTGAGAAAATGCTCGCCACACGAATCTCGTGGTGGCTTGAACATCACGGTTTCTACCACTCGGCCAAAATTGGCTTTCGACCGTAGGCAGAGAAGACGAATTGGCTGTCTTGGCGTCCTCAGTATTATCCGCCCGCAGCCACAATGTACGCACCGTCCTCGCCATGGATCCCTCAGTATTATCCGCCCGAAGCCACAATGTACGCACCGTCCTCGCCATGGATCCATGGCGAGGACGGTGCGTACATTGTGGCTGCGGGCGGATAATACTGAGGACGCCAAGACAGCCAATTCGTCTTCTGTGCCTACGGTCGAAAGCCAATTTTGGCCGGGTGGTAGAAACCGTGATGTTCAAGCCACCACGAGATTAGGCTTATGATAACTTCAGTCATGCTGCAATTCTGGATATTCAATTGACATGTTCCATTTACCACTTAGAGTACGCAATTTTGTAAAATCTTTCCTTGAAGGTAGATGATTTGCAATACGCCTCAGTGGCGAGGCCATGGGATCATTTTTCCCTCATCGCGGCGTACCCCAGGGATCTGTGTTGTCACCAACATTATTTAATATTGCGTTTATCTCTTTTGCATGGCGGTTACATAAAATTTCTGATGTTAAATTTTTAATATACGCTGATCACATCACGGTGCGGAGCACACACAACGACCTACCGACTCAATCATCTGCCCTGCAATCAGCTTTGGATATTACGTGTACATATGCATCTTCCATTGGGCTTGAACTTTCCGCCAGTAAAACAACAACATTGAGAAAGGCTCACAGTATTGTAAAATAAAATAAATAAATATCAGTCGCCAAACGCTGGGGCTGCCGTAAACTATCGGCAACATGTATTCGTCTACATCTATCCGGAACCCCACTCCAGGAAAGTTCAACAGCAAAACTATTGGGCTTAATTCATGAGGCAGGAACTCATGGCTATCTAGCACTAAAAAAACAAGCGGTACAGACTCTGGGTCTGATTAGACGCATTGCTCCAAAAGCGGGCGGCGCTCGCTCAGATGTTGCAAGACAGTTGGTGCGGACAGTTGTGCAACCGCGCCTTGTTTATCAAGCTCAATTTCAGCATTTGATAAGGGCACAATGGGATCGGCTTCAGGCTATAAATCGAGAGGCAATGAGTGTCATCACCTGCCTTCATCGCATTACACCAATCGGGGCGCTCCAAGAAAGCGCACAACTAAACACAATAGATGAACTGGTGCAGCAACGACGTGATGCACGTAGGCTTAAAGGCTGGTTCACACTGGCGACTCGCGGAGGTCGCGCGACACGATTCGTCACGGAGGGGGCGATTAGTCACGGAGAGGGCGACCCGAACGAGCCGTCAGCAACCCATTTGATGGAGTCGCCATGGAGTCGCTCGCTGACCGATTTCTTGCGACGCGACTTGAAGTCGCAAAGCTACTGAGCCAATCCGCAGCGCTTCTGCCTTCTTCCAAGGCGGGAAAATTCAAGAGTGCATGCGCGCGTGTGCACGATCGGCTTACTGCGCCCGCAGTTGTTGGGCACACATGTTAAGGAGCACTGCGAGAGTGAAGCGTACTAATCCACGTTTGTACTCGTATCCCTGGTCATGTGCTTGACGCTCGGGCATGAGGCGATTTCGTGATCTGCTATTTCGCGAGAACGCTAACAACAGCGCACACACCACCGCCGCTTCCGTCTTCGTCGAACTATAGCGCGTTGGCGGTCGAAACAGTCCTAAACATAGGAATGACCATAAGATCCGGTTCTTCGCCGATAATTTCACATATTCATACGCGAAATCAGTCCGAATTGATCTACCCCGAGCGCGGTAGCAGAAGCCGTAAAGGCGCGACAGCCGGGCCTTCGTTCAAATCTCGTTCGGAGAGGGGTTTGTCGTGAAGCGAGTCGCATTCCGATGTGAACACTCCCTGTTGATCGACGATTGTCGCCGGTCTCCCCCTCCGTGACGAATCGAGCCGCGCGACCTCCGCGAGTCGCCAGTGTGAACCAGCCTTTAGGCCACTCTCTCACGCAACGTGCGTTCTGGGGGCATATGGTTCGACACATTCACTACTACCGCCGCCACAACGTGTTCTTTCTCCATGACGTTTTGTACAGCTGAGCGATAACAAGCCAATAGATTTACGACGACCGAGAACAGGAAACGGCGTCGTCACTTCCCGAACTATGGAACAAGACGCACGCTTGCACCATATGGTGCCATTATAATTTACGTCGACGCAAGCATCAGAGCCTGCGAAGTGATAACAGCAGTTTACTGTCCTAGCAAGTCTTCAATGAACAAGACATCAACATTTCAATTACCGGAGCCTCCATCTTCTTTTTATGCGGAACTGCCTGCAGTGCAAGAGGCGCTTCGCTCTGTGACCGCCATTCCCATGCTTCCCACGGCCCTTATTGTCATACGTACTGATGCCCTCCAGGTGATGAAGCTACTTAGACGCGTTAGGTAGCCCGGAAATCTGCCAAAACATACACAGTCTAGCGTCTCGCATGCCAAATCCAATTCGTATTGAATGGACTCCGCGTGACCTAAGTGCTCAAAGCCATGCGGATTCTGCGACCCGCCTTTCAAACTCAACCTCGACATGCTACCCTGCTTTTAACAAGAAAGGAGCACCTCCGGCGCCGTACACGTGCTCTTATATCTCCGTGTACGGTAAGCCTCCCCCGCGGTCTAACCCGTGCAGAGAAGGTGGCGCTTCGGAGAATTAGAGTTGGGGTGGCCCTAACACCAGCAGTGATCCCAAAGTGGCCACAATTTCGGTATTTATATCCACACCGTAGGTGCCCAGTATGCAAGTCTAGAAATATAGAAGCTGACATCCACCACCTGCTGTGGCAATGTCCAGCGTTGAAGTCGACGCGGATCCGGCACCTGATGGCAGCTGGCCTTTCCCCCCATAATTCGCAGTCATATGCCGTTTGGACGCTGGGACCGCATCGTCGTTCACTCCTCAATTTTATTGCACCAGCCATCTTTTTTTCATTTATTTGACCACACCCTTCATCCATCATAACATTCCTTTTATGCCCTGAGGCAATAAACTTCGCAAAAAAAAGTGCGCTTCAACTTGGTGTAGTACCCTCTGGAACAGAAAAAAAAATGTTAGTAGCGATGCACAGGACGTACCAACATCAGTAGGTGGTAGAGCTCGTTAAGGACAGAAATGAAGAATGCTTACTCCCATACGTATTCTACTTGAAACCCCCGCTCAACCCGTAGTCTCCGAACCGCGTGCCAGCGACAGATGGCGCCTGATGTCGAGCGTAGGAGCGCACTAGCAGCCTTCATTAGAGGATAAAACATTCTGCTAAGCCACCGCCGCTATCTCGTGCGGCTAGAGGCGGATTGAAAGTGATAAGAAAGAAAAAAGCAAGAAATGCGCGAATCTCAACTTCCGCCGCACGCCACCGAAACGGCGGCAAGTGCAATGACGACATGCGCAACGGATACCAAAACACCAGGAAGCAGGAAGAGGAGGGCGGCTGGGCCAGGTAGGTCACCGCCGCTTGCGGCGGGAGCTAGCCTGCCATCGAATATCTGTGGTAGGCCGCCACTGCACCCGCCACCGCTTCGGTGGTGGTGGACGACGGCTGTTGCGGCGCGCGTCTTTCTCTCCCTCTTCCTTTTCTTTCTTTTCAATTTTCTCTTGTCTGCACGAGGTAGCGGAGATGGCTCCACTACAGAGCCAGTAGTAGACCCATGCGTTTTCTTTTCCTTCTTCCTACAGCCACAACAACAAAACACCAGTGTCGTTGTTCTGGCTATAGGAAGCGGTGGCGGGTGCAAAGACGGCCTACAACAGATAAAAATCGGTGGCAGGCTAGCCCCCGCCGCAAGCGGCGTGACCGACCTGCCCCAGCCCCATCAGAGGAGTGCATGAGGCAGCGGAGGTGGCTCAGCTAGAGCCAGTAGCAGGCCCATGCATTTTCTTTTCCTTCTTCCTATAGCCACAACCACCTCTGAATGCTCTGGGGTGTTTTATACACTTTGTGTACATTTTTTTTAAGCATTCCAGTTGGCACTAATTTCTTCCTTTCAAGGTAATTAAGCATTCATCATGGAAATAAGGCACCTATTTAAAAAGGCTTCAAACATATCTGACAAAGATGTGTCTGGTGCACAGTCTTCTGCATTCTTGCTTTAGACAGAATTTGCTGCCAGTACTGTCTAGGTGTTTTCAAGATTTCTTGACTCAGAGGAATCTTCCAAATGCACACAAAATGAATTCCATGATCCTTACAGTGTTTAATAAATCTGTGTGTTGTAATATTAACTGTCAGCTATTTGCTGTTTGTAGAAATTTTTGTACTGCCTTGTAAAAAAATTTACCATTGGCTTTTTCATTGAGATACTAAAAAAAATATCCTTCTTGAGACCTCAATATGTGGTTTAGGCCAAAAAGATTTGTCCCGATTAAAAGTTTGGCATTTGAAAGGGCTAAGCTTGTATGCAGTTCTGTTTCTTTACTTAATCAGCACGTCAAAAATCAGAAGAAAAACGTTTTAGAGTGTTTTCATCAAAGCTGTTGATTTAACCTAATCTGCAATTCATGGGTTTGGTAAACGAGTAGCAATGGACAACTCTAGAACATAATCTGACACCTAAGGCATACCTTTTGCCATATTCCAAGGCTGTTGAACTAAGCACAACTACACAAGCAAGAAGGGATATGAATACACAGAGAGATTTGGTTTCAGGTAGGTCAAAATTAAAGTGGCATAATGCAAATGAGATGATGAAGCAATGAAGAAATTACAGTATGAAGAAAAACAAAAACAATAAAGCTTAATAGTACACTGATTAAATATAAAAATGTAGACCATTCAGTAGAAGAGGCTATGTCAAATACAGTGCTTCTAGTTCCCAATGAAAACAGTTTATTGACTTTGCATATACTTCAGACTTTCCAGACATTTTGTAAATCTTGCACCAGCAAATGACCTGCACCACTTCTCAAGTGGTGCGCACCACCTGGGCAAACCACCCAACCTTTCGCTACCAGTTTCCTTACTTGTACATTCCTGCAGACACCCTTTAAGTTCATACCATGCCTAAAAATACAGACTGCACAGGCAAGCTCACACAGTAAAAAGAAGTTAGCATCATACATATATATACATCCATGATGCTCTTGAGCCATACCAGGAGATAAGTTAGTTTGATGAACATCGAATTTCTAGCTAGACACAAAATTTGTATGTACTAAGAACTATCTCCCAGAAAACCTTCTCAGAAAAGACTTTCAGGTAACGATTACCACAATGGGCATAAATGCACATGGTCATAAAAGAAGTGTATGGTCAGTGCAGGCTCAAACATCAGTGAAATGTAAATAAATTTTATGATGCACAAAAAGACTATGAGCAACTTAAATTAAGAATAAAACAGGTTTTCCAAAAATCTAAAAAAAGAAAATACAAAGCAGAACTGTTTGCCTGGTCTCGGTATGGGCATAAGTGGAACGGTGTTCCACTTGTAGACTCGTCAAGAGGCATCATGCGACAGTCAGACATTAGGACAAAACAATCTTGCAAAATATCTGCATTTGAACCAACAGGTGTTTTTCTTTTCTTTAGTTGCAGCAATGCAAAGTGTATTCATGGCTTGATGAAGACGCATCTTCTCAGCTCATGTCAAAACTTAGGCAGAGAGCTGTATTTCATTTCATAAGTGGTAAATATTTTGGAAACAGACCTAACAAAACATAGCGTAAATCAGTAAGCTTATTCTCGCTGTTTAGCGGTACTGAACTGCCAACCTACAAAAACAGCCCTCAGCTTTTTTCCTCGTTGCACAGCAGAATTGAAGACGTTCCAAAAACAATGAGGTTACCAGATAGAAAATAACTGATACTATTTTGTCAGTGTAGAAGAACAAGGCCCCCAACTAAACACAGATGTTGAAACACTGAGCTTAATTTATGATGTAGCTGTCACTAGACTGGCAATAAAAGAAGCCCATCAAAAACTTCATCTGATATCATTAAAAGAATTGCATCACATTCTTGAAGGCACAGCAGTCTACAAGCATGTAATCAGTCTACCAATGCTAATCACGCCAGCCATACATGCGACATCATTGGTCACCTTTCAGCACACAACATTGATGAGACCTTCGTTATGTAGCACAAAACAAGAAACTGTGACAATATACCAGTCACAGCATCGCTCAAAGGAACAGTCGAGGAAGGGCCATAAAAGCTTGGAAAAAACGTCCACAGTGACAGTCCCATTTGAGCGCCTTCATGACACTGCTTAAGTTTACAGTACTTGCATTCTATAAAGAGCGCGTTGCCTTGATCAAACTTTACAGGAGAGTTTTGTGATAAAAGTGTAGAGCTCTATAGCCTCCAAGTAAAACAATAGTTCATTAAAGCTCGTCTTGACATCATCCATCTATCCACTGCTGCTAATGTAGCTTGGGGATAAGGTACACCTTTATATTGCAGCTTAACAATAACTATAACCCCATACATGAAGTTCAATCCAGTTGAAACATCTCGTGGGAAGCCACCCAAAAATACAGAGACACGTGATCCCAAAACAACTGCGCATCAGAAAACAGTCCTAAAGAAAGTGTACAAGCCGCTCCTTGAAGGCACTAATGCATTAGGTCAAGTCCTCCCATCATGCAAGACACAGCCAAAACCATGTAAAAACTTCCTCCCAAACATTATGTGAATCCATGATTTGTCTTCTTGACAAGGCCTTGCAGTAGTTTTTAAAAGACACACTACGCTTTGCATGGCGTGATGGCCAAACACAACCACTCCGGCAAACGTGCTTCCCACGACCTTCCAGCACTGCTCGGCGCTGTCGTTGTCCTATAGGATCTTCCTGTCTTCCTAATCAGCGACTGTGCAAAGAAAGGTCGCTACATCGGTAACCAGACTGGGGAAAATCTGTCCCTAGAGCTTGGACCTGAGCATTCCCATCAGCTTCTCAAGCTTCATGGCCTTCCCCATGTCCCCCTTGATCTTCATCTTGCCGCTCATGAAGGCAGCGGTGGGCTTCAGGCTGCCCGCAAACATCTTGAGCAGGCTTTCGCTGTCCATTGTGAAGGTGACGTCGGGAGAGTTGCCTTCGGACGGACGACCCTTACCTACGCTGCCTTGGCCTGAACGAAGGTCGACGAAGAAGTCCTCACCTCCTGCAAAGGAGTGAAGTGAAGGAATGCATCAGCCTACCCAGTTCAGCCACTCGTGCACTGATACCACTGTGGAAAAATTATCACCACCTGGCTGCTTGCCAATTGTGACTCGGCTAGGTAGTGTCTATGTCCCGGTTAGATACCACTTCCATTAAAATGCACCAGAAAATAAGACTATAACAAAAAAGCTGCAAAAGAAACACCAGAACATGGTGGCAAAGTTTCAATGCATTGAGACTATTCTTTGGAGGCAGCACAGGGACGATCACGCTGCAGACTCTTTAAGTTGGTGTGATCTGAGTTCCGATGCCACTACTCTGACTAGAGAATGGCAAGTGCCCACAGCGGGATCCCAAATCTGTGGCTGGAAAGAGCATTCGTTCAACAAGGTTATGTCTGTTGAGCGCATGGTGTTCCGTGTTGACACTGCTATGAAAAAGCTTTAAACTCACTAGCATTACTGCAATGCGTGCATCATCAGGAAGTGACTGTTTCTGTTGTGCCACTATACAATGCTCTGCGTAATACTTGCCCTATATATAAAATTTATGTAGCTAATCACGGGCCCAATTAAAGTATGAGCCACATCCAATAAGAATTTGTTAAAACTGTGCCTCTTGCAACAGTGAAAAGGGTAGGCAAAAGGTAAGCTCTCTGCTTCCTGTTCCTTGCCTGCCCAAAGATTTGGGCCTCGCAGTAGGTCCCTGCCAAAATACACACACAGTTAAAATGCAGTTCAGTGGTTCCTGCTTTGTATAAGAACAGGGCTCATCATTTTTGTTTCAAGACCCAAAATGAAAGCGTTCTGAAGAGCTCCTAAGTCTACATCAATACTCAAGGAGTAACGAACGCAGTTCCCTATTAAAGCGACATTTTCTGCAAGCGAAAAGTGTAGATTTTATTGCACAACAAACTTCTACCAACGAAAACGCACAAGCTGGGTCGGTTTTTGGTGATGTTTTTCACAATGCCTGACCTTCCCTTTTTGTCAAGCTCAACACCGACGCTAATAATGTCTTGCGTATTATATTTTGCATCAACCGTTAGACTTTATTATTGAAGTCAGGTCACTAGCAGCCTCTGGTTTCTCATCATGATGGTATGCCAAAGAGTGAACTCTGCAGCAGCTGCTTTCAACTTTTTTTGTCCTAAAACCTGAAGTTCCTTTGCCAAGAAAAACTTTATTCAGCTGCAAAAAAGGAACAGTTCTGTGGGTACAATGACTTTGTTTTAGGCTGTCGGCCTTGACAGACCAGAAATACAAGTTCTCAATGACCTACAGAAAATCTAAGAGGCCCGAGGCTGCTGAAAATCTACTCCTTTATATTCAACAGTTTCCAAGGACCTGCACGAACCCTGAAGGATCATTACTGAGCACTGTAACAGAATGCCCTCCGGCACGCGATGTCCAATAGAGCCCCTTCTAAACTGTGGTTTGTTCTAAGCTGGTCAATAAAAATTAGAGGGTGTCTTAGATGTCTCTTAAGAGGAGAATGGCAAAAGCCTACTCCTCCTCTATCAATTTCTTCTCATCGTTTGCCTCGTATTGGAGTTTGTTGCAGTGCTACATACGCTACATACAATTATAATTGGTTTACAGGAGCAGAAAGGTGCAGTATCTGTCACACACCATCCAGCAAGTGCTCACGGACGCTACACTATCACTCCTGTTACGTAGCGTTCCTCGGTGCGTGTTTCAAGTGGGGGACTAAAGATGGCAGGAACGCTAGACAAAAAAGCATCTCAGGGAAAATGACAACTCTCGCGCACGGGATTTCATTCCATGAGCCTAGAAAGGCCTTCGTCTTAAAGAGAAAGAAAGAAAGAAAGCCGAAATGAAAGCAAGTGGCCCCTGAGCTCAACAGCTATGCAGAGCAACAGTACAGAGACAAACACTGCCACCTCCTAGCCCCCCTCAAACCATAACAGCACCTGTGCCATGCTATGCAACCACATCGAAAATGTGTTTCCTGTCTACACACATTGCTGCGGCCAATCGCAAAGGGAGCGCATGCTTCTGAATAGCACGGAACAAAAGTGACCACAGACCTCATGCGTGCACCGTTTTGAGAGATGTGACGACAACTAGAAATGCTCCTTTGCCAAAATATAGCCGAGCAGCATATTTTCAGTTTGGCTTCACTTAAATTCTCGACATTCTGCCACTAGCATCAGGTGCGTGCAACAGCAAGTTGTGCCGTTTTCGTAAAATTACTCTGATGCAGACTATTTTCGGTAGTTATTAAGGGCTATTTGATCATTAGGGCTTTCAGATAATTAAAACATTTTCCCCAGCCTTTTGAAGGCCAAATTATTGATGAGATTTTACTCTACTTCAATGTGGGCATTTTTTTTTCAGAACATCCGAGTCTGCTCAGCCTTTCAGTATCCATGCTAGCACGAAAGAACAAAGGCCAAGAGAGGTGGCTTTTCTCAGCGTCTCTTGAATACTGCTGGGAGTTTCCCGACGCAGAGAAGGTCTGGAATCCCTGCCCTAAAGTGACCGGAATCAGTTTTCAATATTTTGTGCCATCTCGTATACCTCTTTCGAAAAACAGTGCAAAAAAAAAAAAAAAAAAGAAGAAAAGAACTGATGAATTCATTATTCTTTCTGCAAAGCACTGCAATGCTGGATTGTTTTTTGTGCCAAAGAAGAGCAGGAACACGTCCCTTGCAACACGTAATGCTGCCACTTAAATGCCAACTGCAAGGAAATTGTTAGCTCCGCAAAAGTTTTTATTTTTCTAGTACTATGTCAAAAGAGAGTAGAGAAAACTAAGCATTCACCCATTAAAAGCAACTGCCTAAGGGATCGTAAGTTTTGAAGCCCTCTTCTAATACTTTTGCAACCTGAGGAAACCAGCGTGAATCCTCTCCAGCATGAGCTGCCGCATACTCCTCGGTACTGCTACTTCCGCAGCTTTCAGTGCAACTACATTAATGGCAGAAAGTTCTTTCGAAAATGGCTTGAGTTCACCTGTCACCAGCTGCCCGCTCACAAAGCACGTCATCACTGTCTGCAGGTAACTGTACCGACTGCTGCGTTAAAAGAGGTGACCCTGTAGCCCAAAGACTACACCGTATAAACCTTAAGCAGATTTTTTTTTTTTGTATTTTGGCGAGATTATGTATAAATGTCGTTTGTGATAAATAATCTTCAGTTGAAAATCAGTGCCCGTGTTACTGTGTGTGTTTACGTCCTCGTTTTTTCGTGCTGTTAAATAATGTGAATCGGATGCCCTGAACACTTTATTACATGGTACATCAATAGCCGTAAAATGAGTTTAGCATGCTTTAAAAAGTTGGAAAAATGCACTCGACTAAGCGGCTGCCGAAACTTGACAATCGCTGTGAGCATCGCTTCCAGTAGCACATACGCTGGCGGCAGTCCTTTTGCATGCATGCAACTGATCGGCGACTGAATGAACAGCAGGACATCCCAGCCTTGGTGATCGTTGAAATCGTAGAGTGCATTTTTCCTGAGGCTCCCAAACTTGAAACCTTGCCACAAATCTCAATGAATCTGCTCTTTCATCTCGAAAGCAATTGCCGTCCTCATAGTTGGCGCCATCTTCAACAGCTGCACAGTCAGGCGATGGCGATGGTAATTTGACCATGCCCTTTGCGCTGCCGCTGTTGCAGGAGAGGAAGTAATTGCCCTGTCACGGATTTATCCACGTTGGCCTGTTCGTGGCACTTACGAAAAGCGTTTGATAACATTTTTTTCTTATTAATTTCTTTTTCATAAAAATTCAGACACATTTTCGTGGTAAAAATCCTCTGGGTGGCCAAAAAGCTATCGTTGTGTTTGATATTCTGTGATAATCGATCGTTATATATGGTTTACTGTTACAAAGTGGCAATGGGAGTTCTGATACATCTTAGGAATTTGATCGTTATAAGCAATACAGTCGAACCCCGCAATAACGAAACCGCCGGGGAAGGAAAACCTTTTCGCTGTCGCGAAAATGGATAAATAAGCACACCCATTACCTTCCAGAACCAAGATTTAATTAAAAAAGTCGCTTATTTTGCTCTGCTTGACACTGCTGTGCAGGAGCTTGACGACTCTGGCTTCGCAGCTTGATAAGCTATGCATAGCTTCATCGTCGTCGTCGTGATCGCCGAGAAAAGTCCGGATCACATCGAATGCATCAAGCACATCACGCGAGCTTACTTGCTTACCTTGTGCTTGGTTTTCGCTATCTTCGTCGTCACTCGCCTCATTTCCTTTGCGCACACTGTCGATAATAGCGTCGTCGCTGAATTCCTCGTGCACGATCAAGTCGGCATCCGCACACAAAAAGTCCTCCAGTTCAACAGCCTCTGGCACCATTGTATCTACACTGCGAAGCGCGTTCCATGCTTCGGTTAGTGGCTGCAGATCGTCACCGCTTGCAGCTTCCGGTTCTGCCAAGGCGTGCTGACCAGCTGCGAAACCGGCGTGCCTGAAGCAGTTCTGGACAAGCGTGGCCGAAGTAGCAATCCACGCGCCGGCAAGCATCTCCAGCGCCATGAAGAGGTCAATTTCCGTCGGTCGCTTCATTTCGATGTTTAGCAACACCCGCTGTATGAGCCTTCTTCGGTACGCAGACTTCACACTTTTGATAACCCCCTGATCAAGAGGCTGGATAACGGATGTGCAGTTCGCGGGGAAAAAAATCAAGCGGATGCTCGTCAGGGCAACGTCTTCAATGTGGTGCGCACTGCAGTTGTCCAAAAAAAGTCAGACAGATCTGCCCTGCTTTCGCATGTCCGTATCAAAGGCTTCCAGCCAGCTTGTGAATATTGCGCGCGTCATCCACGCTTTTTGGTTTGCAGTGCACTGGACCGGAAGCTTTCGGTTACGTTTAAAACACCGTGGAGTCTTGCTCCGGCCGATCACGAGGAGGGGACGCTTGTCAGATCCATCCATGTTTGAGCATAAAAGAATGGTGACCCGCTTTTTGCTCAGCTTGCCGCCATGGCATTTTTTTCCTTTCAGGTCTAGCGTTTTTGAAGGCAACATTTCATAGAAGAAGCCCGTTTCGTCCGCATTATAAATTTCGGAGGGCTTGTACTCGTCCATTACGCCTTCGTAACTTTTCTCCATCCAGGAAGATGCTGCTTCAGCGTCTACGCTCGCACACTCCCTTGACAACACTTTGGCGAATATGCAGTGCCGCGCTTTAAATCGATTTAGCCATCCGGCACTCGCCTTAAAGTTGTCGTGCCCCAGAATGCACGCATAGTCAATCGCCTTTTGCTGCAGGAGGCTTCTAGACAAAGGCACCTTGTTCGCTCTCTAGTCCAGGAACCACTGAAATACGGCTTTGTCCACGTCTTCGTAGACCGGCGCTGCCAAAGTCTTGTTCTGAGCGCGCGCGCCGTTCTGGAGTGCCGCCATGGTGCCATTCCTTATTTCAGAATCGTAGAAAGCGAGCTGCACGGGATACCGAACTCCTCCGCAATATCAGTCTTCTTCCTGCCTTTTTCAGCTTCGGCGATAATTGCAGCCTTTTCCTGCAGCGTCAAAAACTTGTGCTTCTTTACAGGAGGCGGCATGTTTCCGACAGTAAAAAAAAAAAAAAAAAAAAAAAAAAAAAAAAGAAAAAGAAAAAAAAACACTGTACACAGGCAAGTCGCGAGCGGCACAAGGCGGATGGCGAGATCGGCGAGATAGCGTGGTCGCGTGGTCGGCGCACTAGCGAAAAGAAAAAAAAAGGAGGTTCCTTGCTTTTCCCCGGTTGGCCGGCGGTGTCGTCATGTGGCGTGAAACGTCACATACATGTGTAGTGGCCAACAGACAGGCTAGCAAAAAGCCGCTTTCAGCGGGCAAAAAAAAAAAAAAATATATGCTTTGCTATCATCATCATTACCGAACCAACCGAAAGTAAACAAAAATGGCTGCGCCGGTGCTTGTTGGCAGGTGAAATGAACGGGCTCGACTTGTCGGATGAGTGTGCTGCTGCAGTTTCGCCCATTCTATGTTCCCGACTGGCTGATGTGCCGAAAAAATGTTGCAGATCACTACCTCAAACTTTCGTTAATGCGGGACTGCTTTTTAAAAACAATTCGCTGTTGAGAGGGGACAAATGCATTGAACCCTATGGGAGTTCGCCGGGGGCGCCAGAATTTTTCGTTGTCGCGAGAATTTCGTTCTTGAGGGCTTTCGTTATAGAGGGGTTCAACTGTATATCGTTATATCTAGTATCATTCTATGTGGATTACACTGTCTATTCTGTTACAAGCTAACGTCCGGCTACCTGAACAAATTTTTATTTTGTGGTGTCTTCTTCTGTCTCACAGTCACCAAAGAGACACTGCACTTCCAGTGAAGCTTTTTTGAAATTTGGCTTAGAATTGCTTTAGCTGATACAAATTTTTGAAAGATTCTGACCAAGCCAAGCAGCGGCGTCACCAAAATTTGACGTGAAAGAAAAGATATCACAATGTGCCTGAAATTCTAAAACCTTCACCACTGTAACAAGCTAGGACTGACAAGCCACAATTCAGCCTCCAGCCTTTTACTCTGTGCTGTCCACAATCTGTTCACTCCCATCGCGTCTGACTTGAGGAGGGCTTTCAGGTGCCCATTCCAACATTACAATCAGTTAGGATGCTCAACTCTACAACACACAGGTGCAAGCATTATCTGCTAGACACCTCTAAGTTTTTGGAACAACAGTACATACGACCACATCTACTCGTGTATGAGTAGATGTGGCTGAGAGTTTGACCAAGAAAGAAAAGAGTTAGTCGTGAGCATGTCACTCTGTTTTGTGCACATTAAATTCGTTGGATTAGCATGCTGCGCAGTGATAACATCGCAACGTCACAACAGTGGTGGCTTGCCTCGCTGTCTGACTGAGCAAGCCTGGCTTTCAGTATATTCGCTGTATTAAGCTGCAATTGACTTGCGTGCCATCCACTGCCACAAAATCATTAGAATGTGCAACAGCAGCAAACAACTTTTGAAGCAAACAATGCTAAAAGCAGATATCATGATTACGGCTGACTTGGAAATACCCCCCCCCCCCCCTTCGCCTTGTGTAATGAACCCTGCTCCAAATTGATTTTTACTTTTCTTGAGAAAACGTGTTTGTTACGTGAGTGTGCATGACAGCCCATTAAGGATTGTGGAACTTGATCATGATTAGTTTTGTGACATACAGTGAAGTCTCATTGATACGATTCGGCTAAATACGCTTTTCGGCATAATACGTTTTTTTTTTTCGTTCCCGGCCGATGCCCTATAGAGGTAATGCATTTTTGTACGGCTAATACGATCGTATTTCCACGTCGGTTTGGATAATACGATCGTGGAAACGTCTTCCGTAAATCTCGCGCAGTTTCGATTTTCGCGCCAGGAGGCAGCAAAAGTGTCCTAGCGGGATCTGACAGTAGCTGCAGTGGTCGTAACTCCCCTAGCGCTCGTGGCCGATTTTCGATGTTGGACATGACCTTTGCTAGACACGTGTAGGAATCACATCTCTCCAACTATGATGATGACATCAGAGCCAGTCCTTCGCAGAGGGTGGGCAGAGCTACTGAAATTATCGCATCGAGCGGAACTACAGGCACGGCGGACTGAACACGCGACGACATGCGCTTCGTATGCTTGAGGCTTGGCCTGGCTCGGCTCGGCTCGAGTACGGCCGTGCCTCAGCACAGCGTCTGCAGCAGTGTGGCGGCCTCTGGGAGCCATTTTCCCAAGCTCGCACAACAAAAGCGCCGAAGCGCACCGAAGGTTTTTAGCGCCATCTATCCTAAGACATAGTAATCACGGTAAAATCACGTGACCAAGAAGTAGTGATTGGCGCATGCATTGACGATGCTGTAGGCTTTGTTGGCTTTGTGTTTGCCATTTCTCGTTGCCATTTTGGTTTTCCGAGCGTTCAGCTTGCACTTCGCACTTATCGTTTTTGTTTTGGTGCCGCGTTTCACCCGTGCGCTTCACCATGTCTAGGAAGCGTAAAGCGTTATCGCTGAAAGAAAAACTTGATATTCTCGTAAAAGTCGACGACAATCCACAGAAGAAACGTGTCGACCTGGCACGCGAACTTTGTTTGCCTGTCTCCACGCTGAACACGATCGTCGGCAAGCGAGAAGAAATACGGAAAAACATTCAAGTCTTCGGCGCCGGCGTGAAGCAAACAAGGGGCGCCCAGCATGGCAAGATGGAAGAGGTTCTACTGGCGTGGTTCAGGGAAGTAAGGGCGGCGGGCGTGAACGTGGACGGGACAGTTGTTCGCGAGAAAGCTGATGAGATTGCACTCTCGTTGGGCATTGAAGATTTTAAAGCTTCGGGCGGGTGGCTCCATCGTTTTAAAACACGACATGGCCTGTCGTATAAAACCGTTTCCGGCGAAGGGAAGTCTGCCGACCAAAATCAGGTCTCCAACTGGATTTCGACTCTGCCGGCGGTGATTGCTCAATACCAGCCAAGGGACGTGTTCAACGCAGATGAAGCTGGGTTGTTCATCAACCTCCAGCCCGAGAAAAGTCTCAGTATGAAAGGTGAGACGTGTCAAGGTGGAAAAAAAAGCAAAGAAAGAGTCACCGTATTGTTGTGCTGCAATGCTGATGGAACCGAGAAGCTCAAGCCTACCGTCATTGGCAAGTTCTGGAAGCCACGCTGCTTCTCGCGTAACCCACGCCTTCCTGTCGTTTACAAAGCGAATAGGAAGGCATGGATGACCGGAGCCCTTTTCACAGAGTTCCTCACCCATCTGGATGCCCGGATACGTGCCGAGAACCGTAGAATTCTTCTATTTCTCGACAATTGTGCCGCGCACCCTGTCGATACTTCGTGGCTGCAAAACGTCAGAGTAATTTTCCTGCCGCCCAACTGCACCAGCCACTTGCAGCCCCTAGATGCAGGAATCATTAGAAACGTGAAATTTCACTTTAGGAGCTTGTTGGTCAGACGGTTTTTGGCCAAGATTGACCGGAAAGATGCCAGCTTGAAGGTGGATCTTCTTGATGCCATTCATTTTCTAGCGATGTCATGGGATCGCGTCAAACCCGACACCATCGCCAACTGCTTCAAGAAGTGTGGCTTTTTTTGTGCATCTGGCGATACGGAGGAACATGGAGCTGACAGCGCAGAGGTTGACATCCCGGACTGGGGTGACCTCGATGTCGGCGTGTCTCCGGAAGAGTTTGTATCGGAGGACGACCAACTGGCGACATGCGAATTGCGCACCGTCCAAGACATCATTGCAGATGTTACCGCTGAAGAGGAGAGCGACGACGATGACAACCAAGACGCCGGAGATTGCAGCGGCGATCGTCGGCCATTAAATACTGACGGTGCACTCCAAGCTTTGACGGGCTTCGTGGCTTTGTCGCGTCTGCGGAGCTGAGTGAGGAAACTGCTACTCGTTTCTACGAGTTCCAAAAAAGCTTTCTTCAGGACCTCGAAAAGCAAAAAGTGCAACGCAAAGTGACGAATTATTTTAACGTGCTTTAATAAAAGCAAGTTCTGTGCCAAGTATGTATTATTCGCGATCTTTTGGAGTCCGTTTTGGATAATACGATTTTCGGATAATACGCTTTTATTGTCGGAGCCCGTGGGGATCGTATCAACGAGATTCTACTGTATGCAGCAGATCAACAGGCATTCTAGCCAATGCAAATTTCATTGCAGGTGGCCGTTAATGAACTCTGTTCAAGTCTGCCTACACAGGCAACTTTGTGAAGCTGCTGCAACAAACTCTTTCTGCTGCGTTGAATTCCTTACTTCCTGTGTCATGTGCTTTTTGATGCCTTACATAGAGATGATGACTATGGTCAAACAGCGTCATGCTAACCTTCTTCTGGTCTGCATCGGGTGGGATGAAAGGCCCATTTCCCCAAGCATTTCATGCCAGAGAAGCCAAGTAACAGGTTCGGTGAAAGCTTGTGCCCATCTGGAAGCTCAGTGTACGCTCCACGACACTGGGATCCTGAGCCAGCATCTCCAGCTCATGAGCCACACCATTAAAGCAACGAGGACAAGAGGAAGAAGAAGGCTGACCTTTGACTTGGAAGAGGAACAGTCCACCCGTCTGACTGACAAGATCGGAGCTGAGGTTCTTGCCAATCTTGTGCAAGATGCCGTCTACGCCATCCCCGGCGGCTGAACCCTCAGACGGAGCGGCCGCTGGCTGCGGGCTGGTGCCAATGCCCAGTGTTGACACCTGGTCCTGGTCAAATTCGGCGAGGACATCGTCCGGAATGAAGAAGTCGGGCTGCAGCTTCGAGCCTGCATTACATGCAGATGGACGTGACATGTACCCATATTCCAATAGAATGAGATGAATGACAAATTGTGAATTCCGGTGAAAGGAAACCACAAGTTAACAAATCATGGAGCCTGAAATGTTCTTCAAAAGCTTGTACATATGTTTAAGGCAACAGATGTTTAAAATGACCCCAGCTGACTTGAGCAGCCATTGATTTGATCAATTCAAACATGGAGCCTACCACTGGTTTGGAGTTCACATCTATGAGCAGCCCCTTTCTACTCTCTTGTGCATATCCTTTGTGTCCTATGCTTGTGCTGATAAATTCCCGGCCACTGGTGAGTAGCGCCTTAAGAGAAGATAGGTGGCACAGTTTATTTACACCACTGTCTTCTGCAAGCGGCTCCTCATGTTTATCGCCTGAGAAATGTTGGGGCTCCCTTAATTTTAGCACGTTGTTAAGGCTTCAAGTATGCCACTGTTAAGGCTTCAAGTATGCCCCTGTAGGCTTCCTATGCTTGTTATTGATGCAGAGGCTCTATGGTGGAGTATCTAGCCACTTGTTTTCACAGTGAAAGCATCGAAACAACTTGTGCAGCTCTTTGTAGCTAGACTAGTTTCCTAATGCAGTTCGCGGCGTCCGCTTTGCTCACTGCCCTCGCTTCTTTCACCGCCGAGGATTCGAAAGGCTCAGAGAAGGTGGTATGTCCTGTGCACAGAATATTTTTTTCCCACTGCCCTCTATTGTGGCTCGTTTTAAATTTACTTGAGAACAAATATTTATTATGCTCCGTGCTTCTCCAGCAAACGAAATTTTTGCTACCATCATTACAACTATGATGGCCCCTATAGAGCCAGCATGCAACACATAACAGGCTAGCAACCTGTTGTTTTTCACGGTAACTTGATCAGATTGGGTCGCATCCCGTTTTTTGCAGGCAATATCATAAATGGCCCGCTATGTAACAAAAACCAATGCTCTGCAACAAAATTTGATGGCAAAACATCAAGGCAGCTGGGCAACTGGAGCAGTCTTGAAGCAATACTGTGTTTTGGAGAAGGATGGAGCAGGGCAAGTAGTTTGGAGCAGAATGGAGCAGATGAAGCAGCCCTTCCACCCCTGTATCATTTTGTATTTCCTTCTGGTAGTTAGACCTAATGATGTCATAATGACAAAGGCAATGGATATTCAACAACACTGAACAAGGCCATGGTTGCTCCTACAACGCACCACGGTTCAAGATCTACCACACTGAAAAATGTGTGTTAGGGTCAACATGTGACGATGGGTGAAATTAGCACGCCACAGAAATGATGGTAGTTGTGGTTTAGGAATTCTAAAAACTGATATGACTGCTACTAATAGCTGGCTACAAATCTTAAATTACAACTAAGAGTCGACATGTGAAATTACAAAGTTTACTAGAATCAGGATTTAGTAATCCATTTTGCTAGTCAATATATTTCAACTTATTTCTCATGTCTGCAAACATGAATATCGCTTGGCCGAAAAACCCACGTTTTTACTACTACTGAATGGTTGTTTTTTTAAATTGGTGGTGGGTTTCTCTGAAACGACCAGTGTGAAGGAAACCAACAGCAAATGACTGTAAGGAAAGCATAGAGTACTGTTCCGTTCCTTTCTTTTTCTCTTAACTTGTGGTGTTGATCAATAGTGTGATTATTTTAAGGCTGATTGATAAACGACCTCAAAGTAAAAGGAAATCAACTGTAGCCACCAGCAGATCTAAACCTATAACCTCTGAATTTTGCATACAGGGCTCTACCGACTGAGCTATGGTGGTGGTTATCCATTACTCTATTTTTGTGGCTATTTACAGTGCATGCAGTCAAATCCACTTATACAGTAGACCCCTTTATAGTAAAGTCACTGGGACTAGCAAAAATATTTACAATATCAAGGTCTTTACTATATCAGTTGTTGGTGATGACATGGTCCTGAAGACACTGCCTAGTAGCTAAATAGGCACTTACTGAATATGTCTTGTTGCTTAATAAAAAAAGAACTCTGAAATACCTTCCATCTCATTTTTATCATATCTTCATGCAATTTTTTGTTATAAAGATTTTTTACATCTAGTGGAAGTACCTCTTAATCATGAGGACAACATGGCTACGAATGCAACCAAGTTCGATTTCATGTGAAAACCAAGGCCTTGCATGAACATGGTGTCACTTTTTGCTGTTTATGTCTTTTAAAAGGCAATAAATGATAAATGCGCGTGGCACTTCAGTGCTGTAAGACCACACTCGCTGTACCTCCACTTTTTGCCTCCACTGCCTCATGCTTCGTGCTGCACAGTGCTGTGAATGTTCGCCCGTTTCATCCCTTCCCTATTTCTTGCCGCACTTTTACTCTCCTTTACTTTCTGAATGGACCACACCGCCTTCTTTTCATGTTTGTAGACAGCTTTACTTTTTTTTTTCCTATATGCTGAGTGCTTTATCTCATGGCTCCAAGGCCACCGTAAAGTAGGCTTCTCCTGAATGCTGCTAAGCCTGGTAGTAAAGCCGCTTAAAGGAACACTCGATGTTATTTTTCTGTTTTTCTTCAAATATACAAAAAATCTTTGCCTCGCGATTCTAGGTAGTGTGCGGGCGGTGATATCATATCGTGGACATCATCACAGTGGCCAGGCGCACTTTAATATAACCAATTTTTACCAAAGACGTCTTTACTATAAAGGGGGAAAATGCAGTACAGTTTCTATGCAAGATAAACTGGGAATGCAGTTTCACTTTACTATATCAGAGTTTTTATTATATCCGAGTTTACTATAGCGAGGTTCTAGTGTAACAATACTGAGTATCATAAAAATACCATAGTTATAAATGATAATTGTTATAACCAGGTTAAGCCAAAAAAAACAAAGAGATCACAAACTTGAGAGTTTAACGAAGAGAAAGTGGTTCACACTTTTCACTTATTTCAATGGAACGTGTAATCAGTCAGCTTTGACTGCCTCATGGCAATCTTGTTGACATCTCTCTGCAAGACATCCAACTGTTGCAAGTATCCGAGTGAATGATTTTAGCAGAAATTAAGCCCCGGCACCTGTACGGACTTGATCGCGCTTCCTGGTGCGGTTTGGCCGGCAGCGCTGTCGCATACTGTAAAACCTCATTAATTTGAAGTCACTGGGATTGAGAAGAATGTTCAAATTAACCAGGCGCTGGCCACAAGTGGATAACGCCCGCCCCAGTCGTGACGTGATAAGCGAGCACCTGAAAACCAACGGGCTTGCGCAACCAGATGAGCCAGCCAAACAAAGCACTGCCACTCCTGTCAAGTGCGCTGGACAGGAGCTAATGTCAAAAGAAAGATAAACATGCTGTGGTCTTATCGCTGAGCAGCATCTTAGAGTGCTACCAAGAAATTCACTGTGGGCCGCGACAACGGGGCGGAATGAGGAAACACACTAACAAGCCCCGTCGTCTAATTTTTATTTTCTTCTTATCAAATTCTCATGCAACAGCATAAGTGCGGATAGGTTCATTGTGCAAGTGGGTCCACTGCGTGAGCAGATACAGTAATCGATGTGCCGTTAACCCTCTAAACCATGAAGCATCATTAAACAGCGTAGGCCGATATTATGCGCTGTCCGGGCACACTGCAACGTCCCCACTTCTGCAGGGGCACTCTTTGACGGTCAGCAACCACACTGTGGTTTTCTGCACTGGGAACTCAAGAGTTGGGGAGCTACGTCATGTCAAGCATGAGCAACGCTTCGCGGTGCTACTTCACGGCTCCGAGGTGCCGTCGTTTCATTGGTTTGCGGCGAGATTGGGATCGAACATTCAAGCAAAGCACCGAAAACCTTCCAATTAATAGGGCAGATCCCGCCGGCTGCTTCAAACTGTATGGTTGAATTTACATTAGAAATTATGGAACCGCAGAAATTCTTCCAATTATCCGGGGTTTTTGAATTAAGCGAGTTCAAATTATCGAGGTTTTACTTTATATGTAAGTCCATTTTGCTGTTTGGGTTTGCGCTCAGTGACTATACTTAATTGCTATAACTGATTATCTATTATGAGAGCATTGCTATATGTGGTGCCGCGGTTGTTCATTGCTATATCCAGTGAAAGATCGTTAATTCACAACTCGTTAATTCGAAATTTTGGATAATTCGAAATAGTCATCGTGGTCCGGTCCACAGTGCATAGAAGTCTATGCGCGTAACAGCTCGTTAATTCACTCAAAAATTGGCGCCGCCACCCATAATTCGAACTGCGCGCCACCAAGCGGCGCTGTTAAAAACCATCGTTGGAAGCTTTCACGGCAGAACGATAGATGGCACAACCATCGGGGCGCCGCTAGGGTGCTGGAACAAGTACTAAACAGTCTTTCCTGCCGCGACTCCTTCGAGGAACGACTTTTTAGTGTTATCGACCACGGTTTCGTGTTGCATTTCGTGAGCCCTCGTTTTGCACGCCGCTTGTTGTGAGCTTGTGCCCGCGAGATGTGTTCGCGTGGGAAATACTGTGCCAAGACGGTGAAGGAGAAAGTGGCTATTTTACGCGAGGTGGATGAACGGAAGGCCAGCAAAGTGGAAATCGCGAAAAAGCACGGGATTCCACCAAGCACGTTGTCGACATACGTCCAAAATAGGAAGGCCATCGAGGATGCCTATGAAGCCGAAGATTTCGCCAGCAACAGAAAAAGGCTTCGGTTAGCCAAGTATCCGGAAATTGAGACCGCTGTGATCACGTGGGTGAAAGAAATGAGAAGCGCTGACATTCCACTGAGCGGCCCAATTATCATGGCGAAGGCGGCCGATTTCGCCCTGCGCTTGAATGTGGAAGATTTTGTCGCCTCCGAAGGATGGTTTCACCGCTTTAGAGACAGACATAATCTTGTCTTCCGGGTGTTGTCTGGAGAAGCCAAAGAAGTGGATGCAGAAACTTGTGCCACGTGGCGAAGCGGTGCTCTGCAGCAGTACTTAGAAAGCTACTCGGCACATGATATATTCAATGCTGATGAGACGGCTTTGTTTTATAAGCTCCAGCCCGACAGAACAGTAACATTTAAAGGGGACAGCTGCGCTGGCGGCAAGCGAAGCAAAGAGCGGATTACTGTTCTGGTCGCCGCTAATATGACCGGGACGGAGAAGGTCCCTCTTTTTGTTGTCGGCAAGGCACATAAGCCTAGATGTTTCAAGAACATTAGGACGCTGCCGACGGAATACTCCGCCAACAGCAAGGCGTGGATGACGGGCGAATTGTTTAAAAAATGGCTCTTGAAATTCGATCGGAGGATGGAGCTAGGGAAGCGTCAAGTTCTCCTCATTGTGGATAACTGCTCGGCACACAAAGTCGACGCCGAGCTGAAAGCCACAAGGCTCGTCTTTTTGCCCGCCAACACGACTGCGGCCTTGCAGCCGATGGATCAGGGGGTGATCAGAAACATCAAATGTTTCTATAGGCGCCACATGATCGAGCGCATGACTTTGTGCACTGGAAACCAGAAGACCAGCACCATCACATTGCTCACAGCAATGCACATGTTGGTGCGTGCATGGGAGCAGGTCACGCCGTCCACAATTGCAAACTGCTTCCACCACTGTGGCTTTGCTGCCGGAAGTATGAAAGAAAGTGGCGACGATGGGAGTCCGGAGCCTCTGCCTGCAGCTGTGCGTGCTGTGCTGCAGGACGTCAGTTTTGATGATTACGTTGGAGTAGACAGCGATGCAGCAGTGTGCGGTGCCCTAAGTGATGAGGACATTGTCGCTGAAATTGTTGGGGAGCAGTCTGTCCCAGAAGAGGCAGAAGACGAGGACGACGACGAGGAGCAAGAGCCCGTGCGTCCATCCGCGGCAGAAGTTATGGGAGCGCTGAATGTCGCGCGCCTTTTTTTCAGCTTTGAAGAGGGGGAAGAAGACTCCCTGCGTCGCATTCGCATGCTAGAAGACCGAGTGAGTACGGTAGCCCTCAGAGAGAAGAAGCAGAAGATGATAACAGACTTTTTTGCTAAATAAATGTTTTTCGTGCCCTCCGGGCATCAAATGCCTTCATTTTTGCTCACTTTCATTAGTTCGAATTTTGGTTAATTCGAACTGGCCTGGCGGCCCCGTGGAATTTGAATTAACGAGCTTTTACTGTATACTGTTCAAAGCGGTATTGTTAAATGAGGGTTTCACTATACAACCTAAGCTTAACAGTGACCACCAGTGCCAACATCGTCCACAGCGGTGGATGTAGTATGTTCTGCATTACCGTCAGTTTCATGCAAAATGCGATCTAACGACGAAGGTGGGAACTGTGAGAAAACCCTTTTGCGCTACCTACGGCATCAAGGCTACAAGAATTGAGGCCCCTGTTAGGGTCGTTAGGACAGAACTTCATGGGGAACAATATTTCAGTATGCGGTACAAATGAAATAATAAACGGCTGAGTGATTAAAGCCAGCCCTTCAGCAGCAGCACATGAAATTCGGTGAACAACTTTGATCTACACTAACAGCGAAGGAAGGATACGGGAGGCTTGCACAATAGGGCTTGGCAAACAAATAACCACACAGAGCGAAACTGCTAGGTTGAGATAGAGAGTGAAAAGAGAGAAAAACTACAATGATGGCTTGATGCTGAGCATTAGTCAAGGTGTGGTCAAGTTCAGGCCTTTGCCAATGAAGTACCGTATAAACGCGTGTAAGGGCTGCAGTAAGGGCTGCGCCCCCTATTTCTCGAAGCAAATGTTAAAAAAAAAATTTTGTGTAAGGACCGCATGATACTTTCCACGACCCAAGTGGGAATAGCCTTCAAAATGCACCCGCACAGGAGTTTCCAGATGCCGCCCACAGATGGCACCGAGTCATGGGTGATCATCATTATCATATTTTCCCTCCGTCACGAGCTTCCGCAATCCATATCAGCAACAGTATCGCCAGTCCCAGCCACCCTTGCTTTGTTTTGCGACTGTCAAAGGTACACGAGTGTCAAAGGCTCAAGAGGGCCCCGTTTGCGAATGTGCTCGGCAGGATTTTTTCCGTGTGAAACTCCGTGCCTACAGACATTGTATCCCATAGTTTCAAGGTGACCGGGATTTCTAACAGTTTAGACGGGACTGAAGACAATGACTTGTGAGGTGAACGTGCACCAGAGCACAGCACCTACGAGTGACGATTGAATGGTAAATAAACGCCATACTTTCACTGACTTGTCTGTTTTTACTTGAAAAAAAAAAATGTTTCGTAGGTTGTGTGTATGGGCCGCACCCCGAAAACTGGCCTTCGAATCTGAAAAAAAAAGTGCTCCCCTTACAAGCGTTTATACGGTATGTGGTGCTGCTCAGATGTCTGAGGCCAGTGGAAGAACTCACCGGGCACACATGAGTACTGCTCGAAGTCCTGAACACCTTCTTCACGAAGCAGCCGCTCGTCAATGACGAAATTTCCAGTGAAGCTTCGGCTTGGCTTGGTCAGGATGGCATATGCAGCATCAGCCATGATAGTTGGCTTGCGACTTGAGCTCTGGCCATGTTCAGCCCCCATCAGCATCTCGATGGCCGCCGTGTGAATGGCTGTCCATGGGAAGAAAGACAAAATCAGAAATGCTTGATGCTTCTTGACATACCTTCACTACAGGCACCCTGAACACCTCCATGGTGCTAAGACCGAGTCCCTAGAGTTCTCAGCTGTTTAGCACCTTCAGGACCGTGCCCACAGGCTATCGATCAAATGTGACTGATGGTTGCTTTGCACAGACAGCTGAACTTAAATTTTGGTACCCCATTTGACTGCGCCGGCCCACCTAGGATCTAGTTTCACAACCCAAAAGTCCCTATATCTGGGCCCTTTCCTATGTACCATTTTGGAATGCCTACCTATATGCAAACAAAAGCAAAAAACATATTTCTCCTAAATGTCCTTGAAAGCCAATCAAGGTTCCCCGTTTCGTCTTATTTCACTGGTAATATTTCCTGAAAGACGGAAAATTCCCCAAATGAAACATCGCCAGATGCAATTTACTGCTTATCATGCGCCTTCTATGTGTCTGACGCGTGCTATTAGGGCTTCTTTCACTCAAACTAACTACCTTTCAATTGTTCCAAAATACCATGCTAGCCTTCCCAAAGCAGACAGGTGTCATAGAGCAGATGGCACTTCCTCATGCACTGATATGAAACAATACCTAGCCAACAATTTGTCTGCGTGGCAAGTGTTGCAGCGATTTCGCTCACTTACGAGTTTCAGAAACAACTGCGACCTCCGCACGGACACTTGCTTTAACACTTTCCTGTTCGCGCCTACTCCCATCAAAAGCCCGCTCAGCGAATACTGTCAATAGAAAGCTAAAATTTGCTGCAATGTTGCATTGGTCCTTGTAAAAAACATATACTTTGAAAATTTTTTGTTTTATTTGTGACAAGAAACTCTGATACTTTTGTGTGTTATTTTTTTCACTAGACTTTTTTGCTGATAGTTTTTTTTTTCATCGCTTACTCAATAAATATGTTTATTGTCCCTAATACCCTTGTGAAGAGGAATTCTTCCTGTATAATTTGATACCATACACTACTGTGCCAAGGAAGTTTTGTTAAGAAAAAAAAAGTTATTAATGACACCACCCAAAAACCACCCCTTTTCCTTCGGACAGGAAAGTGTTAATTCAAGCTTCCAGTTTACTTATGAAGCCAAAAGCTTACTGCATTTTCTTTTCACAAGCAAATGCCAGGAGTTTACTTATGCAAAAAAAAACAAAGAAATGTACTCAAATAATGCACAGCCTAAAACACTCACCTGTTTTGGGCCAGACCGCGTTGACAGCAATGCCATCTGCTCGCAGTTCCTCAGCAAGGCCCAGGACACACATGGACATCCCGTACTTGGACATGGTATAAGCTGCATGACACGGCGAAACATCAACATATGAGGCCCTAACAACTGCATTCGTGTGACAATAAACCACGTAAAATGACTGTCACAGCAACCACAGGATGCCAGATGGCTTTACACAAACCATCACTAAGTCCCAACAGCCATTCTTGAAGTCAACAGTGAAGAGAAGAAGAAAGATAGTGTACGAGATATCAGTGCAATGGAATTCATGACTCCTGCCAGCTTCACCGTCGTAGATAAGGCCAAAGTAGTCCTAAAGGGTCCTTTCTAGCTCATTCCAGAATTTCTCTTCAAACTTGCTGCAAGGCAGCGCATAAAACAGTGAACTAAATAATGCTCAGGCTATTCTTTACTGCGCCACTGAAGTGTGGTGAAGGATGATGATGATGTCACAGATGGTAAAGGTTTTAAACTTCTGCTGTCTACACACGCAACCTAGTGAGCATCCTTGCATGCCACCAAAAGATGCCAGGCTTCCTTATTGTGGTAACACATTGTTAACTCAATCCCTGCCAATTTTGAAATTCTAATACATTCTAAACTAATGCATTTTCCCCTCTGAGTTATTCATAACTCGCTCTCGCGCTACCATCTACTAGCCTTCCTGGTTCGCTCAGATGATATAGACTGCCTCGGAGAGGAAATGGTCCCGGGTTCGAACCCTAGACCAGGACAAGTTTTTCTTTAACTATGAAGTTTCTGAGAAAGCTGTTTCGCTTTCTTGTGTTGCCGTATGGCTGCGCTTGGGTGTATGCCAATGAGTAATCACTCCCTTAATACAAATTCTACACCACGTTAAGTTTTCCCCTAAACTTTGAACTACAGCTCGTAGTCTCATAATGAGAGCTGCGATGGAGATGACGGCAGCTACTGCTGCTCCAGTCACACCGCGACCTTAGCGCAATTGCGGAACGTTTAATAACTTTTCATAGTAAGGTTTAAAAACCTTTAATAACCTAGACTAACAGGGTTTTACTGCAAGCACTTTCAAGGGGATTTCTCCTGCATTTAATACTTATTCTGGCTTCCATTCTGCATTGTCTTTTTGAGCCTTTACATGATAACTGAAAATTGCAAACTTGTTTCAAATTCATTACAAACAGGTTTAAATGTATCAGGTGCAATGCTTTCAAAGCTAGTGCTCTTCTTTTCACTATTCACCTCCACAGTGAGAAAAATAGTGCATTACTTGCAGTAAGAAGAAAATAAGTCAATTCCATTATCATATTTACTGCAATGCTCAAAAATGACAAAAGAACTTTCCGGACCAATAGCCTCCAAGCTTGCTGCATGCTAAATTTGTCATAGGTTTCCACTAATCCCACAAACATCCCACAAACATGCTCCCAAAGACATAGGTCCAGTGCAGTGATATCAAACAACTCCTCTCGCAGCATATTTTATATAGTCTGCCCTTTAAAGACATCACAAACCTCGATTGTGAACGTGTACGCAATCCAAGGATTCCACGTCGCGCACTGTAAGCAAGGATACTTGACCATTCTCTTGTACTGTTATGAAATCAAGGCGGAGCATCTACGTGGAACTTTGCTGTCTGCGAAGACCTTGCTCGCGACGCTCGCCCAATTTTTTCATGAACATATATTAGACAAAATAAAGCTCCAATAGTGTAAAAAACGTAAGAGTGCTTGAATTGAGACAGTGCATTTCGGGCAGCTCATATCACCATAATATGATTGAGAGGAACTAATCCAAGAAGTTCATTTCTGCACACCGTTATATTCATTGGTAAGTTCAATGCAAATTTTGAAATAAAAATTTCAGCAATACAAAAATGGCACAAAAAAAAAAAGCAAGTCCAGAAATAACATTTCTTTGTGAGATGGCTTCAAATTTGTGCACTCTGAATTTCTTGCCACGAAAGAGTCATGTCTTAGACTTCCTATCCTGCAGACATGCTGATCAATACACCAGTGCCTGCTCTTTATTTCTTATGTTCCATAGCACAGCACCTGTCTTCTCTAAGCTTGACGATACTGAAGCAAGAAAAACCCTCTATACGTTTTGCAAGTGTCTACTACCATTTAAAATGATATGAAAATTGCATACGGCCTCAACACATAAAATGACTACCCAATGTCATGGCAGCTCATTTGCATGCTGGCAAGAAAAGTTTACAACATTAAATCCTTGCCTGGCTGCACAATCTGAAGCACTGGGAGAAGTTGCGTTTGTCAGAGGAGACCACTGAGGTTGCTTCCAAGAATCTCTGCATTGGCCACAACTCAAAACCTTTAGTGCACCTCACTGGACATCAGGGTGTGTACAAAACCTGCGAGCAGTCACAAAGTGGTAGCAAATACTACCATTCTTTTGAAGGCTTCAAGAAAACCAGAAGGCAAGGCTACCTGCCAGCAGCGCAGTTTGCTAAGTTATTCCTGCTTCCTTCCCTGCAGTCCTGTTGCATTTGTGCTTCACTCTGGTTGTTATTTGGAAACTCACTGGCCCTCCAAATTTGGATCGAGAAATTTCAAACAGCCCTACCTTCATTCAAGAAAATGTACAACTTACGTTTTGAGTTTCGAATATGTGTGCTATATATGGCTGGTTTTGTGTATTATGGCTTTTTGCTGCTAAATGCAAGCAGCTTCAATGTGATGCAGAAGAAAGACAGAGCATTGAAAAGACTTCTCCACATCTGGCAACAACATTAATGCGGTGTGCACCAGCTCAGGGCAGTGTAAAGCACCACGCTCCCCAGAAGCGTAAGGTATGAACTACTCCTCAAACAAGAGTGTGCACATCTGACAACTGAGCACTAATCAGCCATTGCAGCCTTGTGTCAGAAGCTTCCTCATATATCGCAGAACTTACAGGAGGGCTCAGTCCCCTCTTCTGGACATTCCCTCCCTCACCCGTGTGCTATGGCCCCGTCTTGGCAAGGCAGTGCACAGTGGGGAGATTCAGTCTCTCGTGTGCCACTCTCGCAACAGCACGGTCATGGAAATTCAAGTTTCTGATGTGTCTCACATGGTGAGCTCATCACCTCGTCCTCTCGTACACCTGCCGCTGCCGATAAACTATCTGACTGTGGAACTTCCACGGAACCTCAAAGCTCAGAGAAAATATTTTCGCTCTGTGCTGTTGCCTCAAAAAAAAAAAAAAAAAAAGAATGTTTCTACCTTTTTTTTAAACAATGATTTTCCTTGATAATTGCTTATTGTATCTTTACTGTGGCTCTCTGTTCATTTTAAATTTTGAATACTTGTTTCTTGTAACTTTGTATTCTCCTCTTCATCACTGTACAGTCGAGGACCGATTTTTCAGACTCTCAACGGACCGCGAAAATGGCCGAAAAAATAAATGTGCACCAAAAAAGCTCAATTTATTGCCATTATCGACTTTGAGGCCAGAAAAAGTGATGAATGCTTTTCTGCACCATGCTCCGCTTCCGTGCTAACAGGCCCGCCTGAATTTCGCTTGCATCAGCTCAGCTTACATCGGCGGCGCTGCTGCAGGTGAGCCCTCGTCGTCATCGTTCTCAGACTCCACAAGCACTTGGCGAATAATTTCTGCATCTGTGAGCCCAGCGCACAGTTCTAACTCGTGGTCCACGTCTGTGAGACGGTCGATGGAATTTCGACACCTGCAGTGCGAAGGTTGCCAATGGGCTGCTCACTGCCTGACAGCTGCACGATGACACACTCCTCGTCCAAGGCAGCCGACTCGTCATTCAGCACAATCCCACGTGGCGGAAGCAATTGCACAGCGTTCTGGGTGCCCCCGACTTCCACTTATCTCTTCTTGCCTCCGAATTTAAGTTTTTAGATGCTGTTATCCATTAACCATTTTTTTTGGGTGTTTCGTTACTTTTTTGATGGTCGCATCCCCTTCCCCTATATTTCAACCCACCCTTCTTTCCCTTTGAAACTTCGCCTATATGAGCTCCCTCGTAGTTGTCATTAAAATTTAGTTGTGAGTAACGCCTGTGTCTCGTCTTCTTTCTTGTGGTGTGTTTCGTTCGGCGCAGTTTTTCACCAACTCAAGTATGCACCAACTAGCCCAAGAAGCTGTGTTAATACTCTGTGGTAAAATAAACTGCATATTGCAATGCTCTCATGGTAAATTAAAGATTATAAGAATTAAATTATGTCACTGAACATCAACCCAAAGAGCAAAGGACTCACAAATGCAGTAAAACATCGATAATTCGAACTCGCCAAATTCGAAATCCCAGATAATTCAAAGAATATCTGCGGACCTGCAATTTTTAGCATAAATTTAGCCGCACTTATGCCACTGAAAACTTGGGGGGAAAAAAATTGTTGAAGCAGAATGTTGCTCCGTTTCGCGCCGCCATCACCGCAGTTCGCAGCGCATTTCTTAGCAGGGCGCCAAGATGCTGCTCATTGATGACATCAAACCGCGTTTATCTTTTCGTGTTAGTCCCTGCAGTAGGCGTGTGAATGGGGGGAGGGGGGGCAGACTTGGCAGTGCCAGCACCCCCGGGCAGGAGGGCCGGCAGCGCCTTGCTCTGCTCGTCCGGTTATGCAGGCCTGTTAGTTTTCAGTATTTGCTTTATCACGCCACCACGACAGGAGCAGGCCCGTCCGCTGCCATAAAATCATTAGAATGCGCTTGAGCGAACTATGCTAAAAAGGCGGCATCATGATCGCGGCCGATTACGTGCTTATGATGATGAAGGTATTACAAACATGTTCTCGCAATGTAATTGTTTGCCTGGGCCACATTTTTTTAGCAGTGTTCAGTTAATTTGGAAACCGAGTTAATTCAAGCATTTTTCTCGGTTCCAATGACTTGGAACCAACGAGGTTTTACTATACCGCAACCGTGCCAGCCAAGCCACACCAGGAAGCAATAAGAATGATCAAGTCTGTGCCGGGACTTCATTTTTGCTAAAATGCTAAAATCTTTCACTTGGATACTTACAACAGTTGAACGCCTTGCAGGGGGATGTCAACAAGATTGGCGTGAGGCAGTTAAATCTCAATGATTACAGGTTTCTGCCTCGGATTAAGAAAAAAGTGCGAGACACTTTTCACTCATTAAGAGTTTGTGTTTTCTTTGCTTTTTAACCCAGTTATAACAATTATCGGTTATAAAACAATGGTATTTCCATAGCACTCCAATATTTCTATAAGTGGGTTTGACTGCAGTCAGAATTCTCATCTGTTATTTACCGAACCGCCTTGCGTTGCAATCTTGTCGTCAAAACTTTTAGTAGTGTTCCCGTTGCTATTCGTGTCAACTGAGCTATTCACTACAAAACATCCAGTTGTCAGCAGCAAAAGTGACTCCAGTCAACCACACATCAACACACAAGCTTCACTGGCTGGCTGGCCCAACTAAACTGTGTCTGCAAACCTCGTTAGAGGGAAGGCCGGTAAACATAAAGGGGATCCCGTGCCTCTGCCCACCGTAAAGGCAGAGGTTTGCAACAATACGACAAGAATGAATCTGCACGAAGAGTGCTCACCCAGGTGGTTCTGGAACCAGATGGGCTTCATGACCAGTGGTGGGCTGAGCATGAGAATGTGTGGGTTGCTGGACTTCTTCAGATGCGGAATGCAGTACTTGGAGCTGAAGTTCAGAAGAAGACGAAGAAAAAAACAAACAGCAACAGAAAGTTGCGCATAAAAAGGCAGACTCGACTGAATTTTCAAGCAATCTGAAGCATGTCAGGGCCTCCTATAAGGACTTCCAGCTTTCAATGGCTTCCTCTAGTGAAGCGTCCAACAACAGCAAAATGCAGGCATGTCAGAAATACAGCAGCTTTTCCGTAAACAACACGCAAGACAAATCGGTTAAATTTTTTTCCTCACAGCAGCCTACAAAAGTTCACCATTGGGCGAGAAAGCATTGTGGCACCACCTTCCGGCAGCACACAAGTGACAAACTGAGTGCAATAGCACATGTTATACTGCTACTGTGTGATGCTTTTCTAGGTGGGTTATTTTTGGGTCAAGTTTGCTTATTTAGAGGGCTACGCAAATATTAGAAATTGTGTATACAAATCTCAGCAACGCCATCAATTAATTGCAACCGTTCAAGCGATAATGCACAATCAGAATGTACAATGCTGGGAGTTGCTTGCAAGCAAAAATACAGAAAATTATTTGACTTTTACGATTTAAAATGCGCAAATTCAATCTGGTACTTGCTCAGCAACACAAAGTGGCGTCACGTGATCTCACTTGCTCATCTAGACTGCTACTAGAGCTTTTCACTCAAGCAGCACAGCTGGTACTTAATAATATGTTTGACAAGAAAAAACGGTATTCGGCTAAATATGCTGGTAGAGGTCATGAAGTGGCCAGAGTTCACCTTTCTTTCAAGGCTGCCTTAACCTAAACCTAACACTCAGAAGTTTAGTACTGAATAACAGTACAGGAAGAAATAGCAAGCGCGCTGGGTGAATAAGGCAAGACTGGTTTATATTAGTACTACAAATTTCCTGCGGTGGCCAATCCCACCTTTGAAATCTCTTATCTCACATCACTACTTCACTGATAGTAAGTATTCCCTTTGTTCTGGCACAATCTAGTGCATTATATTGTGCTTCCTGAATTGCCATCATCAGCAGACTGACCACGCCCACTGCTGGAAAGCGGCATCTCCCACAGCTTTCCACATAACCTAGTCCTGAGCCAGCTAGGGGTACCTCACCCCTGCACACTTCGCAACCTCATCCACCCAACCTGACTTTCTGCCAGCCCTGCTACCTTTCCTTCCCCTGCAATCCAGTTTCTTACCCTAAGCGACCATCGATTGTCTTCTCTTCGCAATCAAGTTATTTCTCTGACCCACTCTGCACACTTCCCATCTCTTAACTTTACCCATTACCATTTGCATTTCGACACCCATTTGCGTAGACCACAGTTGGGTTGAGCATTTTGTGTTCGTCTCCAAATTTGTTCTCCTTAGGTGAGTACTGGTAAGATGCAACTTGAGGCATCCTGGCAAGCTGTAACTCATGATCTGAGATAACTCACAAAGTGAACTAAGAATTAATCTGCAAGTATCTAATTCTCGTATTTATACCACTTCCATGGTCAGGATCTACAGTCATCAGGTGCCACAGGCTAATGAATTCCTTTTTCACAATTTATATAACCCTGCCCATCACGAACTGTTAGCCTGTTTCTTGGCTGTTGGACATAACTTTTGAGCCAGAACAGTCAAGAAATGCAACATTAAGTAGAGTGGACATTTTTAGGAGTGATATTATGCTGCGCTACTGCTATCCTCCCAAAGACCAAATGCCGTGCAAACAAGTGAAAAGGTCTCTTGGCATTTTTTAATGAGGACAACGAGAAACCAAAGTCTCTTATATAAGATTTCTGCAAAAATACAAGTCATATCTTCAATTGTGGCTTTCTACTGCTTTGCTCTAACGAGTTCTAGTTTTAATTTTCTTGCGTAACACTTTCACTGGGAAACACACAAATTCACCCCTCTCAAGCATTTTCTCTCTCACCCACATGCTATATCTGACATCTCTGTCCCACCATGCATTATACGCGAATCGTATTGCCTGCCTAACCTCACTTCATGACTCCAGCATCACCCCAGTTTCACAGTTCGACAATGCATATAGGTATTAGGCTTTCAGTGGCGTGCATTACACGACCTGCTTTCTGTCTGAAAAGTCACTGCGAATCAGGTACATGTCACGAACTCGGAGCAATTAAGAGCTTGCCAAAAAGAAATACCGAGCATTAATACACACTTGTTTTCTTCAGCTTCTACTTTTGTGTTCTTTGTACACCCCCTTTAAGGTTGCAATATAAGAGCTACACTGAAACTAAGTCACAATTTACAGTTACTGCCCCACATTTCAAACATGATGGCACTAGGACACCACCAGGCGGAGAGTACAGCTTAGCGGGTGTTCATCCCAACCTACGTGAGGAATGTGCCCCGCACGTTGACGGCGTGCATGAGGTCGTAGCGCTTCATGTCGGTGCTGAGCGTCTGGGTGAGGCTGATGGCACTGGCGTTGTTGACCAGGATGTCGATGCCGCCAAACTTGGAGACTGCGTCACCCACGGCCCGCTTGACTTGCTCCTCATCGCGGACGTCCAGGATGCATGGTAGGCACTTGCCACCCGCGTCCTCCACTGGGGAGCAAAAAGAAAATTGGAACCGCTTTTGCCACACAGAATATGCTCCGCCCTTTAAGGAGAAAGGAAAACAACTAACAATGTACCTAAGTAGGGAAAGGCATAAGAAAATAGGGAAGGTAGGTTTAAAACACAGAAAAAACATTGCTTGAAATGCGTACAGCTTTCTCAGCTGCAAGCTGGAAATTGAACACTTTAGCTCTGCTTTTAAGGGCATGACACGATAGCATAGGTTGCCACACTACACACAAAGCCCCGCTTTAACCAAGCCATACGAAAGTGCCTGTGTGGCCTAAGGGTAACATGAATGCAAGGGTCCTGGCAGACTGATTCTGATATCACCCTCCCATATGAAAGGAGAGTCCCAAGTTGGCAGCTTCTGTCAAACATTAACGTCACAAAAACGTACGCCCAGTAAGTGCGTGGCCATGTCAGCTGCCCGCTACTGCCTGCCAGTGCCACGCTTATGATTCTTTGCTCACAACGCCAACGCCTGATTTTTGGTGAAGGGGCCTTTAACGCGTTAGTTAAATCTCGTTACAAGAGACACTCGGTTATAAGAGACATTTGAAAATGGTTTGGTTGGTTTTCCTATGTCTGCCATGTTAACAACATTGCATACAAGAGACATGGTTACTCACAAGAGACACTCGGTTACTAAGGACAACGTTTTCAGGTCCGTGGAGTAAATTCTTCACTATTTAAAACAGACACAACCCAGGTGTGCTCATGCAATGCAGCTGAAGTGTGCCAACTCGTACATGATGCACTTCAGATCCCTTAGCTAAATTCTGTTCCATATCAGTGTCCTTTTTGTTGTGTATAACAGGAACTGAGGAGTGCTTCCTCATGATTGGAAAGTCAAAACGGCATCGCATTACTGTTACCTACGAAGCAAATCAAAATGCATGAATGACATCCAGCATTTTTAACTCCTCAATGTTAAAATTTGATCACAAGGTGAAAGCTTAGAATCCTGATGTTTTTCTCTTAGTGAATCATCTGAGGGTGACAAGCCTGTAAGCATCTGAGGTTGACGAGCATGCAAGAGTGCCTCAAAGGTATTAGAGCAACAGGAAGGCTTGCAAAGAGAAGTGCTTTACCTCCAGAATTTGGGAAGGAATACACTCTGCACTCACAAAAATACATACTAGTATGAATAACTCCTTTAAGCTTTCCTGAACAATTTCCTATTAATGCATGTGAATGCATTTATATACTGATGTGCAGTAAGCTGATCAACACAGTGATTTGAGAATTTTTGGTTACAAGAGACCTTGCTTACAAGAGACATGTTTTTCGGGTCCCTTGAGTGCCTCTTGTAACGAGGTTTTACTAGTAAATGTCCACCTTTGACAGCCCAATCTGCAGGCATATCATGCTATACTTTGTCCATGACCACCTTTGCACCCCAACCCCCTTGTTCAAAAAACAGAAACAGGGCCAGAACCTGCATTCGGAGCGCTCAGTGACCGGTAGGACAAACCACATGCTTCAGTATGGCAGACCGACACAGGCTCGTGATTAAAGGTGAGGAGAAATTCTAAGATCATAAATAAATACAAGAAACTCAAAAGTATGTCACATGCTGCTCCCTTTTAACGAAAGGAGTTGTCCGAGGAGGTCAATAAAAAGGCATTGAGAATAAACCGAAGTTGGCCTGTAACAATTCACCACGGCATTGCGAAGAGAGGCAATCTTTCCAAAAAGTGAAGATTTAAAGGCTCGAAAAGAATAAAAAACAACGCCGAACAGACAGGTCACCATCATCGGCCAATTTCACGAGCAGTTTACGTGTTGAAAGCATATTACGGTCACATATCCCATAAGTTACACTACACAGCATTTATTTCGAACTGGAGGCAATATATCCTCCTTGAAGTAGTGGATCCCACAAATCTGAAATGAGAGAACGTTAAAATTCTGTTATTCAGCTTCCTTATGTAGGCCTCTCTTTGCTGCCAGAAAAACACCAACACATCCAGAAAGAGAGCCAGAGAAATCAGCGCTCAATGGGAACAATAAAAAAAAAGGAGCTGTCCTCAGAAGTCCTTTACAGGAAGGTTTTTGTTGACCACAAACGCAACAACTTATCATGTGGTTCTAATCAACAAGAGTAGTGCATGATAATATTGGGGTGCATTCCTTGAACAAAAACGATGGCCCTTCATTCTATGGCTATAAGCCTCTGACCCAAAAACCTGCACATTCGAAATCACCAGTTCAAGATGTACCTGATGAAGATGAAATTAAACTAATATAGCGCAGTGAAGTCTACTATAACATACCGATGCACCAAAAGAAGTCAGATTCCGATTTTACTAGCATAGCACTAATAAAACACCGTTTAAAATGGATTGCTGCTCCAATGCACCACTGTCCTCCTGCTTTGCTAAGCAAAAATCCAGTCACAAAATGCACCTAACAACAAAAGGGGTCAACAATTTGTTTCACATAGTACAAGTCTCCGTGCATGCATAATGCCTTGATCAGGATAGAGTGGTGCCTTCACTCCAATTCCATTGGTTTCAAGCGCAGAGTCATTTTACACCATTCAAAATTTTCGCTCAGGTGTCGAGGACAACTGGGCAATCAAAAGCAACACAAAAGCAAAACCCCTGGTTCCTGGTGCTGTCTTGTCCATTTCTGCTCGCACTCAGGCAAGATCAAAGTAAGACTATACACTGATCTATAGCGGAGCACGGCTCGAAAAGAGGTGTGTCCAGGAGACTTTGCACCACATAAGATTCTCCATGCAGAGTGCTTTGTCTTTGCACTTGCATAAACACGGCCTTAGACAGCAGATCCCACTCCCTGGTCAAGACTTTTCCCTCAACAGCACGCATTACGAATGTGCCGGCAGCTTACCTTCTTTGGCGGCCGTGTAAATGGTGCCGGGTAGCTTAGGGTGTGGCTCGGCCGTCTTGGCCGCGATGACCACGTTGGCACCGTCCTTGGCTGCCTTGAGGGCGATCTCCTTGCCGATGCCCCGGCTGGCACCCGTGATGAACAGCGTCCTCCCAGCGAGCTTGCTACATAGCCATACACACACAGTTCGTGAAAATCGCACGGCTGTCTTCTAAAGACTTAGTAATGCAAGAGTACCCTCTGCCATCAGCAAACTTTAAAAACTGCATCTTGCCAAGTACAGTGATATAGTCTGTTTCTATTGGCGCTTTGATCCTGCCAACATTTAGTGTAGTACTAGAAATGCAGCTCGCATTCCACACAATTCCAACAAACTTTCATTTCCATTTGAGTTCCAATCACTTAAAATATCTTTTACTCTTCTTTTTTTTTTTTTTTTTTTTTAGGCTTTATTGTTGCCCTGTTACAAGATTTTCCTTTGCCACCAATGTAGAATGTGTTGCAAGCTTGCTGTATGACTAGTGTTTCCTTCACTGCTTTAAAATCACAAGCGCTCTAGGAGCCAATCATTTAGTTACCAATGTCTCCAGCCAGTGCTCAAAAATAAAATTCTATCTAAAAAGAATGTAACGATGGCAGCAGCAACGTGGACATGGGGCTGTCATCCATACCATATGTTGAGAGGTTAACGTGGTGCATCTCACAGGAAATAAATGCAAGCATTACCACACTTGTAATGAAACACAATGTGCAGAAATACATAGGAAGCAGAAAAGCACCATTTGGGACTAGACGGGACGACTGGCAGCAACGCAATCGAGATGACATGACAATAACTGTATACTCTCCGAAATAAGTGAGATCAAGATAACAGGCCATCATCATATGTCATTTTGCAGTGTAAATGTTATCTGGAGGATGCCAATCAATAAAATGAAAAGCCTACTTAAGTGGCTCCCAAAACTTAATGATAACTCAATGTCAAATAGTGTAATTACACTTTCAGCACCGCCCCAGTAATACATGAATGATGGTCTTGACGCAATTTCCATGTTTTGGAACATGTACTTGTGTCTAGCCGGATAGTATGACTACCATAATTTCGTTTTCGATTTGGTCTACTTGTTTTCTGGTAGCCAGCGATGCAAAGATATATTTGTTAAGAGCGGGGTGGTCTTAAGAGCCAACAAAAATGGCATCAAGCTTGCAGTAGGATGAGTTGTGAATTCAACCCCATTGACGTGATTCCTCTGCTTCTACTGTGGACTTTTTTTGGTTATAGCAGTAGCGAAGAGTCCAAAGACATCATGAGCTCTGACTTAAGCTTGCATGATGAATCAGGTAAATGTCCACCTTCAACTTCCACTATGGGCCCAAGGAAAGCAAACTTTTAACTTTAGCTCACCCTTCAGCCCTTGCATGTCCTTAGTTTGCATACCTGCCGCTTTATTTCCAGTCGCTACGGTATCAGCAACCCATGATAGGGTTTCAGTCAGGTGCACCAGTTGCCTCCTCCAGAGGTTCAAAAAGTGTGACACTCTTTGAGCAATATCAAGAGGGGTTTAAGCACTTAGATTTCAGACGACAGCTCTTAAAGTAGATTTTCAATTTTGGCTGCAAACTAGATTGCGCTCCACTGCCCTATACAAAATGCACTGGCCATAAACCACAAAAAGTTCAAAACTGCATAAACAATAAGCTGTGCTATAAGCAAAGAAAGACCATGCAGGAAAACAAATGCTTTTAGAAATTTTAGTAATGTTGTTACGAGAACAACATACCTTTAAAATAGACTTCCCTGCATAACATATTATAGTTCATAGGTAATTTGGCTTCGCTGTATTTGCTAGTGCAGTTGGTTAAATGGATAAGTTGAAAAACTGGTGCAGGAAATCAACGGTAACCACTTTTTCCGAACAGCCCTAAAAAATGAAATTTGCACATAGGACAACGACATTTTCACACCTAAGAAAAGAGACAGTATAGCATATTTTGTAATGGTTTATTTATCTTTATTCAGGTGTTTTATTCTGATTTCATATTTTTCAACTTTTGAGCTGCCTTTTTCAGCAAGTTTGCAGAGTTATATTTTTATTATGTGTCACAAACCCCTGCCTTTACGGGTCAACAGAGAGACGGGATCTCCTTTACGGTCACCCGTCATCCTTCTATGAGGTTTGAGGACACATTTAAAAGTTAGCCGGTCAAACCGTGAAGTATGTGTGTTGGTGTTTGATTAAAGAATAAGTTCATGAAAGTCACTTTTTTTACAAGCAATTGGATATTTATAGCTAGTAGTCCAAATTAGACTGCAATATAATCGAACAAAAAAAAAAAGGTGACTTTCTTGAACTTATTCCTCAACCACACACCGACACACGCACTTCACGGGTTGACCAGCCCAACTTTTAACTGTGTTCTCAAACCTCACAGAGGGACGACGGGTAACTGTAAAGGGGATCCCATGCCTCTATTGACCGTAAAGGCAGGGGTTTGTGACATCATGTAATGCATAAAGTTAAACAAGACAAATTATGTGTGTTTGACTGACTGCTTAAATAGCTTATATTTCACTTATATAATTTTTTTTTTCCAAGATCCTTCAGAGTCGCCTGTTTTATTCTACAGCCCGGAAGAGTTAACACCAAAAAAAAAAAAGCTTAAACACAAGAAAGCTGTATTTTCAGAAGTAAGAGAAGAGGTAAGGAATGATCACAGAAAGTAAAATATTGGACGACAGACCACAGCCGTGACAATTAAATAAATCTGATCCCTAAAGCATGCTATTGATATGCTCGGCACTAAGATGCCATGCTTAGTACTGCTCGGGTGCATCCGCTCCATGCATTCTTATCTTTACGTGTAACCTTGCATGAATCTAATCTCTGGCTTTGCAAACATGACAGGAGTGCTGTGAAGACACTTCTATTTGTTGCCTCTGATATCTCTGCTAGGTTTTACCTTTGCTCTAACCTATATGTGGTGCACTGCTATGCCTTCAGCAATGGTCTGTGAGATTTTTGCAACTGATGAAGCAATGGCAACTGAAGGTATTGCTAATGCTACTACAATAATGCACTATTAACATATTAAGTGCCTACAACTTCGCTATACCTGTGAGATTATGTGCCAGGTGAAATGCGAATGTTTTGACGATGCTCATATTGCAAGGGAACAAGACTTCTGATAGTAAGGTAAAAGTTGAAATTTTCTCACCTTTCCAAGAAAAAACAAACAGTCAATGAAGGTATAGTTCAGTTAGTTCTTTTTTTGTGCAACATTGAGCATAACGAGAAACAAGATTTCACAAGATGAAATTTACAACTACTGAACTGCTAAACAACATAGGCCATTCCGAATCAGACTTGCACACACATATATTTAAGATGACAGCAAAGGAATGCCCTCCCACTTAATTTCCATGGGCTGATGACAGCATTTAAAAGCTTTGATTACGAGCAAGTTGTTCAGAACCTTTTGACAAACCCAAGTTTCACGTCCTATGATGAATGCCCGAGAACTGTGTGAACTTAATTAGAAGCCTCAGAGAAACAGCACTCCAAATGTAACTGTGAGAAAGAAGACTTTTAGAGTGGACATCAGCTCCACTTAAGCTAACAAAAAAAATAAATAAAAGCCTAAACCAAGCATGATAGAGCACTGCCACACTATAAAAAATTTCCATCAGCAAACATGTGCTCGACAGCGGACACATGTGCTTTACAGAAGCTCCAAAGCAGCTGTAGTGCTGTAGCACAGCTGTAGTGCTGTAGCACAGCAGCGGGTCAGACCTGCCCCAGTGATGACAACTGATCCATGTCAAGAGCGAAATCGACCTACCCCGGCATTCCATTCGTGCTCTGCTCTACTCCTCTGACACCAATAAAAAAATAGTAGCCGAACTAGACAAATTCAGAGAAAGAATAACCCCCCATCAGTGCTTTTGAAAACTGAACTGTACATGATACCACACGCTCAAATTCTCGCCGCTCGACGACGTAAAACTGAACGTAAACAGGAAGCAACAATTACCAACGCAAAGCTGCGCGCACCAGTAAGAAAAAACGAAGACACAAAAGCCACACACGGAGAAAAAAATATGCTTTCAACTCTTTCACGTCACTCCGTGAGCTGTAAGCCGATCCACTAGTTTCTCTTTCAAAGATTCTCGTAATCTTGAAGCCGGGTTTAAGCAGTGACCGAGGGGGCGAAGCTTCACAAGTGCTCTACCGCAGTAAATGTCTGACGCACAGCGCTGAAAACTTCTCGTACTTACGCTTTACAGCTCTGAAGGTTTTTTTTTTTTTTTCTTTTTTTTTTTCTTTTGTGCTCTTTCTCAGTCGTAAGGCCAAGCGGTTGACTGTTCGAGCGACCAGCGTCAACATGAAGTCGCAGGAATCAAATGCCCTCGCGTAGCACAACCATCTATGCTACTCAAACCTGTACAACTCTATTAGCGGCACTTGTCAATTCACTGTGAACGACAGGTGCTAGGCTATGCAGAGCTGACTTTCAGAACGTCGTCTGATGATCGGAGTTGTTACGAAAGCGGTTCCGTGCGTTGAGGAAACATTTCCCCGATCTACAAAACGCGCCGCCCCTAATTTCCTTAGAGACGAACCCAGCACGCATGATTTCTCGTGAAAAGAGCAAAAGCAGACGGCAAAAACGTAAGAGAACGAAAAGCAGCATTCTCGGACGGGTCACTGGGTGATCGCAGTTTCTCGAAGTGACACGCGTTAGCTTCCGCAAGAATGCTTTGCCGCAGCTAGCAGCGCATCTACCGCGACCTCCACTGATCGAGCTACAAGGAAAAACGACGCCGCCAAGCGCTATGAACGTGTCGCCGGAGGCTGTGAGGAGCAAGACGCGAAGTTGAGACGACGTCCTCACCCCGTGTTGATCATGATGAGACCGAGAACGGCACAACTTGCTTGCTGGCGGACGACACGAGGGTGGAGTGAACCCGGATACGGGAGGTGAGCTTGGTGGAGTGTTGGTTATCTCTCAAAGGATTGTTGCTGTCGGCGATCAGATCGTTCACGGTCACCGTCCCGTTTGCACGAAGCACATCCGTCGACCGCGCCGGTCGTAGTCCACGACGGAAGCTGTCGCCAGCAGTTCGAAAATGGTACGACAGAGGACGCGCCACATTGCTAAACATTTGTAATGGACGTATTGTTGTTTACGAAAGTAATGATGATCGAATCCACAATTTAATATTCATACAAGCTCAAAATTCAAATCTACAAGCTCAAAGAAATACAAATGTCGCCGTGAAGGTGAGAGGCCCTGCTAAAAATGCATGTTCAGTTTTCAATGTTCAGGGTTTGCCAAGGTGTTTGGATATATTTAAAGAAATAGACAATACTTGCTGATGGTGATAGTGGTGTCTCTAAATGCTTCAGGGTGGCAAACTGCCGCTAGGGGCTCTACAACTCTACTCCTGGAATCCTAAGCGCCGCGTTTGAAGGTTTGAGTCACGACCTACGTGGTCTGAAGCGTTTCAAGCTACAGCGGTGAATAATTAAGTGCCTAAAGTGTGGCTCCATCGAAGGGGGGTCTCTACTAATTCGAGCACAGGTGGAAAGGGAGTTGAATATGGAGAGAGAGAAAGTGACTGGAGACCTGCTTCGCACATCGTTTTGTGCAAAGGGGACAAATTAAATTTATTCGCCCATGGGTTTTAGAAAATATATTAATTGTTATTTATACTCACTGCTATGTTCTGACAACCACTGACGAGGATAAAAGATGGCAGCCTGCTCTGTAATCATGAAATCCTTCAACATTCTTAAATACTGGCGGGGGTTTGAGACCCCCCGAGACCGGTTAGACTTTAGGCCCTGGTGCCGATATATAACCACACTCGATGAGCCTGCGACCTAACGGCGATTTTCACAGGTCGACTGGAACTGGCTGGCAGAACCGCAATAGGCAACCTGCAATGGAGTTTGTTGAGACATGTGGTGACACCTGGCGGCCGACGGGAGCTAATACTGAGGCGGCGCAGAAGCTGACGCCATGTATGTTGTGGCCGCTGTGTTCCTTCTGCGTTCGCGTTTTGTTATCCCAGTGAGTATGATTTACTCATTTAGTGACTTCAGGGGTCTCGTGCGGTGCGAGACTTCGACTGCTACGGATGTGAACAAGAATAAAAATAAGCGCAGGGGCGGCGAGAAAGACTGCCACAATCGCGAAGGAAACCCAAGCGTACCGCTTGCTGGGAGAACCTGGAGAGAATGATGAGAGAAGGGGATTGTGGCTGTGAGACAGTAATGTAACTGAAATTCGAAATGGCGTACAGACGCCAAGCAGCTAAAATAAGACGATTGTCCTTTGAGCGAAAGAAACGCTATAAACTTCTGACTTGGGAGTCGCACGCTGGTTGGGGCACTCTCCTCAGTACGCGCTCCGCGCTGTAAAATCTGTCGTGTACTAGTATATGCTGTGCAGGATCGAGTGGCATGGTCATTTTAAAGGACGTAACGTCCAGAAAAGCAACAAAGTCGTGCAGCTGCAGCATCGAATTCCAGCCGCGTTTCATCGGAGGCGGAATTAAAAAAAAAAAAATGCTCGTGAATCTGCGAACCGGATTTCTAATGCGGTGTCTATTAGGAACCTCAAAGCCAAAATATGTTCAAAACTTCCAATTACAGATTTGGATAAGCATATTTATCTGTAAAATAGTTCTTAAGGTGCTGAAAAAGTCGAAGTGGCGGAGTGTGGAGGCCCGTTATACTGTGTACGCGGAGCATGGAACTTCATTCTATCGTTCCGCGCCAAGCATTTCTTGCACCGACTGCTCAAGCTGCTGAAGAGTTTCTTGTCCCAGACGATAGACCGTTCCATCGATCATTAGAAGCAACAGTAAAAAATCCTAACTCTAACGACCTCACTTACGGAAGCTTTGCCGTTGAGTACCAGCATTTCCCGCCGGCTTTCCCCAAGGTTGTGGTACGGAGGTATAAAATGCATGCCAGTTCTAGTTGTTGTTAAGAACTTTATTTTTCCACTGAAGTAAGAGGCCCCCTACTCCCCGCCCCCGACACGCAGGCCTATGGGACGGAGGCCGGGACCTCCGTGACCAAATGCCAGTTTTCGTTGATGACGCACGCTACAACCGCACAGTGCTTGCAATCGCCACGACATCCGTAGCGAGTACAGGCCCCAATATAGTCCGACGTAACGAACGCGCGCGCGCACGTCGGCCTCCGCGACGTTACGTCAGCGAAAAAGCGAAAAACCGAGATCTATAGTCCAACGTCACGGCGTATGGACGTAGCGAGCGCGAGTCGACGCGGCGCAACGTCGCCGACGCGCAAATAGAATCTCGCCTATTTCTCGCCGACCGCGTCAGCAGCGTCGACCACGCATTCCAGCATTCCTCACGCGCAGTGAAGATGGCGGCTTGCAGTAGACAGCGACCGCGCGCGCGTGTTTCTGGCACTGTTGCGGAAAAGCTGCTAGAAGGCATTCGAGGGCAGCCCTGCGTCTATGATGCCTAGCGGATTAACTACAGAGACGTTCAGAGGAAAGAAAAATGCCTGGGATGCAAACTGTCAGTAGTGCGGCTGTGCACAGCTGTGAGTTGTTCGTTGCGGCGCGTGTGCCATACACGTTTTAATGCATTGCTCTAGGAGGTGTAACGATGGCGTTGTTTCACTTATCTGCAGTACATTCAGTTCAAGAATACCAAAATCTGCGGAAGCGGCTTCGCATAGATATGGTGGCTAGAAGGAGAGGTGTCAGCATCGGTGCGCCGGAGAGGGAGCGAGAATTCATCCCGATGCGGCGGCGCTGCCGTCGGCTCCGAGACGCCCGCCGCGCGCGCGCGCGCGCGCGTAGCTGCCGTAGCAGCCGCTTTCCGTGGCAGCTATTTCACGATACCGTGCGGATTACAACAAAGGCTAGTTGGCACACTTTTCTCACGGCTCGCAGCAAAGCATGTACTGGCACTGAAAACTATGTTTGAACTTGCTTTCCTGCATGTTAGCTACGTGCGCCGCTGGCACCCCGAAGCGCTGGAAGATGGTGAATCAAATGAAATGACTTGCCGTGAGCTTGTCACCAAAACAACGTCCGTGCAGTTTTTGCTTTGATGCCGCAGTGTTCTCCATGACGTCTCAATTCAGGTAAAAGCATCAGCAACCATACCTGAATGTTTTGTTTTAATGACTTGCACATCAAAAAGCTAGGTTTATATCGTACAAGCTTTAATATGAAAGACATTTTTTTTATTTGACGCACTCTTACAACTGAACATCAAAAACACCATCAAAAGAAAATGAACAGAAAATATGCATCAATGTAGGGTAGAACTGCAAGTTATACAAAAACTGTGCTCAAGGAAGTAAATAAGGCAAGTAAAAAGAAGTTAATATGCAATGCTAAAATGGGCATACACACATGACATTGAGGTTTGATTGGCAAACACAGATGCATTCATAAACCAATTTACGAAACACAGCCAGATAATGGGACCTTTGTAACAATGTGAAGAAGACATTACAAAAAATTCACAAGAGACGACACGATGTGGGTAGTGCACAATAACATGAAAAAAAAAACAAAAACAACTTGTTGGCTGTGTTAACATTATGAATTTAAGTGGTACGTCTCAACTTCAAGAACTTCATCTTTTCTCTCTTTTTTTGATTGGATGCATTTTCTCCAGGAAATGCATCTTTGTCAGTGTGAAGGTGGTGGTGGTGGTGACAAACGTTTATTGAATCAAAAAGGGGTAGATGTATGCATCGGCCGGATCTATGAACATCCAGCCCTTACAGATACTGGGCGGGGTCCCTAGCAGGCTATGTTTCGGCCCGCAAACAAGGGAAGAAGGCGTCTCTCTTGTCTCTCTTACCTATTGGTTCAGTTTCAATAAGTTGAAAACGGATAGCTTCATGGACCTCATCTCTTTCCTGTCTGTGAAAAGATTAAATATGGTCGGCTGTGAGCAGCACAAAGTGGAAGTGAAATCAAATCATTCGCTTCTTGTAAGAAGCGAATGATTTGATTTCACTTCCACTTTGTGCTGCTCACAGCCGACCATATTTAAGAAGCGAATGATTTGATTTCACTTCCACTTTGTGCTGCTCACAGCCGACCATATTTAATCTTTTCACAGACAAGCAAGAGATGGGGTCCATGATGCTATCCGTTTTCAACTTATTGAAACTGAACCAATAGGTAAGAGAGCCAAGAGTGACGCCTTCTTCCCTTGTTTGCGGGCCGAAACATAGCCTGCTTTGCATCCAGGTGCAAAACAGTGTCTTTGCTATTTAGACATCACTGTGGCATGGCCACGTCGGTACGTAGCGATCCCAAATTTAAGCCAGCACGCCGCAGACGTTACGGAAATACGTGCCAGTACCTGTCTGTAGGGGGCGGTCGGCGGGTGCTCTCGACGGATCTGGATGGATGGATGGATGGATGGATGGATGGATGGATGGATGGATGGATGGATGGATGGATGGATGGATGGATGGATGGATGGATGGATGGATGGATGGATGGATGGATGGATGGATGGATGGATGGATGGATGGATGGATGGATGGATGGATGGATGGATGGATGGATGGATGGATGGATGGATGGATGGATGGATGGATGGATGGATGGATGGATGGATGGATGGATGGATGGATGGATGGATGGATGGATGGATGGATGGATGGATGGATGGATGGATGGATGGATGGATGGATGGATGGATGGATGGATGGATGGATGGATGGATGGATGGATGGATGGATGGATGGATGGATGGATGGATGGATGGATGGATGGATGGATGGATGGATGGATGGATGGATGGATGGATGGATGGATGGATGGATGGATGGATGGATGGATGGATGGATGGATGGATGGATGGATGGATGGATGGATGGATGGATGGATGGATGGATGGATGGATGGATGGATGGATGGATGGATGGATGGATGGATGGATGGATGGATGGATGGATGGATGGATGGATGGATGGATGGATGGATGGATGGATGGATGGATGGATGGATGGATGGATGGATGGATGGATGGATGGATGGATGGATGGATGGATGGATGGATGGATGGATGGATGGATGGATGGATGGATGGAATATAGGAGCGTCCCCTTTGAAACGGGGTGGTAGCAGTAGCTATCATGCTCATTTTTCTCCATATATCCTAATTATTGATTTAGAATGGTTAACTAAACCATCATTCTATTTATTAAATTTTGCTCCTACATTACGAACATTATGTAACTTCTCTGCTTTTAAGCCACCAATCTTCCAGCCGTTTTTTGCTAGTTTCCACCGCCGGTTTATTCACCTGGCCACTGTTATCTCTAAACCCCAGAGCTTCAGGAACAGTGATTGCGCCTGCATCAACTTCCGGATGGATACCATTGCATTCGTGTATAATATGGTCAATTGTTTCACTGGAGTTTCCACATACAGCACATGCGTCATCTCCATTGTTAAACTTCTTTTTGTAGCTGCCTGTTCTAAGGCACCCTGATCTAGCTTCAAAAAGTAGGGCACTGCCTCTTGAGTTATCAAAGAAATCTTCCTTCCTGATCTGCATTTTCCACTTTCGGTATAGATCCACACTTTGTTTTTTTTTTCCATAAAATTTATCCAATTTTTACCTTCTGTGTTTTTCACCTGTTGCTTAATGCTCTTTATTTCTCCGTCCTTGTTACTAGCATACTTACTAGTTAGTTTCCTAGTTCTTTTCCTCCATTGTGAGTCAACGCTTTTTAGGTACAGGTATTTAAATACCTCAGCTGCCCATCTGTTACTGTCCAATTTCCTCAGGCGTTCCTCATATAATATTTTACTCTGAGCTTCCCGTACTTCGAAAGATGCCCAGCCCATATCTCCCTGTACCGCCTCATTTGTAGTTTTGCCGTGGGCACCTAGTGCTAATCGTCCAACGGATCTCTGATTTGTTTCTAATGTCGACTGTACCTCTGATTTTAGGCACAAAACCGCATTTCCGAAAGTAAGTCCGGGCACCATAATTCCTTTCCAAATACCCCTCAATACCTCATACCTATTGTATCCCCACAATGCCTTATGCTTCATTATCCCGGCATTCCTTCGCCCTTTGGCCTTAAGTGATTGCTCATGCTTTCCAATGTATGCCAATCCTTCGTTTACCCATACCCCCAAATATTTATATTCTGCTACTCTAGGTATTTCAAGGCCTTGTATTTTAAGACCCTGATCAGTTGAGCCGTTGAAAATCATCAGACCCGACTTAACTGCGCTGAAACTGAAGCCTAGAGCATCCCCTTCGTCTCCGCAATACTTAACTAGAGTTTGCAATTCTTCCAGACTCTCAGCTAGCAGCACAATATCGTCTGCATACATCAAACCGGGGAGGCGCTGCTCTACCGCCTTTCCACCTAATCTATATGACAGGTTAAAACCTAGGTTACTGTCTTGTATCCTCCGTTCCAGGTTTATCATATAAAGCATGAACAGCACCGGTGATAGAGGACAGCCTTGCCTCAATCCTTTGCATACTTTGACATCCTCCGTACTTCTTATCCCTTCCCACGTAATTTCTACTTTGTTATCCCGGTATATTTCCTGTAGGAACTCTATTATCTCATAACCGATACCTTCTTCTTTTAATATGTTCCACAGGAGTTCCCTGCTTACGTTGTCGTACGCCCCGTTTATGTCCAGGAAGGCCAAATGCAAAGGTCTATTTTCCACTCTAGATATTTCGATGCATTGGGTAAGCACGAACAGGCTATCATCTAAGCGCCTACCATTCCTATAGCCGTTCTGAAGTTCTCCGAGTATCTTGTCACTTTCAACCCATGCTTGCACCTTTAATTCACCGCCTGCATGGCTAACCTGTACATTACAGTTGTTATGGTAATCGGCCTGTAGGATTTTATGTGCATCCTTTCTCCTTTCCCTTTATAAATCAAATTCATTTTAGCGACGTGCGCGCCGCCCCGCGGCGCCATGAAACACCAGCACGCTTCCGAACACGGCGCGCCCGCGACGATGCTCACACCTCCCCTTCTAGCCACCATAGCATAGAGTTGTGACCTGTACACGCCGGAATCGAAGGCCGTACTCGATTTGGCCACACGAAACGTCAGCGGCTCAACAACCAGGGAATTCGCGGAATTTATGGAATTCTACAGGAACTGCGGCCGGCCGAGAAAGTGATCCTCATTACTGTGTAATCGATAACTCATCTGTAATCGTGCAGATACTTAAATTATGATTAGTTTTCAGTAAAACACGCACGTACACAATCATCGTTCCGTCTGTAGCCGTCGTCGACGCGGGCTCAGACCGTTGCTGGGCTGGACGTCTCCACGGCTGGCTGTACATGCTTTGTGCCATTTGAACATTCGCAGTAAACACATAGCATCATTGCCTTGATCACAACAGTAATTAGCGCCTTGATAGGCAGCCAGTTCCTCCCTGCAGGTGCCCTGTCGTCTGCTCGAAAATGCACACCAAAAACGTACCAGACCTCGAGACATGCGCGCCGCGGCGCCCTGCACGCCAGCCGCACCGGACTGTAGAAGCGGCAGTTTTTTGACGCGCCCGTCGTAACCGACGTACCGTAGCCGACGTCGCCGGCTCTGCCAGTCGCGTCAAAAACGTCGGACTATATTGGGGCCTAGCACCATGCCTCCTGTAACCTCCGCGGCACTGTCTAAAGGTGCACCACGAACAAACGTGTTCATCATGGTATTAAACTGTAAAGCGCAACCGCGAGAAAATTATGCTGCTGTAATCAAACATCAAGAACAAAAAAAAAGTAAAGAAAAAGACGAAACGGCGATCAATCTCTTCTCAGGTTCTCTCTGCACTTTCAAGGTTTTCATTCATTTATTCATTTCTTAATTCATCATCACATATCCGACTGAACCCTTAAGGCAATGAATTTTATTACAAAAACAAAAAAAAAATATATCTCCGTCTACTCACGCGAAATTCAAAGTTGTGCACGCGGGTGTTCCGTCGCGAGCGGCGCACACTTCGCGGTGACGTCGACACAATTCACGTTCTAAACAGGACCATTCTCGAACAGGCGGTGTCATTTTGCCAGTAGTGGTTTTCGGAAGTAGCTCTGAAGGCATTCGATTGCCTTAAAACCGCAGAAAATGAGAGCCGAGATGCTTCCCGCCGTACAAACGGCGAACGCAACCCGACCGCGCCGGCCGCCTCAGATTAGTCAGCGCCGCCGTTGGCGGCGCTGAACGCTGCATTCCATTCCACTAGCTCCGCCTGGCCACTGCAGGTTGCCTATAGCGCAATCTAGAAGAAAAGAGAGCGATTAATTCAATTAAGAAAAGGAGGTCGGCCGGTGGTAGACTGCTGCTCCACTCTGGAGAAGGGGAAAAGCGGAAATAAAGGAAAGTTAGGGAGCGAATTGAGGGTGATGATGTCATCGCATTAGCCCCGCCGTCATAGTACAGTGGTTACAATTGCGCTCGACTACTGTGTCCAAGGATGCGCGAGATGGAATCCCGGCCGCGGCGGCCGCATTTCGACGGAGGCGAAAAGCAAGGAGCCAGTGTGCTGTGGGATGTCTACACGTAAAATAACCTCAGATGGTCGAAATATCTGGAGCCCTCCACCACAGTGTCTCCCATAGCTTGAGTCGCTTCGTGACTATAAACCAAACCAAACCATGTCATAGCATAATGAAATTATATTTAATGGTTCAAATGAGTGAGGAGACCTCATACACTCTTGGCGACACTCGTCTTGCTCACACAACTATATGCTGCAAATGTCTTGCGTGCACTTGGCGTCTTCTTTCTTTGTGACTGTTTTTGACAACGTTTATATGGTTCTTGACAATGTTTATAGATCGTTCTTGAAGTAGGAGGGGGAGTGCACTGGCCGGTTGACTACCAACGGAGTCTACACCGCCACTGCCAACGTGCATATACTAGGAGTAGGCGGAGGGGAGGAAAGATTAGAGAAAGGATCGCATGCGCTACGCCGCGGCCGTTGTCAAGGTATAAATACGGGCACATTTGCAAAAAGTCCTTTGCGCCTTCGCTGTAGGCACAAACGTGTACGCCAAGTCTTTTGGTCCCAGTTGATGGTGAAATGGGACGAACTGGTCCTATTTAGCTCCCAGTTAGCTCCGAGCTGGGAGTTAGCTGTTCGAACATGTGAAGTGAATTTTGAGCTTGTTCTGGTGCGTTTACGACTTCGTGTCTGCCGGTAGGTGTACAGTGATGACTCGTGTGTGCGGACGGTATGGGCTGCATATGCGTTCAGCTTTTTCTGGCGCAGCTTTTACGACTTTGTGTCTGCCGGTAGGTGTACAGTGATGACTCGTGTGTGCGGACGGTATGGGCTGCATATGCGTTCAGCTTTTTCTGGCGCAGCTTTTACGACTTTGTGTCTGCCGGTAGGTGTACAGTGATGACTCGTGTGTGCGGACGGTATGGGCTGCATATGCGTTCAGCTTTTTCTGGCGCAGGTATGGGCTGCATATGCGTTCAGCTTTTTCTGGCGCAGCTGCGCCAGAAAAAGCTGAACGCATATGCAGCCCATACCTGCGCCAGAAAAAGCTGAACGCATATGCAGCTGCGCCAGAAAAAGCTGAACGCATATGCAGCCCATACCTGCGCCAGAAAAAGCTGAACGCATATGCAGCCCATACCGTCCGCACACACGAGTCATCACTGTACACCTACCGGTGCGCCAGAAAAAGCTGAACGCATATGCAGCCCATACCTGCGCCAGAAAAAGCTGAACGCATATGCAGCCCATACCGTCCGCACACACGAGTCATCACTGTACACCTACCGGCAGACACAAAGTCGTAAACGCACCAGAACAAGCTCAAAATTCACTTCACATGTTCGAACAGCTAACTCCCAGCTCGGAGCTAACTGGGAGCTAAATAGGACTAGTTCGTCCCATTTCACCACCAACTGGGACCAAAAGACTTCCAGCTGGAAGCCAAATGGAACCAGCTAAGGCCAGTTGCTTACCAGCTGGTACCATTTAAAACCATCTGAAACGAACTAAAACCAGCTAAAACCAACTCGATTTTTTTCCATGCGGGATAGCTATCTTCGTTCTCTCGGTCTACCATCCATACTTGACGTATATATAGTTATCCAATGATACACCTGCGTTGCAACTATTCTCGACGTAAGTTACACAAATGTATAAAAATTATGTTTCTAAAGCTTGACTCGAATTTTCTATAGCCATAACTGCAGGCGACGCTCACGAACAAAGCTCAAATTTGGGAAAATTTGAAATAAACTACGTTTTCGTGAAACAGTCAAAGGAGGCTGTTTGCTAAAAAGCAATGTGCAAAATCAACCCGGAAACAAGTGCAGCGCCGAGGGCGTGTTTGTCTCTTTTCTGCCCTCGCATCCATTACGCTATAATTATGATATTAATTTAATTTTTCAAGACTTTTGCTTGTTAAGCTTTAAGGTCGCCACATCTTATTTAGTTCAAGAATCAGCATTGAAATGCACGGCAGTGGCTTTTTTAGAAGTATAGCAACCGCCCCCTCTCAGCAAAAAGAAAAAAAATAACGTTGGAAAACTACGAAAACCATTAAATAAGTACTAATTTCATTCTGGAACAAACCAATAAACTCACTCATAAATCCGCTCCTGATTCGCAAATATGAGGGATGTATACCACACGAGTACATAGGACACCAGCGCACCTCAACGCCGCAGCCCGAGCGCTTCTACCCCGGGCACCTTAACACACGGACGAGCACAACTACTTAAACATGCTGACTATCTACTCGGAATTCCTACTACCCTGTTGGCTAGGCAGAGGGGAATACGCGTCACCTGAGAAACACCAGACAAATAAAGAACAAGAAATAACAAGGACAAGAATTCAAGCAAACACCTACTCAAGCCCAAAAAGACTTCACGCAATCTATGCCCACACAACGAGCTACAATGTGCACACTGTGCATCCCACATGGTATGGACCTGTCAGTACAACACCGGATTATAAAAGATAAAAGGCCCGACGATTGAGCTATGGGAGGAAATGCTGTCCAGCTCGGACCCAAACGTTCAGCACCACCTCACTGTGAGGGCAAGAGCGACAGCAAAATCCAACGGAATCCTGAAATAGGGCGGCCGATACCAAACTTTTATTTCAATAAAGAATGTTTTCATCGTCGTTATCATTATCGGCGGCAGTGGCTCTACTGGCAGAGGCTGCATTAAAATAATGTACGGTAGTGCTATTTTGTCGAGACGGCTGTCAATGTACTCATACGCGTGCACTTAGAGTGCGGTAGAAACAACCCGACGCAGGGGTGACTGGTCTGGTGTGCGCAAAGCACTCGACTATAGTGAACTAGATATTCTGGTTCACTATACACTCGACTGAGGGCGTGGAGCGGCAAATACGACTTGCACTGGGGCGGCAAAAAAGGCGGTAGAGAAACGTGCGCCGAGATCTACAGGAATACCGAGAAAATTTCTAGCTCATATCAAGCTATTAGAGGTACTGGTGGGCGCCCTCATTTCACGCATTTCGACATGAAGTGCACGTTCACGCCATTGCAGGTGTACTGCGACCTTGTATTCAGTGGGGGACACTGAGTACAAGGTCGCAGTACACCTGCACCTTTACACCCGACTCAGCATATACGTCGTCGAGCCTTGCTGCCTATACAAGTAAATACTCGCGGTCTGGAAGGTGACAGCGATGGTTTACAGGGCTCATTTTAGCCCATGCTAATTACTTTTGGAGCACAACTGGTAGGCATCGATTTTGAATGACGCACATTGTGATCAAGCCCTGACTAATGTATTTTTCAGCAGTGATCCCTTGATAATCGGAGTAATTTCGCCTTTATTACGAGAATAGTAGCAACTTCCTGGGTACCCCAAAGGCTCGGCTACTACCGCCAGAAAAAAAATCAATGGGTCCAATTACAATTTTCCAACTGATATGAACTGGTCAAGACCATTTGTGTTTTCGCCTCCCATTAGGCCCGAATATTTGATATGGGTGTTTCCAGTTGGAAATAATTCGTCACCTTTCAATTGGTTCACCAATTAAACTCAAATAGCATACCCATCGAACCCGAATGGTTTGAACTCACATAGCTGAAAAAAAGAACGAAAATTCATTGCCGATCTTTTCTGGGAGATGCAAAAGTGCTAACCTTTATACAAGTGGATTGAATTAACAAGTTTTTACAGAAATCATGACAAGCTTGCTTCAAACACACGGAACCAACACAGGTTCAATATGTATACCCACCCGACACTTTGCAGCGAATTGTACTATACTCCATTGGTTGGACAGTCCTGCTGGGGTCAGTAACACGTCTCCATTTTCAGAGTTAACTTACATAATTATGCCTGCACCAACGGTGGAAACGATAAAATCAATAAAAAAAAATTATGCGGCAAATACATATATAAGACCTTAATATATATATATATATATATATATATATATATATATATATATATATATATATATATATATATATATATATATATATATATATATATATATCAGTCAAGGATATCACTGATTTATGCTTGGACTTTCTCAATTGGGAATGCTCTTTTTGGACCGGTTAGAACCAGTGGGAAGTCCAGTGAAACCCAATTGGTTTCATCGCTCCCAATTGGGAGTGAAGAAGCAGCTAGGATAGACAGGATTCATTTGACAAACCATTTGGGATTGGCAGAACCAATTCGTCTGACTGGTCACTCCAATTGGATCCACTCATCGTTTTTGACTGGGCTGGCTGCGGATGTCTCCCCAAGTCGCCGTAAAACTAAAAGAAAAGTTAGGCAAAGGTTTAACCCTGCTAAACTTAAGTAACCAAAGAAAAAGCGGTGGTACGTTTTGCTCGGCCCGCCTCTCTTCGTCTCTGTGCGTCAGCCTCTCGGCGAGCTACGTCCACTAAATGATCGGATTCAGCCTGTCGTCCTCACAACCTCTGGAACAAGGTATATCTGGAACACAGACTATTCACGAGGTGTCGCTCATGGATCATCTAAGACGACTTCTGTTGTTAAATTGTCCAGAGCTGTTGCGATCCGTTGGCAGGGGCTAAGAGGCAGAGGAGGCTATCGAGACAACGAGCGCCATGGCCCCAGTGTTGATTCACGTCATGTTGGTCACGGGAATATAGCAGCGGTGAGCGCGCGGTTACTTCGATTTCGGCGGCTGAGTGACGTTATAGCAGCAACGTGGTTTCTCCTCGGTTCAAAGACAAACACGCGACCACGCCGTACACGGCGAAGAAGCTACGGAGGAGTGTATAGCAAAAGCTTTCGTTTTTAAAACATATACTACTAATTTATTGCGCATGCGTTGACACAGACTACAAGCATTGCAACCAAGGAATCGAGCGGGAAACATCCATTTGATTTCTTACAAAGTATATGTAAGGACTTGGAAGCAGCTCTTGCCGACAAAAAAAAAAGAAAAAAGATGCCCTTAAGCGTAGCTCAGAATTTACGTTAGTCAAGGTCACTGCTCCCTGGAGACGCACCATATAAAGAAATGGAGCCGAAATTCGTATACTAAAGCCGTCACAGCCTCCAAAGTTTTTCGATGCTAACCTTAATTACGCATGGAATCTAAAGCTGCATAGGTTAACAGTGACTATTAAAGGAATAAAAAAAAAACAGCGTTACCTATATGGTTTACTTTTTATCCTTCGTGGCCGTTATTTGCACGCTATACTTTAAATGTTCAGTATGTCTACAACAAACTTGCGCGTTGCTGCTTTTCCGATTTTTCTTTTTAACTTTTTTCGGCTTGTGTCGTTGGGCGCCGCCAGGTGCGCACAGCCGATGATACTTCGACAAACCACTCAGTGACGCTGATTAAACTCGGTCTACAAACGAGCTCTCTCTCATTCGGCGTCAGCGAAAGTACTAGAAGTGATTAATCCACTAACCACTGGACCAAATTTAGCGGTTGGATTACTTCATTTCGTAAGAAAACCATACGTAGCTAGCCCTAGCCCGGACTGGGCCCGCCACTTCAAGTCCGGGCCCGGACTAGGCCCGCAACGTTAAGGCCGAGGCCGGGCCAGGCCCGTGCAGTGTTCTGAGAGCATCACCGACTGGGACTTGCGGCAAAATTCCAGTCTAGTCTCATCGAAATCGTGTTAGAGCGCCTCGACTTGCTCCAAACGACCAGCAGAATACGCGCAACAATCTTGGTAGACCAATGGAATCCCAAATCATCATCCTGGAGCAAGAAAGTCTGCTCAGGAGCAACGAGTGGAGATCACCACACGTTGTCTTTAAGAAGGCCTCGATACTGCACAAAACTTTATCGAGGCGATCAATATGCGTGTGACACAAGGAAAAACGGAGTACTCCGTCATCTCTTAGCATCTGCGTCCCAAAATGACATACCACTGAACCGGTATCCTAGACGCCGTTTTCCAAGCCAACACTAGAAATACGAAATGCGGCCCATGTCTTCACAAGAGATATCCTCAGGCCCACGCATACCATCTCAGGGGATAATATTCTGGCCATTACTACAGTCCTTGTCCCACTCAAAATCACTACTGCGTTCCCCAACTGCTTATCACTACCCAACATTCTTTAACGCCTTGGATATTTGGCCGAGGACTGATCACAGGCGTTCCCTTTTTTACTCAAATCCGAACAGTATGTGAATTGTACTTGCTCTCTGAATTATACCCATGCTGGTTGAGCAACACGACCAAATTCTCGAAAAAGACAGGGACAAGGAGTTAGTGCCCCTAGTCAAGGGATCCTCTGAGAGCAGCTGATGTGCGGACTAGCTGGATGATTCAGGCTTGCCAAAATCTAAAAATGTTGAGACTTGCTGGTGAAAGTAATCAAGGCATCAATCTTCCTTCGCTTGGCATGATATTCTAGAATGTATTGAACTGCATATCCCAATGTAATCATTGTGGCATTCCCACTGCCACCATATTAGGCCCCTGTACACGATCGCTCATGCCCTAAACGCATGCCCATCGCCGTTCAGCCATCGCTACAGGTAACCTCGCCGCCCTGGCCTCACCGAGACAGGATGACTCAGTGTATTACGCAGACGCACTGATCAACGACATTGAGGATAAACTTTATTGTTGTCGGCAAAAGTACTGTACATGTGGTGGTTATAGCCCTAACAAGTGGCAATGAGCCCTTGGAACTCGGTGACTTCGAAGGCATATATTCCTTGTCCCAGCCTGGACCTATGTGTCCGGGTCGGAGCTGAGCAGTGCGACCTGCTACTGGTTTGGATTGGACAGTTGAAACCGTTGTTTGAGGGCAAGCCCAGAGTATGTGGAATAGAGGGGCACATTGGCCACATTATTTACAGGAAGTGGAGTAGTCCCAAGAGTATATGCGAGCACATATCAGGGGGTTGGAGAGGTGTTAATTTAGAGTTGCCTCCACGCAACCTCTTGGGATTTGGTGAAGAAAATAGGTGCGAAGGGACAAAGAAGTCGACCTAGGCGATAGTACATGGTGATGTAATGAAATATAACATACGATCCGTCGCCATCCGCGGAACAGTGACACTACAGCCCGGTCCACGAATCCTCAGGCATGCAAGTTTGTAGGTCGCCTCGTTCACTGCATAGGATAAGTTTGCAGGAACTCATAACAATAGAATTTGGCAAAATGGGAGACCGGTAGAATGCAGGCGGGATAGGGTGGCAAGGGAGACCCGGCCGGAGTTTGGCGAAATTATGAATCGCAGATTTAAAGTGGTTCAAATAGTTTTTGCAGACATGGAGACCATCACGAATGATATGGCTGGTTCCTGGGCCTCTTCAGGCGATCTGTGAAGAGAATAGAGTATGTAAGCTATGCATATTAAAAGTGGTTTAGAACCGCGAGCGAAAGTCATCGCGATCGGGGTACTCGGCGGCGTCAACTTAGACCGCTGTCCGATCCGTCAAATACATTTTGTGCAGGCATTAACACTGACGTCCTTGTGGTCAGCGACATATTATACGGTTATTGGATATGGGACAGAAGTGGGGCTTGTCGGTGAGGGTCGGTTCGATGCTTATTCGGAGTCTGTTGAATACACGATGTTCATACGGACGTGGGCGTGATGCTCGTACTGAGAGGTTAGATGCGCTTCCATGGACTCCGTTATAATGTAGACCCCTAATGCGAGGAATCTATTGGTGGGTGTAGGTGGGAGCCCGGCGGTGGAGGTGAAAGAAATGCTTTTCATGCCTGCCTGATAAGGCATGCAGTCAACGCGCTGATGTTCCTGGCAGCTATGGCAGATATAAGGGAGGGTATAGGTGAGGCGACCGTTAAAAACGTTTAGACCTGACGTCAGAAGTCAGCC